>NC_133101.1:1146784-1496784 GCF_022965805.1 Primulina eburnea
TCCATAACATAATTAGAAATTGTTAAAGCATGGCACATGAGTTGCTACCAGGCAGTACCAGACTACCACTGTGTCCATATTTGACTACTTTTTTTAGGGATTGAAAATGTAAAAAGACAGCATTTTTAGAAATATTTAAATTGATTTTGAAAGTGAAATATAGGGAAAATAATAGCATTCTACATTTGCTTCTTTAGACTAGGGGATGGATCGGGACAATGCACGAATCAATATTCTATATTTTCAATATAAAATAAATTAATAATTAAAGAAATATGGCAATGATGAATTCTACCTAATTAAAAACTTCTTGGTATAATTTATATCTCCAACAAGACAAGGCAGGAATTGATTCAACTAGTTCATTAAAATCCGCCACGCTGAGTCTATATGGATTGTTTACCTTATATATTGAGTAGGCTTGAGGATTTTATATTTCATAATTTAAAATAATTAATATCTAAAATAACTCGATCTTATAATTTTTTTGCGTGCTAATAATGTCTTGTAGTTCATCTGACATTAATTTTTCAAATTTTATATAAAATTTAAAATTCAATTATAGCAAACTCTGATTCGATGCTTTTTTTTTTTTTTTTGAGTTGATTAAAACCTCCCAGCCCAAGACTTTAGCTACTTTGTACCAGCCTATTTCATTTCCTTGATAATTTTGTGAGAAACATTTATGTCTCTTCCTTAAAAAAACATTTATGTTAACTTTTTAATAGCATTAATATCAGTCTTTTTTTAATCATATAAATATATGTCCTTTAACTATATCAAGTGAGATATTTAATAACTTCTATGAGATATCTCACGTAACAATTTGGTGAGTCATATCTTGTCTGACTAGATTCATGAAAAATATTATTTCCACTTCAAGTATAGACTAAGTTGACACATCTCACGAATATAGATATATGATATAGTCTCACGGAGACACAATCCTCAACTATTATAATATGGTATAGTATAGATTAGTCAATGACTTTTAATTCGACTTTTGGTTAACTTAAGATGGTGTATTCATTATAGAAATTTGTTAGCTTTTTTTGTAGAGTTGATATATTTATTCTCACTTTTGTACAATTTTACATATATCTAAAGATTTTCACATAATGTTGTAGATATATTTTGCACGATTCTTTAGATATTTATAAACTTTTTTTATAGAATCTACTGAATTTTTTATGATTGTGTTTTTTTATTTGGGCAAAAACTTGTGTGAGACGGTCTCACGGGTCGTATTTGTGAGACGGATCTCTTATTTGGGTAATCCATGAAAAGGTATTATTTTTTATGCTAAGAGTACTACTTTTTATTGTGAATATGGGTAGGATTGACCCGTCTCACAGATTAGTATCTGTGAGACGGTCTCATATGAGACTCACTCTTTTATTTGAACTAGCAATTGAGCATGAATAATTTCTATTTATTTAAAATATTTTTATACATCAATATTTTTTATCTATTTTATTTTTGAAAAAATAAGTCAATATTAAATTTGGTACAATTAAACTTCAATTATTCAAATCATTTCAACATCTTTGGTTAGTTAATCAATATCTTTTAAAAATACTTAACAATGACATTTAAACATTAATAAATAATAAAATTTAAAATAATGCCATTAATTTTAACTTTTTCTAGTAAAAAAACAATCTCGATTTTGTTTTTGATAATATGTTTAATAACAAAATTAAATAAAAAATTAATTGTACCTGAAAATATAGAATCAAGACTTTTAAGTATTTCAATTCAACTATTGTAACTTTGTAGATTTTTATATATTTAATTTCATATAGTTATCTCTATATATGTGTTCACATATTTTTTAAAATATATCAATTAATACACATTATATATATATAATCAAAATCAAGCCACAAATTAACAAAAATTAAAGAAAATAACTAAAACATATAATTTTACATAATAATTAATACAATAAATTAATTGTTTATTGAAAATAATTATTACTTTAAATATACGGTAATTTTATTTATTGAAAATAATTATTACTTTAAATATACGGCCAATTAAATATTATAATTGTTTTATTATGTAGTGTAATAATATTTTTATTAAAAATAATAAATATGATTTTAAATCTCGTGAGTTTTTATGATCAGAATTCAAAACAAAAAAAAACGGCTTTAATTAATTTTAAACAACCATAAATAAAAATTAGCAAAAAAAAAAAATATACGTTTCTATAAAAATAGGAAAAAAATACGGAGAAATATAAAAATAAATTAACCGCTGTTTTTATATAGATTATTTTTAATAGAAATGAATGCAAGTACTACGTGAGTTTGAGACATTTTTCATTTAAATTTTATCTAAATTTTTAGGCTGATGGAAATATAATTTTTGACATTTTATAGTTATATGTAACTTTAATTCTTGTGCTTAATAGAATTTAATGAAGCCATTAAAATCCATTAATATTTTGAATACATATTAACTTATATTATCAAATCAACTAATTGAATTAAGTACAGAAACAAATTTATCCTTAATTTCACCAGAGCAGTGTGGCATCTCATGTAGCGTCCTTTGTTTGGCCAATACAAACAATAATGGAGCTCACTTGCAACAATAGCAATAATGGAGCATGTGGCATCTTTATAGTCGATCTTTACTATATTAGATTTGGATTCGACCAACACCTCAGTGTTATCAAATTACATTTTTCTAGCAAACAAAATCATATTATTTATCATTCTTTCTATAAATAATGACTATAATCTCATTGTACCAACAACAGCAGTATTTCGGAAATTTGTTTAAAATTGCAAAATATTTTGAAACATGTATGATTGTCAAGAACAACTGAAAACTCAGTGTCATCAAGTGATATTGAACTATTTCACACAACATCAAGTTTCTATCGGTCCTGCCAGTGAAACAAACCATCACTGTTTTTTTTCCTCCTCAGAAGTATCTTCAAAATTACGGAGACATGCAAGAAATGAATGCTGAAATAAGGAGATTCAAAGTGTATCTGGTCTACTTCTTTTTGCCTGCTTTACCCTCTTAATATTTCGTCAGCATATTTCTCACCTTTACCTTTGTATGGCTCTGGAGGTCTCCATTTCCTAATTGAAGCTGAGAATTGGCCAAAGGCCGACTTGTTATATCCGCTAACGGCTATGCTAGTGTTGTCTTCCACCTTCACCTGGATGCCGTCAGGGATTTCCATTCTTACCGGATGAGAAAAAACCAAGATTGAGAACTGTTGGGAAGCAGATGACTCTCAAGTTTCAATCAAAGGAGTTTGACTGATCTGGTAGTTAAGTCCATAACGATAAGTCAGTTAAGCAAGACTTTGGGAAGAATTTCGGTTGGACAGCTGGAAGGCTTGAGAGGAATACATCTCTTGGTTGGCAAGCAATATAAAGGGCTTGGATAAAGGAATCAAGAGATAGAGAGATACAACAGATTGTATAATAGAGTGCGGAGTAGGGAGGAGAATTGAGAGCATATGAGAGTATAGTCGTATTGTGATTCGATTCTTGGCTACTGGTGTATGCACTTGTAATCTGCTTATTCATATCCATCAATAAAGAGTTTGATTGCTTCTTCCGTGGACGTAGGTGGCTTATTGTCACCGAACCACGTATATCATTGTGCCTTGGTGTGTGTGTTTGAGTTCTTGCTCATAAATCTTGTTGTGTTCGGTGCATTATCGTGATTGTTCGAATTATTATAACAATTGGCGCCGTCTGTGGGAAGCGAAGGAAAGCCAAGATCACGATAATCTCAAAGATGGGTTCGATGAAATATGACATCGAGAAGTTCTCCGGCAATAATGATTTCGGGCTTTGGAGAATTAAAATGAAGGCTATACTGATTCAACAAGGGCTGGCAGACGCACTCATGGGAGAAGATGCTTCTCGTGATGATTCAAAAGAAAGGATGCAAATTCTTGCCAAGGCACAAAGTGCCATTATTCTATGCCTTGGTGACAAACCCCTCAGAGAAGTTTCAAGAGAAAAGTCTGCAGCCGCTATGTGGAACAAGCTCGAAAATCTGTACATGACCAAGTCCCTTGCTAACAGACTATATATGAAACAAAGATTATACTCCTTCAAGATCACGGGTGAAAAGAAGATCATCACACAAATAGATGAATTCATCAAAATTCTAGATGACCTTGAGAATATAGACGTCAAACTTGAAGATGAAGATAAAGCCCTCATATTGTTAAACTCTCTCCCAAGCTCATATGAAAACCTACGAGATGCAATGTTGTATGGGCGGGAACAGACCATTTCCCTTGAAGAAGTTCAATCAGCAGTTCAAGCCAAGGAACTACAAAGAAAAATCCAGTCAACAGGGCACGATCAAGGTGAAAGCCTTTCCATACGTGGGAGAAATGAGAAAAGAACTCCAAGAAAGGACAGGAATCACTCAAGATCCAACAGTACAACCAAATTCAGGTGTTTCTTATGCCATAAGGAAGGCCATTATAAAAGAAATTGCCCTGAAAGGAGGAAACATTGGCATGCAAAGCCAAAGGTAACCCCCGAGGCAGACGTGGCATCTGATGGCTATGATTCCGCGGAGGTGCTAGCAATTTCTGACCACAGCAATTCCACCGATTGGATCCTTGATTCCGGGTGTTCTTTCCATATGTGTCCTATCAGAACTTGGTTTGAGGATTTCATAGATGTACATGAAGGACTAGTATTATTGGGAAATGACTTACCTTGCAAAGTGAAAGGTATAGGGACAATTCGAGTCAAAATGCATGATGGTATGGAGAGACTCTTAACAGATGTGAGATTTGTTCCTGATCTAAAAAGGAACTTAATCTCATTGGGAACCCTTGACTCGAAGGGTTATAAATTCAAGTCTGAACATGGCACCCTCACAATACAAAAGGGCTCAATGGTTGTTATGAAAGGTCACAGAAGAAATACCTTATACATTCTACAAGGTACCACTATAATTGGCGCGTCTGCCATTGCACATGCAACCACTGATACAACCAAGCTCTGGCATTTAAGGCTGGGACATGTCAGCCAGCAGGGATTAATGCATTTATGCAACCAAGGGCTGTTATGTGGGGACCAAGTTCAGGGACTGGACCTTTGTGAATATTGCATTCTTGGTAAAGCCAAAAGGGTGAAATTCACAAAGGGAACTCACAATACATCTAGACCTTTTGAGTATGTACACTCTGATCTATGGGGTCCCTCGAAGAATCCAACACATGCAGGTGGTAGGTATTTCATGTCCATAATAGATGATTTTTCACGAAGAGTATGGGTGTTTGTGCTGAAAACCAAAGATGAGGCATTTACAAAGTTCAAGGAATGGCTCACGGTCACAGAAAATAGACAGGATGCAAAACTAAAATACTTGAGAACGGATAATGGTCTGGAATTCTTGTCACAACAATTTAAAGATTTATGCGCCTCAAAGGGGATTACAAGGCACCTCACAGTAGCAGGTACTCCCCAACAAAATGGTTTGGCTGAAAGAATGAATCGCACACTACTTGAACGAGTGAGATGTATGATATTGAATGCAGGCCTTCCAAAGTCCTTCTGGGGAGAAACAATTACTACTGCATGCTACTTGATAAACCGGTGTCCATCTAGTGCAATAAACTTCAAGACTCCCATCGAAATGTGGAACAAAAGGCCGGCTGATTACTCTAATCTACGAGTATTCGGTTGCCTTGCTTATGCTCATGTTAAACAAGACAAACTGGAAGCCAGAGCTAGAAGATGCATTTTTATAGGCTACTCTGATGTGGTCAAAGGTTACAAGGTCTGGAACTTAGAAAACACTGGTCCCAAGAGTTTTTATACCAGAGATATAACCTTTGACGAGTCTAAGATGGGATATCCGAAGTCTGATATCAACACTGAAAATCATGAGCCAACTCTGGATGATACACATGTTGAGGTGGAGCCGCCTGGAAACACCTCAGCCCCACCATCTGATAAGGATGTTAGCCATGATTCAAGTTCCGATCATGAGGAACAAAGCATCCGGACCAATCATGATCTAGCATCCTACAAACTTGCCAGAGACAGACAGAGAAGAGAAATCCGTCCACCAGATAAGTTCGGACAAGCTGATATTCTACACTATGCACTATCAGTAGCCGAGCATATAGAATATGATGAGCCCAACTCCTACAAAGAAGCAATGTCAGGAAAGAACAAACAAAAGTGGGCAAAAGCCATGGATGAAGAAATTTCCTCCCTGAATAAAAACAATACATGGAGATTGGTGGATAGACCAAAGAATCAGAAGGTGATTGGATGCAAATGGATATACAAAATCAAAGAAGGAATGCCTGGTGAGGATAGAACAAGGTACAAAGCACGGTTAGTAGCAAAAGGCTTCTCGCAACAACATGGTATAGATTATAACGAAATATTCTCCCCGGTGGTCAAGCATTCATCCATTCGGATGATCCTAGCATTAACAACACAATTGAATCTAGAACTGGAGCAGCTTGATGTAAAGACCGCATTCTTACATGGAGAACTCGAGGAAACTATATACATGAGTCAACCAGAAGGCTATGCATCTCAAGAAACCAGTGACAAGGTGTGTCTTCTCACAAAGTCTTTGTACGGACTTAAACAGAGCTCAAGACAGTGGTATAAAAGATTTGATGAATTCATGTTGAACAACAACTTCAAGCGTTGCAGCCATGATAACTGTGTGTACATCTACAAGCAAGGGAATGAGATTACCACTTATCTCTTGTTGTATGTAGACGACATGATAGTTGCTAGCACAAGCAGGGACAACATGGAAGCTGTGAAGCAACTACTGAGTTCAGAGTTTGACATGAAACAGTTAGGAGAAGCCAAAAGAATACTGGGCATGGAAATTGTGAGAAAGCGCAGCAGAAATGAATTATTCTTATGCCAGAGCTCGTACATTTGCAAAGTGCTTAAAAGATTCAACATGCATCAGTCTAAACAAGTTAGCATACCTTTGTCTCAATCACTTAAATTGTCTCAGGGCCAATCTCCCGAGAATGATGAAGAAAGGAGAAGCATGCTATCCATCCCATATGCTAGTGGGGTTGGAAGTATAATGTATGGGATGGTCTGCTCTAGACCCGATCTAGCTTATAGCATGAGTGTGGTATCTAGATTTATGGCAAATCCAGGTGAGACACACTGGCATGCATTAAAGGGGGTGTTTAAATACTTAAAGGGATCAGCAAATCTTGGGTTAATGTTCGAAAAACAGATTGATCATAAGAATCCTATAGTGGGTTATGTGGATTCTGATTTTGCTGGTAATATAGACACTCGCAAATCCTTGTCAGGCCTAATCTTCACTATGTATGGAACTGCGATTAGTTGGAAAGCAACTTCGCAATCAGTGGTGGCTCTGTCGACCACTGAATCAGAATACATAGCACTCTCTGAAGGGATTAAGGAAGCACTTTGGCTAAGAGGAATGATGTCTGAGTTAGGGGTAATGCAAGACAAAGTTGTAGTGTACTGTGACAATCAAAGTGCGATACATCTCTCAAAACATCATGCATACCATGAAAGGTCCAAACATATAGATGTGAGGCTGCATTTTGTAAAGGATGTCATATGCAGAGGAGATGTACAGGTGGAGAAAGTTGATACTAAAGACAACCCAGCAGATATGTTGACAAAGCCGTTGGCACAGAGCAAGTTCATGCATTGCATGAACTTGGTTAATATAGTAACATGTAATTGAGTATGCAACGGAGAGGAGGCAGCAAACTTGAAGTCAAGGTGGAGATTGTTGGGAAGCAGATGACTCTCAAGTTTCAATCAAAGGAGTTTGACTGATCTGGTAGTTAAGTCCATAACGATAAGTCAGTTAAGCAAGACTTTGGGAAGAATTTCGGTTGGACAGCTGGAAGGCTTGAGAGGAATACATCTCTTGGTTGGCAAGCAATATAAAGGGCTTGGATAAAGGAATCAAGAGATAGAGAGAGATACAACAGATTGTATAATAGAGTGCGGAGTAGGGAGGAGAATTGAGAGCATATGAGAGTATAGTCGTATTGTGATTCGATTCTTGGCTACTGGTGTATGCACTTGTAATCTGCTTATTCATATCCATCAATAAAGAGTTTGATTGCTTCTTCCGTGGACGTAGGTGGCTTATTGTCACCGAACCACGTATATCATTGTGCCTTGGTGTGTGTGTTTGAGTTCTTGCTCATAAATCTTGTTGTGTTCGGTGCATTATCGTGATTGTTCGAATTATTATAACAAGAACATTGTCTTTCCCTTCAACCATAGCTCGATATCCGGTGCCTATCAATTGAAGTTTTTTCTCGGATACTTTAGAAACACCGACCACCATGTTATCAGTCAGGGTCCTGAAAAGTTTCAAAACTCTACAATTATATCAGATCAAATTGTTAGGGAAATTATGTACTGTATGTAAAGTATTCAGCATCTAACAAATCTATGTTCACATGAAGAAGAGCATATACACAGACTAAGGGGAGCGGTTTAGGTTTGCTATCAAAATTATTTTTAAATCAAACCAAGCACTTGCCCATGCATTCATTGGATTGCAGAAGTACATGAAAGGCAATACCTTTTTTCTTTGCGTTGTTATAGACCATTAGGATAACATATAGGATTTAATGTTAAGAAATTTTACCGTAGTTATGTTTTAAGAACTGAAAATAATGACAAAAGAAGGTTGCAACCAAGATTATGACAGGACAAAAACGCTTTAGGCCAATGATACGCGTTTTAAAACAATGGTTTTGAGGTAAATCATTGATGCTCGTTGAGTTTTGAGTAAAAAGAGAAGGAATAATAATGTTTGAACTTCATCTGAGCAGTAGTACAAGAGAAAGTTCAACAAAAAACAAGGAGGCAAGCCGCAAGAGTGACATATCCCTGGCAATTCTTAGGCAATTCCGAACACCAGATAGATTCATTCAAAGTCAACTTTCACAAAGGCAGAAATTAGAAAAGGGGGTTGACAGGGGCTGTTGCCCCACACATCATAAATTTCATAGTGGATTCATATATTTCAATGCATAAAATATATATAAGAAAAATACGAGGCTGCAGTATCATTTTCTAGTCATCCATGTAAAACAGGGAAACGACACTTCCCTTTTGATTTCCTTTTCCCAAACAGGACGAAGCAAAAATTTAATTGGATCATTTTGAAGGCAAAAAGTTGTATTTTTCTTGCTCGGCCTTGTATTTTTCTTGCTCGGCCTTGTATTTTTCATCAACATCTTCTTGGAAGTATCCATGAAGATTCATGGGAACAATAAATTAAACATCCACTGTTGTTACCGCGAAGCTAAAAATAGGTCATTTCAATGAATTTGGATTCTTTGTCGTGGAAGATTTTATTCATCTTTAATTGATGATCTTACATACCCTTTCAAACAAATTTAAAAAGTTATCAAATAAATTGAGATCATAAATTTTATGATCTCATATAAAAAAATACACAATATATGATGATGTGATCACTCCTTACAACACCTTGTTGTTTCTTGATATTAATATTAAATTTGAGACATTCTAAAACTAATTATAAAAACTCATCTCCTCACTACAAAACCAAGTATTTTCTCTTCTTATTAATTTTGAATATCAAGCATTTTTATTATTTTATTTTTTTTCCCTCCAAATTATCTTTCTCTTATCGTATAAAAATATTTTTTCCATTTACAATCAATATATTTATTGTCATTTTAATAATTAAAAAATTCAGACTCTTGCGTCTCGCCTCCGAAAAAAATATCAAGAAAGCTCTTTCCTTTTGCTGAAATGGGCAAAAATTATATTGCTAGCATGTAAAAATACAACTAGTGATGAGAAATGAAATTTTTACACCAATTACAACATAATATGTCAGTAGTCATAAATCTTCATAAGAGTTGCATATATATGGACTTGGACAATCTTCTTCCTTGAGCTAGTTTTCATAGTTGAATCACTTGTTGTCTTGTAAAACTTCAAGTTCTAGATGTTCATTCTTGGACTTGAATGTGTGTTAGCTGTCGCACATTAATTTGATAAAATCCACGCGAGTTGCAAATATGAACTTTTACAGTATTCTCATTTGAGCTAGTTTTTGTAGTCGAATTAGATCAAAACCTCAATCTTAATATAATGGTTCAAAAAGCCATGAATGGAGCTTATATTCCAACACCTCTCTAAGACAACTTCTTGTGGCCACCATGTAATGATTTTTGGGATCCCTCAAAAAGATCCAAGAGGTAATCCTGCAAATCATCAGCTGTGTATTTGATGTGCTTTTCGCTAATATGATTGATATGTCTTCCAACAAAGGTCCGATAAGCCTGAATTACTGTGAGGGACGAGATATGCAGGTCGTCTCTAAGCTGGACATCCCGGACGAACCACCCTGTTTGGTTCTTGTAAACCTCCTCAAAGGCGAGATAAAAGCTCTGCAGCTTCTCCTTAATAATGGTCCTCGAAATAGAATGCGAACCGGGATGTCGGATCCCGTCGTCTCTTAACAAGGTGAGGATCGAGCTCCAAGTAGCTCTCTCGTAATTCATCGCGTGCTGTTGGAATCTCCAGTTATGCCTTCGAATCCAGTCGTCGCCTAGGACTGTTCTGAGTTCAGATTCCTTAACCTTCTTGGTGATATAATGTATGTTATTCGTCAAGAAAAGGTGTCGCAATGCCTCGTCTTTGTATAACTTAGATTTTTCGTCGAGGTTGGATTCAAGATTCGAGATGAGGGATCTGAAGCGTACGACCATTGGAGAAGGGCAGGACCTCCCATTGACATTCTTCTCCTCCTCACTAACTGGGCTCGAGTCAGGTGAAACTGACGTAGGATCTTCTTTTTCTCCGTCCTGCAATATGACATCGAGTGCCTTGCTGTAATCTGTAAGATTCTTGACGTAATTCAACACATATCTGGTAAGCGGGTGAACTACACCTCCAGAAAAGGCATTAGATGATGGATTTGAGGCAACAGCTTTCTCAAATTCGATAAAGGTTGCCTTCGCACAACCCCCCAATCTCTGCAGGACATATTCACATTCAGTTCTAACACATGATCCAGCTTCATCAGAGTACAAAGATGCAATATCTGGAATGAGATCTGCAAGAACCTCATACATGTCGAGAACCCGCATCAACTTTTCAGGTTGATGGGGTCCCATGGCTATGGCTTCACCAAAATTCAGAAGCTGCAGAATGGCAGTTTTTCCTGACTCGGCAAAGCAAACTGAACTAAGAGATTCGAGCTCTCCAAAAATCTGATCAGTCAGTAACTTTTCACTAGCGAGATAAACCCGCACAAAGATCTTCATGGCTCGAATCCATCTCCTGATTTTCGAGTTCAATCCATTCCACTCCATTTTCAGCACATCTTCAATACTAAATTTCTCCACTTCAAGGATTAAAAGGCATTCATCCAGAGCATCTTTTTGAACATTAATAAACGCTTGTGAGCATTCCCTACCATAGTTCGAATCATACATCAAATGAGCGATACATTTTAGGTCACGAATCACACCCGGATGCAGCAGTTCAATGATGTAATCTTCCGAGGCACGGCCCATGCTCTCTCTTTGGACTAAATCATCAAATGAATCATCCCCAGATGAAATAACGGAGCCTGCATCGATAATATCCTCCTCATTAGAACGAAAAGATATATACTCCGGCTCGAAAGGCTGCCTATTTTGAATCAGTAAGATCTTGAACTCTTCTTCTAGCCTAGCCATTGCTGTCTGAAGAATATCATGAGCCCTACGCAGAAAAGCCAAGTCGTCGCTGCTGTTATTTAAACTCTTATGCTCCAACATCTCAATAAACTTTCGAACTTCATCAACAGCTTTCAAATACTCATAAGCTTCTTCAGGTCCACAATCCCATATCATAGATTGCTCCTTCTCCCAATTCATGATTTTATCTTGAATCTTATTGAGCTGCTGCTCAAAGTCATCAAGACCCTCCTCCTCTTTCAATTCTTCATTTTCGATTTCATGGATTCTACTAATATTACACAAATGGTAAGCCTAAATTTGCCAAGATTCTCCTAGCTTTGTCCGTCAAATCCTTTCTTGATTCTGCTGCTTTCAAGATTTGCTGTACTGCAGCAATAAAGTCTTCTTCTGTTTCCATCACCGGTGTCGTATCTACACTATCCCCCATAACCCCAAGCTTAACAAATCCCAAAAGATACCACCAGTAATATGATTTTTACAAATAATAAGGAATTTCCAAATGCCCAAAATCTATGATTTCCAGTAAATTTCTACAGAATGCAGAGATAGCGAAACCAGCTCAATTCGGCGACCACCATCCACAAGGCAACCATGAAGATCTACTACTTTAGATCAACACAAAATGTGGAGGGCTGACACTAAAAACTGAGAACGCTTGCGCAAGATTGACTACAGAACCAATCTATTAAAGTAGCAATACTCGTGAAAGCACAGAAACAACACAAAGTTTTCCGGGTTCACGAATCTTTCGAAATATCTTCAAACCCGGATACGAACACGCACAAAAAAGTATGTACCTTGAGTAGATATGGGAAGGAGAACAACAGGGGAGAGATAATTACGATTGACCCATTGTGGAACAGTGATTGGAAAAGGTGCTTTGATTTTTAAAAATGAATCACGTAGATTGAATTCTGAGGCAAAAAGGCTGAATAATTTGCTTCCCAAATTAGCAATTTCTTCGAAGTGTTTCGTGGCTGCTGGCTGTTGGCCTTTTGATCTTTGACCAGTCTCCGGTCTTCGTGGAAAATACTCAGAGAAAACAGTCAATTCCAATCTGCATTAAAAAATTAAAATGCATTACAGAGCTACGTTTAGTTAAAGAGAGATGAAAATCTGCTATGGACTTCGGAACCTTCTACAATTTACCGCGTGGACGGACACATGCTGTCTCATTTGGCAACGTAACTTTGGTGGTTGAAGCAAAAGAAAGTAAAAAGTTATGTTATGTTTGACTTTCGAGTTCTTGTTAAAATTAACCTTTCGAAAAAAATTGTGGCGTTCAATTTTTACAGAATTTTTTCCCCTTATTTTTTCTATGTATAACGCGTGATCGCTTCATTAAATCCTTGGTGTCGTCTAGGGATGACAATTTCATTCGAAATTGATAGAGAATCCGATACCCGATATGAATGGAGGAGAGTATCTGAATTTTTTTACCCGATTAAATAAATTAGTAATTAGGTAGATGATTTTTGGATATCAAGATGGTTGCGAGTTTGAATCATGTCTATATCTGACCCCAAATACCTGATTAAAATATATACATTTTAGTCGGATGAAATGAAAAAATTTATTAGTATATAGTCGATTATATTTTTTTAGCACAATGAAGTTATGATAAATTGTTTATAATATTTGTTAATTTTTTGTAATATTTAATTTGCTAATTTTTATATTTATGTTTTTTTATTGTTCTCAACAATTTGGTGAATATTCGTATCTTACTCGAAATATAATTTAAATTTAAGAAAATATAATTATAGGTAATAATACGATATTTGAAAAAATATAGATATTCAATCCTTCAACGAATACAAAATATATATATATATATATATATATATATTTTATTATATTCAACTCATTTACATAATCATCTTTATCGATATATATAAATATATATTTATATATATTTATATATATCGATAAAGATGATTATGTAAATGAGTTGAATATAATAAAATAAATATGAGGATGGATGATATGAATTATTTTTCAAACCAGACCGATTGATCATCCTAGTGTTGCCTAGGTGTCATTGGATTTGGCTCCTCCCATAAATCCACCTTTACAAGCAAAGCTGAATTTAATTAAACAATCACTCATGAAAAAATTCAGATTCTAAAATATCATTAACCAGCGACCCATCAACATCTTTTCGACGGCTAATGAAACATTTATGGTACCCCACCGTATTAAATTCGTTACATTATATGAAGCCTGATTTTTCTTTTTTCTATGAACAAGAAGCCTAGTTTTTAGGTGTAGTAAATGAAAATAAAAATATGAACATCATGACCAGAAAAATAAACAGATTAGGGGTCTTGCATATTAATTTATTTATTTTGTTTTTTTATTTCATGTTATCAAATTTTTTTTGCTATGTATATTCTAAATTTTAACAACTTTTGACATTTCTTTTAATAAGAAGTGTTGATACTGATGATGTACATTTAAGTGTTGTATCGCTGTTTGTCACGTCAATAAAATGATTAAAATTGTAAGAAAAAAGACGACCAGAACTAAAATTTAACATAATAGATAACGAAAATTTCAAATAATCAAGTAAATAAGACCGAAAAACTAAATTTTCTCAAAATTTTAAAAAGACAAGTTTTATGGTTTTCGGTTTCCTGGAATTTGGGTATCAAATAAATTTACTTCATCAATTTTAATTAATCCACTTTGCCAACTTAACCAGCCATTGACCCCGAAGGCGCGGTTTCCTTTGGCATTTTCTTTGACAATTCAATTCAAAGATATTAGTTAAGGAATTAGATCACTGAAATTTCAAGAGTCCTATGTTCTTAAGTTGCATATCAATAACTACCTCAAAATCCACTTACATAACCAAGTTAATATCTAGTTCGGTAATATTATCATAGCAAAATAATGGGTTGTCTACCTCTTTTAATAATATATATATATATATATATATTTATTGAAAAACTTCATATATAGTTCCCCGAAGAGGGCGCCCTTTAATTCTAAATTATATCACTAAATCAAGAAAGTTTCAATAAACCAGCCAATTACGCAATAAAACCTTAAAAATTAACCTTTTTAGAGATTTAAAGGTGTGAAATCAAGTAATAATGTTAAGAGAAAACACGACACGAACTACTAAAACATAACATCGAAAAAACACAAGACGAACGAGTGAAATATAATTTTCTGTTTCATGTGTGAGAATTATCCCGCGCTTAAACTTAATTTATCTCATGTTCATGCATTATGAGTAACAGATGCAATTTAATTTGTGCCAGAGAAAAAAAAGAAGAAAGAAGATAGATTCATGACTTGGGTAGGGGCTCCCCTCGTAGAAATGATCTGAACAGCTGAAGCGCAGCTTTCGGCTTGAAGAGTGGTACTTCGTGACCCGCCCCTCTCACTGTCGCAAATGTCAACCCTTTGTACACCTCGCTCCATCCTCCAACCTACGTCATTTTATAATCGACTTATTATGAAATCTTTAATGTCGAGTTAAAGTTCAATACTAAAACAACGTAATTTCTGCAGTCAAATACAATACTCAATGTGAATTGAGTTTTGCTTGACTTTTTTTGTATATTTATATTGGGATTTAGATGAATTAATAATGTAGCCTAGAGATTTGGATGTTATTTGGTACTTGGCTCACCTGTTTGTCGACATACCAAGGGTACCAAGGAACTGTGGTGTCTAATTTAAGTTGTGCTAGAGAATATCTAGTGGCTGTCACGGGCACAACTGAGTCCACATCCCCGCTGCAAATCAAGGCACCAGCGAATTCAATCAAAATTTCATCACTTATGTTTCGTCGATAAATCTTTAATTTTTTTCTAAAAAAAATACCTAAATACCCAGATTCTCAATCCGGCCGCGATTAGTTCACGGTATATCGGGAGAACTGAGTTGTCTGTATCGTTCCAGTTGCGATTCAACGTCTCACTGCAAGCGGTCCATTTGTATGGAATCCGGCCTGTTGTGTTAGCATGGAGAGCTTTTTGCACGTCCGGTCTGTTGTAGTAGATCTCAGCATATTGTTCCGTACAAGGATCATATCCCCTCAGCTTTCTAAATATCTATGAATATAAATAAAATCCATACGAGTTAATTTTTTTTATCAAACCAAGAATAGTTAAAATTTTCATATCATAGTGCGCTACTCCTAAAATTGAAGAATTTTATTTTATTGAAGGGAGAATAGTAAACTTTGACTAAATAGAAAACGAAAATAAAAATTAGATCAATTTATGGAATGCGTACCGAGTGGGGTCGATGGGGCAAATGCATATCGTGTCGAGTTGGTCCAGTGGAGGCGTCGGATTTGTTGCAAGGCGGAGCGTAAATGTTGTATTGATCAATGCTGCCAAATTCTTGATCCATGGCGTAGTAATATACGGATTCACACTGGTTCGATTCCTTCTGTCGCCGGAAATCGCAAGTGTTCATCAGTTGGTGGTAGGTCTTGTCCGAGATCATGGCGTGGCTCCACCAATAGTTCACCGTCCCCAAGTTGTCGTAGTAGTTGTCTGTCACAGCATTCCCCACCTAAATTCATTGCATGTGTATAAATTATAATGCCAATAAAACTATTGGTCCTTGAAATTAAATTTAATTAAAAGCATATAATACTACTACTGAATTGACAAGTGAATTACCATAAATCCCTTGAGATTTATCTTGTGCTTGGTTTTGGTATTATAATGGACGATCTCTCTGGCCAATTGGGGGACGTAATGTCCCGCATAACTCTCTCCCGTCAAGTAAATCGGCCTGTTTTTATATCTCGGGAAACGATCCATCCATCGGACGAGAAATTGCAGCGAGTCCTTAGCTAAAGTTTTATGATATTTCAGGTTTGAGTTCCATTTAAAAACAATGTCTTATTTCATATTTGGGCATGAACACTTTTTTTCCACTTACCGGTACGACGATCTCCGGTGTCAAAGAGGTCCGACGACTTATTGCTGTAAGAAAAGCCAACCCCAGCCGGAGTTTCGAGGAACAATAAGTTGGCAAACTTGTTCCATGAATATTTGTTGAGATATAAGCCCGAGGCCGTTTTGTTAATCCTGAATGGCCCTATTTCTTCCGACGCACCATATGCCACAGAAGAGCATCCCGGACCTTTTTTTTTCGACAAATATATTAAACATTATATAAATCTTAAATTTTTGCATATAATTTTTATTATAGAGACTCAATATTTTGAAATAATCCGACAAATTATATGTATAGCATGACAATGAATTATTATAATAAGTAATTTGTAAAATAAAATCTTGTACCAAGTTATTGGTGAAGTTGGTAACTATTGCTTTTATATAAATCAAGAATTGAATGAGGGAGGCGTCTGAATTGTTGCAGCACGCATGCTGACAAATTTAATTCAATCCAGAACTGTAGCAGATGATGAGACCAATAAATGAGAATTGTTCAAAGTTAGTTCCCAGCATTCAATTTATGACGTGCTAAAACATACCATTTTATTTTTTTATATAACAGAAAGGAAAAACGTATCTCAATTCAATTCCATGTTTTCAGAAATATTTACTATCGGAAAAGAAGGAAAAACGAGTCATTGTCTAAAGAAATGCGTTGAAAAAGGAAGATGTATAGATACTTACAACTATATAGAGTTTTTTCAACTCTTATTCCAAAGAATTATCTAAACCTAATCTTATTGACTAGTTAGACAATATAATATTCCTTTTATACACATTATAAACCAATCTCGAACGAATATATTTATAATTAATATACCAAGATTATTAACTAAATCAAAGAAAAACGAAAAGATTATATTTGAATATATGGTGGTTTACATGTTTTTCTTTTTGACATGAAAACCACCGACGGACTGAGAATTATTGAAGGCAAGCTCGTTGTCATTTTTTGACGCATGCCATCTTCGTTTGTGTGCTGGATGCTCTCACAAATATTATATTTTAGAAACATTTTGTGTACATATTATTCAAATAATTTATATTATCTTATAACAATATAGACCCTAAATAAATTCATACAAATTCACAACCGAGCTGAGATATGTGCCCGGCACACTTCAAGGGACAGGTAAATCATGCATGAAGCTAGGTTCTATATGCAGATTTTTTTTTAAATATATATAATTAATTTTAAATTGATTAAATAATCATTAAAAAAATGATAAAAATTACCTCCATTGAGCCAAATAACAAGAGGTTTTGAGGAGGGTATTTGAACAGCCTCTGTAAGCCAATAAAAGAGGGCTCTGCCCGCCGCTTCACTGACCGTAACATAGCCGGAGAACTGGTGAAATGCGACCTTAGGCTGGCTGGGCAGAGCTAGAATCCGGTCAGCTTCTTCTTCTTCATGGCTAGCGGAAGCACTGATTACACGCAGTAGTGCGAGAAAAAAGAACACTGAAGCCAGAATGGAAAGTAGACCAGAATTTCTTTCAGATTTTCTCGCCATGAAATATAATTATTTAAAATGAGGGGGAGGAAGAAGATGGAGGTGTAGCAGTTGTAACTATAAAAAATAAATTAAATGTGGTTTCATTAAATCTCTGTATGTGTTTCGTAGTGGTGATCAGTTTGAAATAAATAGGGTGGCAGTACAATTCTTGTTCAAATTTTTTTTTTCCTTTTAAAAATTATCTTATTTGATATATACATTTTGAGAGTAGCTATTTTAATTTTAATTATAAGTCAAATACTGTATTTATATATAATAAAAAATTATATTCAATGTGATTATGATATGGTGAATATGTAGGTTCGCTAATCTTTTTACTTCTTTTACTACATTAATTTGGAAAATATACTTTTTTTTTTGTATATATCTTTTATATTTTGAATATATTAATCGGATAGTATATAATAACACCCATTTCAACTTTATATATAATTAAATAAATACTTATGAAGAAACTGTGATAACTCATTTACGATGTTTCGATATTCACAATATTAAAAAAATATTTATAAGCATGTTGAATAACTAATTTATGATGTTTTCGATAGTCACGATATATATAATTATCATTATCATATAGCTCAATAAAAGCCATTTTGCTTGGAAATTGTGTATCTAAAATAAAATCTCGTCGCACCCTTGCAATTTTGCATGATTATTGGTTTAATGGGTATACGATGACTTAAATAATTAATTCTCGAATTGACTTTTATAGTGTATAATAATTTAATATATGAGAAACAAGCACCGTATATATAA
Organism: Primulina eburnea; assembly: GCF_022965805.1. Classification (NCBI taxonomy): domain Eukaryota; kingdom Viridiplantae; phylum Streptophyta; class Magnoliopsida; order Lamiales; family Gesneriaceae; genus Primulina; species Primulina eburnea. Next base: position 1,165,716 of record NC_133101.1, read on the forward strand.
AAAGTATATCTTAATGCATGTATAGATTTTATCCATTTAGTGATCATACCCAACGGAAGATTTAATACAAAATTTGATTTGGTTATAGTACCACAAGTGGTTAATATTGTATGGACTTTAAAACGGAAAATGCATGACCAATATGTGGTCATGTATATTCGTTGTTTTATGGTTTTGGTTTTCGATATTATTAAAGTTCGACCTTAGTTTTGTATAAGTCGAGTTTTAGTCATTTTTCTTCGAAATTGCTGATATGACATTGCACTACACGTCAGCGTCACATTGGTGTCATCTCAGCACTACTTCGGTAAAAAGACTGAAATTATCAAAAAAAAAAAATTAATGAATTAAGATTGTAATTTGACAACATAAAGACTAAAAGTTAAAAAAATAATATAATGAATTAAGATTGTAATTTGACAAACTTACATAACTAAAAATACAATTTTTTCTTTTAAATGATGTTTATGAATTTGTTGATAGAATAATACATAATGTATGTAATTGGAAAATATTGAAAGTGAATGCAACCCCACATGTAACAATTTCCCACAAACTAATATTTACTCCAAATCAAAATATTAGGGTTTCCCACTGTAAAAAAAAAAAAAAAATCATTAATTTTTAATAAGCTAAAAATTTTAGGGAAAGAATTCAGTTGATGTATGTCCCTTGTCGGTGTACGAAAAGAATGGATGGATACATTTCTTTTGTTAAACAGCAATGACGTTTCCTCAGACGAGCAAAGCCCTCACCATGTCTATTTTTAGGATTGCATTCTTTACAAATAAATTTGTTAGAATGTCACGAGGAAAAAAAGCGTCATTATTTTATTATTTTCCTCAAATTAGAAATTTCCGTTATAGATGACCATCAATCATCCTTACAACAAAATTTTATATATACTCACTCTTCTAATTTTAGAGTGAAAGATTCACACATATATCTCTTTGTATGCATACGAAGTGGAATTGTAACCGGATCATGTCGGACTGGAACAAGTATAAATGTTTATGGTTACGATATAGTCGAGGTGCCGAGTCGACTAGTGTTGTTAAGGGCTCATGTCATTCTCCTATCAATACTTTCTCGACGAATATTATCACAAAGATTTTGATTAATGAGGTTTACCTGACTAATATGATTTAAAGGCTATTGCATCGGTGCAAAGTTATCTAGTGTGTACCAATAATAGCGAATGCGATGTCATTTTTATCAAAAATAAAAAAAAAAGAATTTTGCGTTGTCAAGGTCGATAGTTATTAATTATTTGGAAACTTAAAAAAATTGAGTATAATTTTAAAAATTTATATGGTGGATACTAGAATTAGTAAGTGGTCCATTTGTTGATTCAGAAACCTACCAAAACTTCCTCCTGTTCAACATTTATTGTCAATTAACCCATGTTAGTTGACAGAATACAAAAGGTTAAATAATATATGTATATAAATACAAAAATGTAAATCAACATATACTAATAATTAAATAAAAAAAATAAAGTAGAAGAGGATTAGGAATTTCAATTCCATTTTCAAAAACAATCAATTTGTAAATCTTAAAAAAATGAAATCTTTTTGGTAATCTGCAATTTCACACACACACAGACACACAAAATTAATTTGTTGTTTTTTTCTCTTGGATTTGTGTGATTCGTGAGAATGCTAAAAACATACATACGGATGAGATTTAATACTGACACATTCCACAGCCTTTTGTTGACCAAATTACGTATTATAATTAATTAATTAATTAATTAATTAGTCTTTATTTTTTATTTATTATATAATTAAATTAGATTGAAGCAAATCTGACCACCCATCATTTCAACGACTTTCAATGATGTTCAAAGATAATGTCTAACCACAGATCAAACTACTTTTTGCCCCAAGAGAACTTTATGAGAAGCACAAGTGATCCGATACGTATGTGAAAGTATTTATTTTCTATTTATGTGGGCACTATCTTTATTTCATTTCAACGGGTAAGATTTTGTCACACATACAATTTCAAAAAAAAAATTGGGTCTATATATGCATGGACAAATCTTGATCATCCATCTTATCATGAGGACAATGTCCACATAGATAAGATGAAATAAAGCTCAACATGGAAGTAAGATTGATTAACCATGAAAGTTACCTAGATGATCAAGCATTCATTTGTTCTCGCTGGAAAACTAAATAATACAAATTTAAAATATTTCAGTTATCCTTTCCTGAATAGCAAAAACTTGTATGAAACGATCTGACGGATCGTATTTTGTGAGACATATCTCTTATTTGAGTCATTCATGAAAAAATATTACTTTTTTTATGCTATAAGTATTAATCTTTATTGTTAATATTAGTAGGGTTGACTCGTCTCACAGATAAAGATTAGACCTACTCTTACTGAATTATGATACAACGACATAGATGTTTTTGAATTCCATGTTTTGTTGATGAAGTTTTATAATAATTTTTTGTTTTACATAATTTATATTAGGAATTTTTTTTTTGTCATTAACTTGTTTAATTCTGGGTTTTGGTCAACTAAATTTTCAAATTTTGGTTTCGATACACTAACTTTGGTCAAATTGGTAACATGACATCGAAAAATGCTGATATAACATATAAAATTACCGACTTGTCAATGTCACATAAGCAATTGGACCAAAATAACTGAAAATTAAATGTTAATATATCGAAACAAAACTTTGAAAAATTAATAAAGTTCAAAATTTGAAAACCAAAACAATCACAGTAGCAAAATATTTGATAATAAAGATTATACCGAGTTCCAATATATATATATATATATATATATATATATATATATATATATATATATATTGAGAGGAATATGTATCTAGTTATAAGTGGAAATCATGTTTAAGCCGTGGAACTCGGTATATATCTTTATTATATGAGTAGGTCTCATGTGAGACCGTCTCACGGATCTCAATCTGTGAGACGAGTCAACCTTACCCATATTCATCATAAAAAGTAATACTCTTAGCATAAAAAGTAATACTTTTTCATTGATTACTCAAATAAAGATCCGTCTCACAAAATATGACCCGTGAGACCGTCTCACACAAGTTTTTGCCTTATTATATTTGGTTTGAGGCATATATAAATATTTGATAATTTTTGTTTTTTTAATAAATGAAGACAAAAATTTGTGTGAGACGATCTCACGGGTCGTAGTTGTGAGGCGGATCTCTTATTTGGGTCATCTATGAAAAATATTATTTTTTATGTTAAGAGTATTACTTTTTATTGTGAATATGTGTAGGGTTGACCCGTCTCACAGATTAAGATCCGTGACACGGTCTCACATGAGACTCACTCGTAAATGAAACTGAGTAATAACTGTAAAGACCGTTAAGCCCTTGAACAGGATTTTGGGGAAGGTTCGATCCTGGGTGTGGGCATCCTGGGTGTGGGGGCAGTGCCCACACCCAGGATCAAGGGTTGAGATTCATATCATGGGGAATAAAAAAATTAAAAAAAAAAAATTGGGCCAGAACTTTGGATGTACCCTGCAGGCAGGGTAGGGTGAAATAATCCGAATTTTGGTCCCCCTGTCTCCTTGCAATGATATTCCCGCGCCAAACCATACCATATATAATTGGTCGAGAAACATATGAATCTATCAAAATGTCCGAAACATACGCTTTGCCTTCCATTTCAAGAAAGGACAATCCTTCCAACAATAAACCCTAAAACCAACCGTTCGTTTTGGTCTTTCGTTTCCCAAAAAATTTCATCAAGTTTTCTGTCCAAATTTTCTGATTATCAAGCGCTCGCTGCAAGGTTTCTTGATCTGCACTTTTGTGGGTTTTGTTAAAGGTTTATTTTTTTATGGTGAAATGATCCTCCCATAATATATCTGGCTAGAAGGAACAGACCAAACTAGAAAGGTGGATATGGAATCTTGATTCGCATGTTTCTTGATTCAGGTAATGTCGATTGATTCTGATGCGTGGATCGATCATGCCACGAAGATGGTAACAGCCCTCTTGATTGAAATTGGAAATAATCAATCATGGCAGAATATGGCTCATATCTTGATAACCAAGAATAAGTGTCTTAACCATCAAGAAAGCATAATTCAGCCGACATTATAATAAATATGAATTTGCAACTTGATTATCAAGAACCCCCGTTAATAGGCATTCTTTTTATGACAATGTGTTCTGGATCCTGAATGGGTTTTAATTCGATTTCTATAAAAGTTTTCCCTTTAAATCTCTTGCTGAGCCATTATCTTGTCATTTTTTGTTTTGCATGAATGTATTATGTAGCTTCTTTCATGGTATATTATATGTTTATTGGTTTCTCTAAAGACACGTTCCTAATTAAACAAACTGACTGAAAAATATCAGATTTTTTGTTTGAATTTGGAGTCTCTGTTCCTTTTTCTGCAACAGATTTATGTTTAAGCCGTGTATGTCAACAGAACGCCTCGTTTCGTGGTATTACTAAAAATCGAATGTTACTTCACTATGCATGCAGTGTTACTATGGAATCTGAGCATGTCCAAGGAAGCAATGAACGTGGTAAGAAAGACATTGAGATTAAGCATGATGAAGGAAAGCCACTTGTAGGAAAGAATAATGAGGTTTCCTCTCCGTGTTCTTCTTCTCGTTCATCTTCTTCTTCTTCATCATCTTCTTCTAGATCATCAATAGAATTCAATACCGGTGAAAAGGTCAGTCTTGATAATACATCAACAAAATCTAAATCAGATGGGAACTTGTCGTCTTCGCCAGAATTCATTTCTTCACCAGATACTAGTACTCATAGTATTTCTCAGACTAGCCCCGCGTTAGGTTCTTGGCAAATGAAGTCTCCTCCAACCCAAACCATGGGGCAGCCAGCGAATTATGATCCCAATCGCATTCCATCCCATATTTTTTCGACAAAACCTACAACTACCACGGACTGGAGTGTTGCCTCGAATGAGTCGTTATTCAGTATTCATATGGGGAACAACAGTTTCTCCAGAGATAATGCCATTCTTTTTGGTAAATCCGGAGAACTTCCGCCTTGGCTTGAAGAATGGAACAACAATTCATCTTCGATTCTTCATTACGCTTCTGAACCAAAACCCAGCGAGTTTAGCAGCAGCCTTCCCCCAGTTATGGAAGTACCAGCACATGAAGAGAATGATGTAAAATCTGCTAAGGTCTCCAAAGTACTCGAAAAAGAAGACTCTGATAAGGTTCCAAAGGTTCCCGCTGGTGCAAATGTTAAAAAACACGTGAAGGAGACAATAACTCCAGTTGAAGAAGCTCGTCCTTCAGCTGCGGCCACCTCTGCGAGCCTGCCCCGCCTTTCTGATGAGAGTGGAAACAGCGGCAGCTCTTTTGCATTTCCTGTGTAAGACTATTGCATTTTCTTGAATGATCTTTCTTTGTTTTTTTACTGATAAAAGGAGAATCTTTAGCTTACCTTTCCGCGTCAGATTTCAAGAAAATGAACTGGATGTCAAACCAATCTATGTTCTTTTAATGTCTCAGATTTGCGAGTGAGAGTGGGAAATCGAGGTCGTTGAAGGTTATAACAGAGAAACAAGAGAAAGTTCAGACGCAGTCGCATGGTCCAAACGCAACGACCCTGAAAGCATCAGAAACAAGATGGTTTTCTTGCGTCTTTCGTTGGCCTCGGTGCTGTTAAGTTTAGCTTTTAATGAATTCACGGTACTGAAAACAAAGGAGTAGCTTACAAAGAATAGTTTTTTTCCACTGTTATGTAAATGACAGATTTCAAGTCTTGAACCTGATTATCTATCATTTCTTTAATAATTCATGACACAGTACAGAACTAGAACTCCGCGGGGAGCAAACTAGACTACTTGGAAAACACTCAACTGTCGAAGGGAGTGGCGATCCAAAATTGAACCTCATATGTAATTCTAAAATTAAATTGTCCAACTAAAAACAAACTAAGAGAAAAAGTTAAAGTCAACATAAATGACAAAATAACTATAATCATACTAAAAGACATACCAAAAGACAAGAAAAAAAATGAAGAAATGAGAAAATTCAAAGTTGAATATCCGACAAATGACAAAAATACAAAAAATACAATATATCAGCAAAAACAATACATGTAAGTAGATTGACTCATCAAATTTTTATTGAAATAAGATTCATACAAGGAAAAGCATTTGTCATCCATTGTTTATTAGTGTCATCTCGAAAATGTCTGCTCAAAATGTGACTTTCAAATTAAGCTCAAAATATGACTTTCAAATTAAGTTTTAAATTAGTTGATACTCCAAAAGGAGCGACGATGTCAAGATTGAACCTTTATATGTAACTTTGGAATGAAATCACCCAATCAAAAACAAAGAAAAAAAGAAATTCAAAGTTAAATACACAAATAGCAAAATAACCACGGTGATATCAAAAGATAAACATAAACCTATCAAAAGACAAACATAAGACATTATGACAATTTAATAAACGAACAATAAAAATTTACACTTATATAATAATAAGAAAAGATAACTCGAGCGCTTAAAATAAGTCACCAATCACCATAACTTTTAACGATTATCCTAAGATAGACAATTACCATCACTCCTATTTTTTAATACAAGATAGAACTCAAGAAATGATTCTAGGAAGGGGCAGCAGTACTGTATTTCAATAAATATTAACTATTATGTCTTTTCACTCCCTTTGAGAGGAACATCAAGAATTTGGTGGAAGATCTTGTTGTACAAGGATTATCTTAAAAAATTATAAACTGTAAGTGGAATGAAGTTACATTAGAAAGGAGATCAAAACACTACCTACACGAAGACTTCACAATGACATTCAAGTTTCTGATGTTTTCATTTGTTTCTTCAGAAACTAAGTTGACGTCCAACACAATGTCAAGATTGTATTTAATAAAACTAGAGTTTAAAGAAAAACCCTTTGTGTTAATGGTGTTGAAACAACAAAAGATGAATCAAAAAAGGTCCAATTACAAGAGAGGAGAAGGATTAACAACAATGTGCTTCAACGGGTGCTCCACATTGCCGCCGCCGCCACCATGCTTGACGAACTCAGCTGGTGAGAGAAACATACCATGGCAAACGCAGACAATTCTAACATCCTCTCCCTTCTTGTATCTGTACAAGAATCCGTCTACTTTTGTACCATTTGGTCCATACGCCTTTGTGGAAACAAAGGGCATATCTTGCATTACATTCTGATGCGATATGTTTGGTCCTTTTGCTTCCCTTACAGCAGCTTCAATAGTAGATTTTTGTTCATTTCGTTCTAGCTCAGATTTACTGCCGGAAGAGCTCTTCACCTCAGCTAGTTGTTTTGCTCCTGTCAAATATAAGAGAAAAATGAAAGGGTTTTGGCTTTCGTTGTGCAACTCCTCCTCTTCTAATAAAATTTGGTGCATAATTTCCACACATACTATTCCTAGTCAAAAGATTTAAGCAGTAGCTCGTATCCACATTTCTGGCAGTTTAAGACAACTTATATAGTAGCTTTTAGATCAACATAGTTAACCGGTTTTAAGGTGCCCGCTAATCTGTTCTCAAGTGCCATTAGAATGGATCAACTACAGAGATCAGCCACTCGATTAACAAGGGAAAAACTCTAGATTTGATAAGTAGAAACGTCCTGCCATAAATTGTGTGTTCAACGAGGGAATAAATTCAGATTTACGGTTACGCAATCTCGCCAAAAGAATGAGCCATATATATTCATTGGAAAAGAGCAATCAAAATGAGCCAAATACATTTCCTGCTAATGTGATATTATAATGCCAAAACCACATGTTTGTTTATGTTGCAAAGGAGTGCGCAACTAGATGAGACAATTGATGCAAAAAGATAAATTCTCAATATCCATCCCAAACCAATGCTACATTTGATGCCACCAAGATAGTTACCGCAATCTCATAAAGCCGAATATACATATACATAGTAAACCAGACAAATGCGTGGAGAAACTAAATAAGACAACAGATGCAAAACACAGTTCAATAAGCACAAAAAAAATCAGATCACAGATTTTATCACAACAGAACTTCAACCAATCAGTTGATCTTCGCATCAACAGATTATTTACACATTCAAGAGCTATGTTTACATAAAAGATATAAAAGATGTTTATTTCTTTATCAAGTTGTTTTCCCAAATAGCCTAATATGAAGAACTTAAGGTGAGAAAGGAAAGAAAGTATACCCTCTGTGGTTTGACTCTGACCATCGGAAATTCCAGAGGAACCACTCCTTTGTGATCCAATAGATCCTTGCGATGTTTGCTTCACATTTTCGACCAAATTAAGATTCCCATCACCAATAATTCGAACATTATCTTTCACGGTGGCTAAATCATTCGATCCATTGCCATTATTACCATTTTCAGTAGAAATCTCTGTATCTTTCAACATCCTCACATTCTTCAACTTCTCCATTCTCTTCTTTCTAGCCTCCATGCTCCTCGTCGACTCCAATACCTTCCGGTGGCGCCACTCCTCCGCCTGGGTGGGGAGGGAGCATGCCCTCGCCAGCGGCGCGTAGGTCTCAAGCGCCGCCCCACGCTCTTTGTGGCGACTCCCATTATAAGCGACGCCGACTGCGAAAACCAAATTTGATATAGAGGAAGCGCGCCTCAGCTTCTTCCTCTCCGGGTCGACTCCGAATCTGCCGTTCATCGAAAGCCCCAAACTCAGCTCTATTTCCCCATCTTCCTCTTCCAACTTCACATTCTCATCCGAAACACGATTACGGCTCATGAATTCGTTCTTTAACAGATCATTCGAATACCCATCCATGTTTTCTCGGTTCCCTTCAGCTCCTTTCAATTACTCGTACAATACAAGTGTAAAGTCACCAAATTTCTCGGAACCCAAGCGAAAAAAAATCAATCTTGGAAGTAAAACTCAAACGGGTGATCTCCTTTCCCTCAGAAAAGCACGAAAAAAAAAACCCCAAGAAACAAGAAAACTCTGCTAACTTCAAAAGACCTTCTATCTTCCTATAAACATATCAATCATCAGACGAGGAAAATCCGTCAAATCCGCATCTTTCCGGGTTATTCAGACACAGGAAACAGCAGGCGAAATGGATAAAAAGCCATGGAATAGGAGTAAAAAATTGTGTGTGAAAAAGGCCAAAACAGAGATGAACAAGAGTTGAAAAGGAAGGGGGAGATAAAAATGGTAGTGTGAAATTGACACGTGATGAATGGAAAAAGGTTGGGTTCGTCCACGTGGTTGAGACAACCAGTTTTCGAGGATGACTTGTAAACAACTGTCTCCACTTTCATTCCAGATGGCCTTTTTAAGTTTACACGCTCTCCCGACTCATTTACCTATTTAATAACTACTAAAATATTATTTTTTAAAAAACAATTTTATTATTGTAATTTTACATACAAAATTTGAAGATTATACGAAATTCGAAATTTTAATATCTTGTCTGTCTAGATATTTTAAAAAAAAATTAAAATTCATCTAAAATTTGTCGAGTCAAACAATCGCTTTAGGTGTTTTATATTTTAAAAATATTCTTAAAATTAATTTGTCGAGTCAAACAATCGCTTTAGGTGTTTTATATTTTAAAAATATTCTTAAAATTTAATTATCATTCACACGCAATATGATAGCTATCTAATATTAATATTCTCAATGCCAAAAAAGAAATACATGTCTGGGACAACCTTAAATTGGGTTGTAATAAAATATATCCCCGTCTTTTATATAGTTCCCATCAATTAGCACGAAAGATAAATTAAATAATTCGTGGGACAGTCGGATCAAGTGGGATGTATTAATTAATTAGGCTTTGTTAATCCCATCTTGACTAACGATTAACGAACATTGATTAATTCCTAATTGCTCCACTTGCAACACTAATCGCGTATTCAATTTTCTAACTCGTACTTTTTGTATCAATATCTGATTTATTTTTTTTAAAAAAAATAATATGAAATTTGCATTCTGATACCATTAATATGTACAATTATTATTTATTATCGATTTTCAATCTTCCTTGGTCAAAATAATTAAAATAAATTTTGTTTTACAAAATATTTAGTTTATCGAATAAATATTGGATCCAAATATAATTATTTAATAGGTAGATTGAAGTCTGGGCCACAAACCTAAAATGAAATCAGCGTTCGGCCGCAATTAAAGAGAGAGAGTATCAGTAAAGAAAGAAGATCTCTGGTGGGGCCCGGATAAGTCGTTAGATAAGCATTTAATTGTTGGACACGTGTCGGGTTCCTGATGGACTGACGTGTAAATCATAGGACCAAATGATCACGTCATGCGGCGTTCGCACGCATGTGACGTGTCAGATATATCTCCGTACGAACTCTGGAATTTCGAGGAGACTTGGATATTTTTTTTTTTGAACAATATCAGACTAGATATTATAGGTTCAGTCGACACAATCTCTGTGGACAGTGTCCGTAGAGATCGATCCAACGACTCGGATTTTTTCGAGTCGATTTATTTTTTTACAAAGAGGTGGGCTCGGATCATTCATGTAGAATGATCCGGACCGTTCATTGTCCGTACAGGTGAAACAAACCGATATTAAAGCTATTCTTAAAATTTAATTATTATCCGGTACTTAATTTTAACAAATTAATATAATGAAAATATAGTATTTATAAATTATAAAGGGAGTGGTGAATACTGAATTTTTCAAGTTTTGATATGAAAAAGGAAAAAAATCAGAATTTGAGAAAATTAAACATAGTATAATATTTTTTCATATTAAAAATAGGCTTAATATTGATTCTATCGTTTTATTTTAAAAATTTATAAATTTCTTTTTTAAAAATTTAAAAAACATTTTTTAAAGGATCATATGCCTCGTATGTGCCACAACTGACTGATATATATATATATATATATATATATATATATAATGAGTAGACATGATAACCATGAGTTCATATCTAGTCCATACCCGACCCAGTACATTTTGGGTGGGTAATATCAAATATGGGTCTGAGCTCGGGTACGACTTTACGAGTATTAAATTTAAGATATTTAGACATGATTTTAATTAATTGAATCGGGCTTGATTTTTAAGTGAATAAATCGTCAAACCTAATTTATTGTTTCAAATTTTGATAAGTTACTTAGTTATATTATACACGAGCAATTTTATCCTGATTTGAATTAAAATTATATAAAAGTTTTTAAAATTTGAAATTTAGATTTTTTCAAAGCTATTTTACTTGGGGGAGTAGAAAAATGTATAATAAAATTTAAGTAGCTATAAAAGTGGTCCAGAGATGCATCGATGAAAACTGCAGAACTTGATGCAAGCCCACGAGTTTGAAATGGACCCCTTACGCAGTTGGAATGGATGTGACTTGATTTATAAGTCATTTGACATTGCGCTCTAGTTTAAAATTTTAATTATAATGAAAATATAGTATTTACAAGTCATTTGACATTGCGCTCTAGTTTAAAATGTTAGTGTTAGTTTTAAGGAATTTTACTTAGGTATATTGCGAGCATGTCTTCATTATATTGTTAAATATCGATTATATTATATTATTTTTGATTTTTTTATTCTTTTTTTGACTTGACGATATCATGAATTGATGTAACACTGATGTATGCATGAAATATCATGTCAACACTAATTAGAAAAGTTATTAAAAATTGTCAAAAAATGAAAAATACAAAATTTAAATCGAAATTTGACAAAATATAACCAAAATCACAATTTTTTATTATTTTATATGGGAAACAAATTTCGAGATTAATTAAGATATAGGAACATAGGTTATAAGGATACAAAATTAAGGGACGTCTAAAATTTAAGAAGTAACTGGAAACAAATGTGATCAGGATAGTGAAGTAAGGAGTACTTGAGTCATGTGAGGTGGATATGTGTATTAATTTAAAAAGACAAATATGTATAGGATCCGCTGACCATTTATTTATTATTAGTAGTAATTATGGAATTGGGGCCTGGCCTCTTATAAAATAAAAATATATAGTAATAATGAAAATAAGAAATAGTAATTAAATACACTCCAAATAAATTAAGGGCAACAATATGGTTGGCAATTTTAATCAAGTGAGTAATTGAAATTTTATAATATTTAAAATACTATATAAATATAAATTTTATACGTGTAATTTGAATATTTTCCGACTTGTACGTAGTTGGGCTAGTTAAGAGCTAAATGAATAGCTTTAACTACGTGGGAGTATTGAATTTCTTGTATATATTAATTAGCAAGAGACATTAATTATGTCAAAATTAAGAAATCAACGGACTTGTTCAACAATTTTGGCATTTGAAGATTTCGATATTTTGTTGTATTATCGAGGGAAATATTGATTTGGCCAGTTTCCAACAAGAAAATTAATAACATAATATAAATCTTTAATCTTTAAAATTTAGCTGAAAAATATTTCATTCAGTATATTTTTTAAAATACTTTTTTCTAGCTTTTGGGCAAATTTTAATTTTTTGCAAAACCGTCCAAAAACCATGTTAATTTAGTTTAGAGAATAACTTTTTTTTTTAGAAAACTATATAAAGCAAAAATGATTTTCTTTACTTGAAGGTACAATAAATTCAGCTCATAATGAGGCGTGGCGGCATAAACATATCTGGTTGATATATTCAAGAATTTGGGCAGACTTGTTCAAATTAATGCCCCCTTGACACACCATACATCTGTATAGACAAATTAAATTTTAATACAAAGCATAATTTTAAGTATAGTACTAAAATTTTACATAAATATAATTATATCGGAATAATTTCTTTGCCATCATCTATTATCAAATAATAGATGAAAAATCATATTTAACCACATAGAAAATCGAATATTATATATATCTACATATAAAATTATAAAAATATCATTTTTTTACTTAAAAAAATATATAGAGAGAGAGAAATGCTACTTTTAATCATATATATACACCCAAGTGCTTGGTGTAAAAAAAAGTTGGGAATGTGCGAAAGTCTTCGTTAATAAACTATTTTAAAAAAAATTAGATTCACAATATTTCGGAAATATGCATTTAATCCATTCATTACTTCATGAATGTCATTTATTTCGTTTTCCACCCGATCAAGGAGGAGAGTTTTGACAGACTAATACAACAACTCTTCTTACACCGTAAATAAAGTACGTAAAAATAATACGTACCCTCTCTCAAATTAAGGTATTCAAGTCACCTCGAAAGGAAAGACAGGGATTAATGAGAAATGGTTTTTAGCATCTTTAGGAGCTGTTTTTAAACACTGGTAAATTTTTTAACAACTAATACCGTGGTTTATTTTGACCAACACATTTAATTCGTAGCTCATGTAAAGAGTACGCGTGGCCGCTTCTGCACCATTCTTTTATTCTTTCCAATGGAGAATGGTCTGGCTCAGGCCGAGCATCTTCTTTGCTCCAAGCACAGAACTGGATTATATATAAATAAATACGTAGTTGCAAATATATATGCTTAGTACGAAAAAACAATTATCCTATCTGAAGATAGCTTGCTATGGTAAGTACGTTTCCTGGCAGATTTCTTAATGAAGAAATGTTTACTGAGTTAGGAGCTCCATAATTCCATTTTTTTGGTATGTGAGTGTTAAATCTCACATCATTAATTTGCAGTTCGACATATGTTACGTATTCATAGATTTCATGAAAAAGATTCTGTTATTCAATATTGACATGATATATTTTAAACCTTTTTTCATGCTCAATATGCATGACAGGTAGTTTCTTTGGAGCTGGAATTGGGAAGTTTTCGGCAGGATGGGTTCAAGATTTCGAAAGTTTCATCGATTTCATTAGCAAGTAAATTAATTTCCTTGAGTTCCAGAATTATCAGATGAGAGACGTAATGGAAGAAGAAGAAGAAGATTATAACACAATTCAGGAGATCAGCAGCACAAACACTACTACCTCTATGGCCTCATCGAATTCAACATCATCGTCGTCATGGTCTAGCTTTAAGGATCCCCGGATCGTACGGGTTTCTCGAGCGTTTGGTGGCAAAGATAGACACAGCAAAGTATTTACTGTGAGAGGTTTGCGCGACAGGCGAGTGCGGTTGTCGGTTCCGACAGCGATACAATTGTATGATCTTCAGGACAGGTTAGCTCTAAACCAACCAAGCAAGGTGGTGGACTGGTTGCTTAATGTTGCAAAACATGAGATTGATGAATTGCCACCACTCCGATTCCCTGATGGAAGATTTGGCCAAAATTTTCATCACAATCCAGATTTTCTTGAATTTGGGGACTCTCGATCTAACAAAGAAGGCTTAAAGATCATAGGCAGCGCGGTAAATTGGGATGATCCGATGAAATATTCTAAGTCAGATGTTTTCTGGGGGAAATCTAAGGATGTTCCAAGTGGGAAAAGTGACCATAGAGATGGGAATTGGCCAAGAAATCAAGAGGAAAGGCAATTCAACTTCGAAAAGCAGGGTGCATTTGTTGTTTCTGCTGCAAACAACCTTATTTCTAGGCCAAATCCCTCTTCATTACCAATATTTCTCGATAATACTACATCTAATAATCAAGTTTTCAGATGGGATCCTTCCAATTTAATTCTATCTCAACCGTCGGATCAAGCACGGGAAGATTTGCACAATATCAGCCTGATGCCAATGGCAGGTTCTCAGCAAATTCTGGTGTATCAATCTGCAAAAAGTACATATGAATCTCATTTCCCTTCTTCAAATTCAGAATTCGATCCGAAACAACTGAATTTTCAGGCTTCACAGTTATCGGTTTCTCAAATCACTTCAACTGTTGATGACTATCATGCTGCCCAACCGGTAAGGCCATCTAATTTCAGTGTAACTGCAAATCTTCTCCCTTCACAAAACAACGGGGAACATTCTTAGTTACGATAGCCAGTGCTCTATTGGTGAAGCCTTTTTTTTATTATTAAAAATAAAGATTCGAATCGAATTCATCGTTCTGGGAGAGGTACTTCGAACCATTCGATGCGTTTATACTTCTTTTATACTGGATGAATATATAAATTTGTTCGTTGCTGAAAGTATAATTGTAATGAGTTGCAGTACTGACCTCCACATAGAATTATATGGTTGACAAATGACAAATTTTCCTGTTGTGATTATATATTCTAAGATACTTGAATTTCAAGCCTGTAAGCTTTTTTTTACTGACTCCCGCTGTGTATTGTTGAATGTTTGATTTATGATGTTGATAATTAGTCAAACTTACGTATCTCCAACATTTTCTCATTCCATGCATTCGGGACTTTCGGAATAGAACCCTAAATAAACTTCGGATATATATCCATTTAGGCCTGCTTATATTCATTTTCTTAATCATATATTTGCAACATGCGGAGTAGAAGAAAACAAAGAAAAAGGGTTTTTAGTTTCTTGGGCGGATAAGATAGGCGTGGAAATGTCAATTTTCACGCAAGATCCAAGGAAGTAATTATCACGCAGAAAAAAATGAGCCTAATCTTGAAGGTCCCGTGGCATGAAAGAAAACTGGAAAAGATAGCGTGTGGTCCAAATTAAGAAAAAGGAGAAAGGTGAAAAAGATTGGTGAAGGGTACAAAGTTAATTAGGGTTTGGTTTATTCACTTGTGTATGTGAATGTGTGTGTCTATATATATATATATATATATATATATATATATATATATATATATATAAAAGAAACCTCAAAAACAGAAGAAATGGTGGAAAGTAAGGAAGAAATTGATACACAAGAGAAATAGAAGAAAAAATAAAGAAAAAACGCAGCCACCCCCTATATATTTGATATCTTCTGCTACAAAAAAAAAATTATATAACCAACTCATTCGTAATACCATCAATTACTCGTTTATCAAAAAAATGAGTTAATTGTGTCAATCTTCTTATCGAATCAGTTAAGGATGTTGTATAAAAAATATCTATATAAGCATGATTATATAACCAATCATATATAACATTTATAATTTTGTCCAAACAACTTCTCTTAGCACCTGTTTTAACAAATGATCAATTGATTAAGTCGAAATTTTGGAAAGAGGAAATAAATGAGTTTATATAAAAAAAGATGTTAGAAATATTCCGAAAAAAACTATACCGACCGAAAAGATTGCATCTTTCAAAAATTCATACCAATCTATTGAATCATTTGTCTAGAAGGGTACAAAGTTAATTAGGGTTTGGTTTATTCACTTGGTGTATATGAATGTGTGTAAAAAAAAAAAAAAAAAACACACACACACACACACATTATACGTACACATGCATGGGATATAGATGGGACCATATGCGAAGGTCTCGTAGAAGGGTCCCCATGGCTGCTACTGTTGGGTGTCGTGGTGTGTCTGTTGTTATATTCAGTCGACCAAATAAGCCAATTTACTTTAGGGTTGAGTGAGTTTCCTGCATTGTTTTTCCATCCTATTGCTTCAAATTCTTTGAGAATAATTACTTTCCACAAAGAGCTTTAGAATAACGATTTATACGCATATTTTTTTAGAAATACAAAGATTTTGGAATTCAAACTATGCATACTAAAGAGCCATCTTCAAGGATATTTGGCTGGATTTGGCCAAATTGCCCACATATATAACTAATCCTCACAAAATATTAATACTATTGTTTGTTTCTTTCCGGTTACGTACTCTCCTTTATGTCAAAAAAATTCGGTTTTTATCTTACTTCTTTTAATTTTTTTCCAGAAGTACTTGTGTGACTTTGCATATGGCAGTATTATGCTAGCATCACATCAACGTTAATTATGTGGGAATCCATGAAAATCGCGAACAAAAAATCAAAGATAATATACTAAAACTTAAATTTGATAACGCATGAGACTAAAATCATAAAGAAACAAATTTATATGACCATAATTATAGTTTACTTAATAATGAATACATCATATATAGTCTTGGGTGTAGAGAGAAAACATTAATGAAAAATTAAGACTCCGTTTGAACAAATACTTATAAAACGTTTTTATAAAATTGTTTTTTACAAAATATTTATAAAATGTTTTAAGAACAAATGTATTTGGATAATTATTTTATAAAAACATTTTTTTAACAGTTAAACAGTAATATGTTTTGATTTGCATCATAGTTTTTCATTTCTAAAAACATACAAAAAAACATTGTCATTTGTTATTTAAAAACAATACTTGAAGAACACGTTTTTAAAAACATTTTTCAAAATTTTTTTACAAAAAACTTATTCAAACATACACTTTAAATTTTTTTCAGTTACAAAAAAATCATTAAAACATTTGACCAAACAAAACCTAAATTCTCTTAAAATGTGAAACATGACTTGTACAATGTTGTATTGTCCACCCGGTGGGCATTTGATTTTTCAATCCTACGATCTTTAGAATAGATACATATTCTCGTGCTCTCAATGATATATTGACCATATGGGAAGAAAATGAATTTATATTTGTAGACACGTAGTGGATATTTTTGAGCTGGTTCATGAGCTTTTATGGACGATTTTAAAAATATCTTATGCGTATTTGAAATTATCAAATTCAAGTTTTCGAACATGTATAAACTCTTTTCAATGTGAATTCGAGCTAAATTATTTTATTTGATAGCTCGTGACACGCCAGTGAGATTTAATAATTATTAAAATAATATAATTTTATATTATAATAAATATATTTTGAGTATTTAATTTCGAAAAACTCATAAACATGTTTGAATGTTTTGAGCTGAGTCTCAGATCGAACTCAAGCCAAAATTATAAAAAAAAAATCGAGTTTCGAATCCGCAATTTGGAACCAGTCCATTCCGTTTTTCACAAGGTCGTATTACTATTAATTAAATATATTTAAGCTAAGGGATATATAATGAAGATTTTAAGTTTGTAAAATGAGTAAAGGGTCACTTGAAATTCAAGTTGGGCCAAGTTCTGACGTCATCCATTATCCAAAATGACTTGTGGATACTGAGTATGGACCACATGTAGTAGTTGCTATGAAAATAATGGACCAATAGGCCCAGTTACGACATGAAATTGCAAGCCCAACAAATAGAAAGAAGTGGATCGAAGGGCAGGAAAACAAACCATCGTGTTCATGTAGTCATTTTTCACTAATCGAGATGCAATTAGTCACCGAAAATTTTAGTCATCATCTTATCATTGGTAATGGTGGATTTGGTAAAGTCTATAAAGGCCTCGTTGATCATGGGAAAGAAATAGCCATAAAGCGTCTAAAGCCATCATAAAGCGAAGGGGCGCACGAGTTTTTCACAGAGATTGAAACACTTTCTGAGCTGCGGCATATTAATATAGTCTCTTCTATTTGTTACTGCAAGGAGAAGATGGAAATGATACAATTTTCATACCTGAACAGTTTTGGAATCACCCCCTTTTCATGGTAAGACCGATTCATTCATGTATCATTTTCGTGCAACTTTATGGCACCGGTGATCACGCCGTCTTCTTCATCCCCGGGCTCACATGTGACACCTGAGTTTTCAGATTTGGGCTTGGTAAAACATGAAAACTTAAGCAACTTACAAAGTCATATAAGGACAGCAGTACAGGGCACGTTTGGGTACCTCGACCCAACTTATTTTAGCACGGGTAAACTAACTAGAAAAAGCGACACATATGCCTTTGGTGTGGTTTTGTTGGAAGTATTGTGTGGGAGACCAGTAATTGATCTAAGGGTTGGTTTATGAGGCTGAGCATAATCTGCGTATGTGGGCTCGAGACAAAATTAGAGAAGGAGAAGTAGAACTGATTGTGGATTCGAATCTGAAACAAGAAATTTCACCAAATAGCCTAGAAGCCTTTGTAGAGATTGTTGAGCGATGCTTGGATAATGAACCAAAGAAAAGGCCAACAATGGCTCAAGTTGTGGTACAACTTGAGTTTTCCTCCGAGCAGCAAGATACTGTCGAATCATCGGTGCCAAAGGAGATAACAATTGATGCTTCATGTACTGGTGAAACTAATTTATATGCTGGTGAGCAAGCAACATGGATTGACGAGCGTATTCCTACATCTCCACGAAAAGAACAAACTAACAACCAAATTGATTATGATAATCTTTCATATTAAGGAAAGGAAGAAAAGTCTTTATCATGGGATGTCTTGTGTAAAAGAGTTGAACTGTCCAGGAAAATTGAAAACTCAATATCAGGTGAATACTATATTGACATGAAAAAACATATTTTTCCATAGTCTGCTCATGGAAATTATCCAATTTCGGAGAATTTCTTTTATTGTACCTTAACTTGAGCCTCATGAAGAGGCCTAGAACTCAAGAGGACTCATTTAGTAATGAAACGCCAAAGTTGACATGCATTTTTTATTTTTGATTACACCACACGAGGCAAGGAGATTCGAATTCGAGAAGCCAACTAATCTAGCAAGGGTGAGACCATTGGGCTACAAGCCCGGTCTCTGACATGCATTTTTTAAATGAAATTATCTTGCTGAAATTTGTAAATACATAAACTTGACTAAATATGACTGGTTAGTGATTGTGTCAAGCCACTAATCAGTTCTCATCTTCATATATGATTGGAGGATCTGGATACGGTCCCTGGTATTATAAGGTGAGTGAGTTTCTGGAGATTGACCATTTTGTTTATTTCCCTCTAATTTAACAAGAAATGACTCGAACTCTCGAAGTTAGACTGAAAATTTTAAAAAACATAAAACATGTTAATTAAAAAAATTATAAGCTACTGCATCCTTTATTTCTTTTTCTTTTTTTTTTTAAAAAAACAAATATGTTTCATTCCCATGTTATAAAAATTCAGGCATTTAGTGTTTTTTACTTGTTATTTTATTTTTATAATTATTATTGATGGGAGGAGATACAATTAGCCTGAATTTTGTTATTTGATTTTTTAATTATTTATAGAATAAATAGATATCAAACACAAAATGCCAATCGAGAAGACCCACTATTCCAGTCAAGAACATTATAGTCTGTCGTTGTACATAATTCACGTTTCATTCTGAATTACAATTCAAAATGGATCACAACTTTTTCCCAGTTTCTTCAATCTCCTTCATGCTATGTCTGTGCTATTTCCTCCAATTTACAGTTTGTGTTGATGATCCAGCTTACCTCGCAGGTGATGTTTCAATTAACTGCGGTTCAGTTGGAACTTCCGCGGCACACATAGGGAGACAATGGCTCGGAGATACGGACCGAAGATTGGCTTCCTCCGTACAAATCAAAGGCAAGTCGACCATCTCTAGGGTTGCACGGGACTCCGTCTCTGCTGATCCAATCCCATACGAAGCTGCTAGAATATCTCGTTCAGGATTTGCCTACGTATTTCTTGTCAGCCCAGGTGAGAAATTCATTCGCCTTCATTTCAAGCCCACTCCATACAAAGGATTTCAAAAGTACAAGGACTTGTTCACTGTTGAGGCTGGCCCTTTCACCTTGCTCAGCAACTTCAGTGCTTCCCTAACTACTGATGCTCTTGGCTCGACTTCTATTATTAAAGAATTCTGTATTAGCGTTGAAGAAAATCAACCACTTCATATAGCTTTTACTCCTGCAAGTAGTCTATCAGGGGATACTTACGCTTTCCTAAACGGTATTGAGATAATCACGGTTCCTTTAGGCCTTACTTATTTTCACAACGATGGAGATATTGGAGCCCAAGTCGTTGGACGTAAGTCTCAATGGTTCTACATTGATAACAGCACCGTGCTTGAAATGATTCGTCGAGTAAATACCAAACGGGATGGTTATGTTTCGTCCGGTGATGATATCAGTTATGTGTTTGGGATTTTGAAAACTGCTCCAAAAAAAAAGGCTAACCTGATCGACAATATCACTTGGAAAATACCCGTGGATGTGGGATTTAGGTACTTGGCCAGGCTTCATTTCTCAGATGTAGGACTCAAGAGGGTGCAAGAGACTGGCTCCATGAATTTCGAAGTCCTGATTAATGAGATGACTGCTTACAGTAGTATAGATTTTGTTAGAGAGAGGGACACCAGTAATATTATTGTGTACAAGGATTACATGGTAATGTCGAAAGGGCCGAAAGGTGTTAAACATCATATTTTGGTTTCTTTTAAGCCGTACGGTGTATCCATAGATGGATATGTTCCTTTCACGGGATTTGAGATACTCAAGCTGAGCAACTTTCATAATAGTCTTGCCTGTCCAAATCCATCTCCTGCCTTGGTTTCACCACCCAGAACTGTCCAATTTTTACTCTCAGTTCTTGGTCACAGAAATTCTATTGTAACTATTTCAATAACTATAATTACTCTAGCAAACATCATTGTTCACATGCTCGGAGAAATTTGGGAAACTAGTTGTATGGAGGAGGAAATCAAACCGTCAGCCAAGGCCGAACGTTTCTGTCGTCGTTATAAACTAGCTGAGATACACTTAGCCACCAGAAATTTTAGTGATCAACTTATCCTTGGTAAAGGTGGATTTGGTATTGTCTATAAAGGCCTCATTGACAAGGGGAAAGAGACGATTGCAGTAAAGAGGCTAAAGTTCGATTCGAGGCAAGGTGAACGCGAGTTCTTGGCAGAGATTGAAACTCTTTCACAGCTGCGACATAATAATCTAGTCTCTTTGATTGGTTATTGCAACGAGCAAAAGGAAATGATTCTGGTTTATGAGTATATGGCTGGCGGAACACTGGGGGATCACCTTTACAAACTCACCAGAAAAGGTAGTAGTTGTGCTACTCTTACATGGAAGCAGCGCCTTAACATCTGCATCGGGGCTGGTCGAGGACTAGACTATCTCCACACAGGAAATGGAGTCATACATCGTGATGTCAAGGCTTCAAACATCCTGCTGGATGAAAAGTTCACTCCTAAGGTTGCAGATTTTGGCTTGGTAAAACATGAAAATTTAAGCAACTTACAAAGCCATGTAAGCACAAAAGTAAAGGGCACGTTTGGGTACCTCGACCCAGCTTATATTAGGACGGGTAAACTAACCAGGAAAAGCGACACGTATGCCTTTGGTGTGGTGTTGCTGGAAGTATTGTGTGGGAGACCGGCACTTGATACAGGGGTTTCCGAAGCTGAGCAAATTCTGTCCCAGTGGGCTCGAGAAAAAATTAGGGAAGGAGAAGTTGAACTGATTGTGGATTCGAATCTGATAAAAGAAATTTCACCAAATAGTCTGAAATCTTATGTAGAGATTGCTGAGAGATGTTTAGATGAAGAACCAAAGAAACGACCAACAATGACTCAAGTTGTGCTACAACTTGAATCTGCCCTTGAGCAGCAGGATATCCCAGAATCGTCAGTACCAAAGGAGATAATGGTGCCCTCCATCGATGAGCGTACTCCTACATCTCCACCAAAAGGACAAACCAACAATCAAATCAATCATGACTATTCTTCATATAAAATTAAAGAAGGAAGCAAAGCCTTGTCTTATAAGCCATCACGGAATTCGCCGTGGGATGCATTATGGAAGAAACTTAAACCATCCAGGAAACACCAGGACCCGATATTATTAGGTACGAACAATGAAATAAAAGAAACATCTCATACATTGTCTTTGATCAATATATTTTGAAATGGTCCAAAATTTCTGGAGAATTTCGTTGCCTCAAGTACTCAAGCCTGAGTGGATCCAAGCTCAAGAAGACTTGATTAATTTTGAATAATAAACTTGGCATGAACTTTTTGACAATGAGCTTACATTGAATGAAACTATCTTGCAGAAATTTGCAAATTGGACAAAAACTTGTCTAAATTTGACTGGTCGACGATTTCATTTGCCACCGATGGTTTCTCAAATTCAAATTTCCTGGGAGAAGGAGCATTTTTTTCTGTTTATAAGGTGATTTTCTCGAGACTGAAAATTTTATTGACTTCCCCCTAATTTAAAAAATAAATGATTCGGAGGTGGACTAAAAAAATCTCTCTGTGTCTACTATAACTCTATTTTTGCGTAGGGTGTGCTTCCGGTGTCAAGACAGATAGTTGCTGTTAAAAAAATTAAAGCAGGTGTGAATCAAAGGTATACCCGAGAGCTCGTGATTAAAGAGTTTTTTATATCTCAGAAAATTCATCACCGAAACATCCTTAGACTACTGGGGTACTGCATTCATAAAGAAACACTGGTGCTTGTACATGAGTTCATGGAAAACAAAAGTTTATCTGACGTTATATCCGGTTAGTGCCCAACAATTTATTCTTCTGTCATCCCTTTCCGTCCTCTTTTCTTTCTTTTTTTTAATCAACACTGAGATTCACTGACACTTTATTGGATTTGGTTATAAACCCAACCGGATATCATCTCAAAAGGCCATTCATTCATTTTAATTAAGTCTATAATATGCATGTCTTATTTTCTTTTCTTTTTTTTTTCTTCTGACACAATTATCGGCACTAATGATAGCTATTTTTATAGGTTGTCCCTTCCATTAGGCCGACTCTTCGAGAGAACACCAATATTATATTAGGTTACACGTACAAAAAAAAAATATCATTTCAAAAGCTTTGCTTAATGGATAGTATAATCTCATGAGTTTATAAACTAGTTGTTTATCACAAAAACTTGTGGGTGTGTCAAGGCACGTGATCGTATCAAATGTGAAATGAAATGACTTTTATTATTAAATATTGTGTGTCCAGATTCGATCGTTTGTTATAATTCTTTCAATATGACTTCAAAACTAAAAATTTGGTTGAGAAAAATAATGAAAATTATAGATGAAATCTATGAACAACATCAAATTTAATTATGCTGTTATGGACTCAAATAATATTTTTACAAGAAAACTGAAGGAATATATCAAAAATTGAAGAAAATAGATTGCTGGAATTTGAAAATTAGCAAACAAATTATTGAGAGAATTTGCATAAATTTTGTTGTAGTTTTTTGATGAATTTTGTCGAGAGTCTCTTTTGATTTTGTCGAGATCTCTTCTGATTATTCCTTATTGGCCATTTTCCACTATTGTTCATCGTGGGTCAGTTTCTTCAAAATTGTGCATCAATTTATTTTTTTATGGGATCGACAACTGGGCTTCTCATATATTTGAAGGGCTCCCATTGTTAGTGGACTTCAAAGAATTCGGACTCAAGACTGCTCTTTATTAGTTTTAATATGCAGATGTTTGTAACAATAACAATCTTACACGCTGAAGTAGGGAAATTTCAACACCTTCGGTGGACACAAATTTTCAAGATTATAAAGGGGATTGCTCGAGGAGTTGCTTATCTTCATGGAGATTCGGGAATAAGGATAATTCACAGAGATCTAAATCCAAGAAATATTTTACTCGACATCGATATGGATCCTAAAATCTCATGTTTTCTCACCGTAAAAACTTTGGAAGAAAAAGATTCATCCAGTAAAACCTCAGCAGTATGGGGGACTGTGTAAGTGTAGGATCTGTTTTCCCGTTCGGTCCCTCTTTATTCTATGATTTCTCAGAGTCGGGAATAGTTGTAAATGCCACTGTTATTTTTTGCAACATTTGTGCAGAGGATATATTTGCCCGGAATACTGGAGACGTGGCAGGCTTTCAATAAAGTCAGACGTGTACAGCTTCGGAGTTGTGGTTCTGGAGATTTTGAGAGGCAGGAGAGGCATTCCGGTACACGGCGAAGACCAGGGTTATATTGTTAACATTGTAAGTCACTTCGTCTAAGGAATTCGAACTTGACACAGCTTCGTCGTAATTTCTATTTGTTCACACATGCACAAGGTGTTGGGGAGAAAAGTATTTTTCTGAAAATGAGATTGGTAAGTAGTGGTAATAAAGCTTTTGGGAAATTGGTCGGTCAGATATCATTTGATCACTCGGGAAACCCAAACAAACGTGTATATATATGATGTGATTATTCATACTTGGTAAATGGAACGAATGCATGTTCAGGCGAGGAATCTGTGGCTACAAGATAAAAAAGCATTCGGCCTGGTGGATGAATCAATTCGATTTGATGCATCAACTCCAGTGGAAGAAGAAGAGGTTCTTAGATGCATCAAAGTTGGGTTGTTATGCACCCTAAGTAGACCAGAATGCCGACCAACGATGCCTCACGCGATTAAGCTTTTGGACGGATTATCCGTGGACCTGCAAGAGATGGAATTGCTACTGGGACGTGAAGTCAATGAATCCGAATGTGATGATGTTAGTCCTGTTAGTATGGGAAGCTGGTAGTTTGCTTTGTATTACACTCCTTGATGTAGCTTCTGTGGAGCTCAAAGACAGCAACCTGTGATGTGGTTTTTATGTATTTTTATAGACCGAAATTCTAAACTTGAATTACGTTGCAAATTCTAGACAAAAAAGGTTTCCCTCTTTTTTTTCTTTTCTTTTTCAAACGAATTTAATTAAAAATTTATAAAGATCCAAATGTTCAATCAAACAATATGTTGAATCTCAAAATAAATAAATGGACCAGTATAGAAACAAGTAGCTTAGGTAAGAGCATGAGCGGTTCTATTTGCTTGCCTATAAACAAATTGAACTGAAAATCGAGGTTCCTTATGCAAAAGATATTTGCGTTAGTGCATGGCATCGCCAAAATAGTTTCCCTCTCTTAAAATGCAGTTATGTAGACATTTTTACTCACCTAATTTCATATTCGGTATTTTCTATTTTCATCTGATGTCATCTTCCATTATTTTAATTTAATAACTCTCATTTTGATTTTATTTTTTTTATATATAAAAAAAACACTTAATTTCTCTATTTTTTTTTTCAAATTGATCACTTTTATGTCCAACATTTTCTCTTTTTATCTTATTTCCTCTTATACCATTTTTAATTCAAAAAATTGATAACTTTCATTTTGAAAGAGTGTGTCTCATATGAGACCGTCTCACGATATTAATATGTGAGACGGGTCAACCCGACCCATATTCACAATAAAAAGTAATACTCTTAGAATAAAAAATTATATTTTTCCATGGATAACCCAAATAAGATATTCGTCTCACAAATTCGACCCGTGAGACTGTCTCATACAAGTTTTTACCATGAAATTTTACCACAAAAAAACTACTTGATTTTCTCTATTTTTTTTTCGAACCATACATGTTACACGTGTCATAATCCGCTAATCTATATTAAAGTGGTTTCCATCTCTTAAGATGCAATTAATTTTTCTGGGAAAAAAATATGATGGTGTGAGTTTTAAAAGTTCGGGATTCGATGTAAACTATATACAGCATTCATATTACCTTTTCAAGTTTGAGAAAGGCTAACCATTTTAATAGTGTCAGAATTAGTATAGTAGTTGATCATTCAACCAATGATCAAAATTTCGATTATCTTTATTAACATTTTTTGGATAAATTTGTCAAGTACGATTTATCTTACTAATTTAGTTTGCACGATACTATATGTTAAGTTGAAGCTTACCCAACATGCAAAAAAGTTGGAGTAGGTCTCTGGTGGACGGCTACGAATCTTTAATCTGTCACAGCTTGATCTCAGCACTACGTAAAAAATAACCAATTAATACAGCACTAAAACCAGATATTAACCAATTAGAAGATTTATAAAAATTTATTTATTAAATAAAAAAAATCTTTATCTGTTATACGGTCTCACGAATCTTTATCTGTTATACAGGTCAATCCTACCGATATTCACAATAAAAAGTAATACTCTTATGTAATGATCAGACTTTTTTATTGTCATATTAGCAATGTCTCAGCTTGATCTCAGCACTACGTAAAAAATAACCAATTAATACAGCACTAAAACCAGATATTAACCAATTAGAAGATTTATAAAAATTTATTTATTAAATAAAAAAAATCTTTATCTGTTATACGGTCTCACGAATCTTTATCTGTTATACGGGTCAATCCTACCGATATTCACAATAAAAAGTAATACTCTTATGTAATGATCTGACTTTTTTATTGTCATATTAGCAATGTCCCAGCTTGATCTCAGCACTACGTAAAAAATAACCAATTAATACAGCACTAAAACCAGATATTAACCAATTAGAAGATTTATAAAAATTTATTTATTAAATAAAAAAAATTTGGCCCCTAGTTAACGGGGTCCAAATTATTGTTACTTGCCATAGGCACGGATCACGCTTACAAATTAAATGACCATCAAAACTTTCCATTATTTTGAAAACCTGGAAGCTCACCAGCAGAATACAATGAGATACAAAATTACAGAAGAAGCTACAAATTTAGGGAAGAAAGCATGATTTGGATCAGCAGAATTCGGCAAGAAGGGGTAAGAATCCGGCGGGGGTAAAGTGCACTCGTCGCCGTTGAAGTACACTTTCCGGGGAAACCCCCACCCCTGCTTGAAGGTAAAAGTTTCCTTGTCCTTCTGAAGAAGTACTTCTGACTGCACATTTCCAAATGGCCCAGCTTCCATTAGCAACTCGTTGAAGAACTTCATGCCATAAAACATCCCTGTGTCATCTGCATGCATGTCAAGTTATAGTACTATATATTATGTTTGAACTTTGTTAATATAACATGCTTTAAAAATCAAGAAACTTACTGATAGAGCCATATGGAACAAGAGGCTTGTAATCGAAGCTAAAAACTTGAGTCACGTTATTGAGATTCGGGTGCTGGACGACTAGAATCCACTGCGTGTAGTTCATCCGGTAGTTAAAATTAGTTATCGCAACCTTTGCACGCCAGTAATCTTTGTAATTGGCCTTAACGTGCCAATGAACCCGAATCGGGCACATGTGGTGCGTGCATTGGAGCAGAGGTGTGTTGTCTTTTTTTGGAGTATTTATCCCCACCACGCTCAGAAGTTTCGAATCACTCCTGTTACAAAACCAGGTCGAAGATATGATACTTGGATTTACTTAAATGATTTTAGAAGTTCTGGTGCAAAAAAGTGAAATCTTACTTTACACATTTGTTTTTGTTTTCACAGCCACAAACACAAGAAGGGCAGGACGTGATTGTTTCATTGTAGAAAGACGAGAATGAGACACAGCAACTG
Source organism: Primulina eburnea (assembly GCF_022965805.1). Taxonomy (NCBI): domain Eukaryota; kingdom Viridiplantae; phylum Streptophyta; class Magnoliopsida; order Lamiales; family Gesneriaceae; genus Primulina; species Primulina eburnea. The sequence continues at coordinate 1,193,595 of NC_133101.1, forward strand.
GGGTGCTTCTGCGCCAGAAACTGAGAATACGTGCATGTCACATTCCATGTCACTGCCCACAGAAAGCTTCGATTAAATCACAAAATTATATCACCTGACTTTCAGAGAAACAGGGCATTAAAACTTACTGAGGGCTTGAGTTTTTCTTCGATGATCCGGGGTGAGAAATTTAGTTGGAGGCACAATCTTGGCAGGGCCACAAGTATATCCAGGTAAAGGGCCTAACAGAGTGAAGTTTTTAGGAAGCTTAACCGTCTTGTTAGAAGTTCCAGCTTGGCCAACACTGATTTGGAATGCGGAGACGGCTGCCTGTGGATCTTGGCCCCAGGCAGCCAGGACTCCACCCTTGCAGCAGTTGCTGAATTGCTGGTTGTAAGGCGCGCCTGGAAGTAAGTCCACGACGGTTGGGTTCTTCTTGCAGCAATGAGGGATAGTTCCTTTGAACTTGGAACAGTCCCCTTGTTCGGTAGCTTGTGCACCCTTCATATCCCATATTACTTCTTGCTTATCCCATGTCCACCCAATGGTCCACCCAGGACTCATAATGTGCCGATACATTTGGAAATTGTTCGTCGTTACAACAGCCTACGAAGCACCCAAAACGAAGTTCATTAGAGTGTTCATATCATAAATATTTCTTACACGTACTCTGTAGACATCACTTTTCTTGCTACCTTGCTAGAGCTTTTCACCATACTAAACTTTCAAATCTATAATCTTTGGCAGTGGTGATGTCAGAAAGAACATACTAGATTATAAAAATTTATGGATATCAGAGGTGTTAGGACCAATGGAATCCGGATATCTCCACACTAGTATGATATTGTCCACTTTAAGTTTAAAGTGTCATGGTTTTGTTTTTGGAATCACCCAAAAGGCCTCATACCAATGGAGATATCTTTCCATATTTATTAACCCATGATCTTTCTCTAGATCTTCCAATGTGGGACTTTGGTTGTATCCCAACAATCCTCCCCTCAAACGAAGTTCCACTATTATTCTCATAGTCCGAGCCTCCCCTCAAGCCTTATTCATCCTCCAATCGAGGTTACTCCACTTCACTACGTTGAAGCTCACGCCTTACATGAATACTGTGAGCATAAACCACCCCGAGAGTTTAATCAAGGATTTTTACCGGGAGCCCTCACCTCCTTCGTTTAGGTATCGAGGATTCCACCCACACAGCTCGATCTAAACCTGGCTCTGATAACACTTGTTGGGACCAATGGAATCCGGATATCTCCACACTGGTATGATATTGTCCACTTTGGGTTTATACCCTCATGGTTTTGCTTTTGGAATCACCCAAAAAACCTCATATCAATGGAGATATCATTAATTCCATCTTTATTAACCCATGATCTTTGTCTAGATCTTTCTACGTGGGACTTGGTTACATCCCAACAAGAGGGCCACCCTGCGTTGCTCGGATACTAAAATATGAGAAGATTGCGAGTATTCTATACGCTGTCATATGTTGATATGTTCCTGATCATTGTTAAAGTTTTGATCTCAAATTAATCAGAGTCATTCACGTAACGACTAACGCAACTGACTATGGTTGGATATAGGTGCTCACCACATAGCCATCTGCTGTCCAAGATATCACGTCCCATTTGATTGTTAAGTTCCCATTTGGATCCAAAGGATCATAGGCATCTGCAAGAAAACAAAAGACTTCAACTCACCGAACAAACATATCTAGATTCAAACTTCATTTGGAGAGATTGACACAACATTGTACCAATGTAAGAAAACAGCAAACCAAAGAAGAGAGCTACAATAAGGAATCTCATGTTCTTTTCAATGTTAGAAGGCCTGAATTTTTAATCTATGTTTCCAATAAATGTAAGCGACAAGTGCGTGAACATGAAAGGTTTTTACAGTATTCTGACTTTCAACTACTGGCGGTTGGACGCTCAGTCCCTTTTTGCAGACTGCATAAATAACTAATGGATCGGAATTCCTGTATCTTGAAGCAAGGATTTAACCTACAACCAGAAATATTTTTTAAAAAAGAATTCAAGAAACTCTGAAATTTCCTTCTAATGCATTTTTAACGTGGTTTTGTAACTTTAAACTACATATTATTTATGAAGAAACTAAGGTCTAAATTTGTATATTGGTTTCATTATAAAGCCATTTTTCTTGTTCAGTATGTTGGTATTTTATTGTCTGTACGACCAAGTAAAACTGTTTTTGGTAAAACTTCGATATCGTCGGTACTCATGGAGACATAATATGCGAGTTTCCATTTCTAAAATTTCATAGGTTGAATATGGTCGTATAATAAATATTTGCCAAATCATTATGATATTACACACATGTATGTATGTATTTTATGAATCAATATTAAAATTTTGAAGTTCTTCCAATATTGAGTCAATAATATCAAATTCTTTTCTCCAAACATTGTATGAAAAGAAGTGTTACAAAACCCAAAAAGAAGAAGTTATAATTGATATTTATATATTTTTAATGGCTTTGCTTGGCTCTTTGACTAACCTGTTGATAACACATAATAATTATTACATTTAATTTTCTGTTGTTTTCTGCTTTGTACCCAGGATTTCTATTCCACGTATCGTGTAAACCAAGGTTCATCAAGCATGATATTTGAACTGGCCCTCAAGTTGTGAGCAGAAAAATAGGCCTACTAAAAAGACAAAATTTAATCTAATTTCATCCTAACGTTATCTTAAATGTAGATGAATGATACACTTTAAATGTTATAAACAATATTCTAAATTGATAAAAACTAATATTTTTCAAATAAAATTCGAAAAAATTACTTGCAGAGACGACTTTTTACCTATCTGTGACACAATCTCGACCCAACAGCCTGTATAAAAAAATAGAAATAAGAAGACAAATAACGAAGAACGAGATGAACATGAAATAAACAAGGTATAAAAGGAAAACAAGAGGCAAGGCACCTTGTATTGGTTTTGTTCAAGTCAAAACAGCCCATAGTAACTTTAACAATTGTCCAAACAATATTTCATAATAGTATTCAAATATACGTAATTTTCAGTTAGAATAGTCTAGTCCATATTTTGTAGCCAATTTTCGATGCTCTACAAGTATAAATATCGGGAAATATGTAGCTACAATTTTCTAAAACAAATTAATTCCAATCTTAGAAGAAACATATTTTTACTTATTATTATTATCATTATTATACATACATAGGCCAGAGATCGATATCAAATGGGTGGTTGGATGAAACCCGAGGTATATTTATGAATTTCGTGTATATATATATCTCGAGTTTTATGTTATCCATTACTATATATTAAGTGGGATTGTGTTATAAATTATAAAAATATTGATTTTACTCATTCGAACGTAACATTTTTACCTTCAAATGTAGGATACAGCATTTTTTCTTTTAATAATTTAATTAACACCTCTTTTAAAATTTTGTTTTAGGAATTATATGTTATTCAAGAATGACAGTAACTATTTTTAAAAATCAATAAATGAAAACAGGTTTACCCTCTGATGGCTGCCATGGCCTTTGTTACTGGGATGTGCATATCTCAACTTACAAGGAATTTACTACTTAATCCCGATGTCAGGTACAAACTCCTTTTTTTTTCAATTTTATTATTATTATTGCTAATTGAATTAAATATTTTAGACCCAATAATGGTAAGTGGAATATTAATTACATGCATGATAAAATGATAAAAATTAAACTCCCACGTTGTTGGCAGAATAAACAAAGTTCATCGCAAAACAGCTGTTCTTGAGAACCAAGAAGAAGGCGAAAGATACGCAGAGCACGGCCTCCGTAAGTTCCTCCGTACACGGCCGCCAGAGGTCATGCCGACTGTCAACCGCCTCTTCTCCGATGAAAACTGAATGAACTTGTTATAATCATCCCCTTTCTTCTATTCAAAACTTATATTCACAACTTGTAAAATAAAAACCCTAGCTCGTGGGTAGTCATGTTTCGAAAGTCGAAACAATTGCGATTTTCACTTCCACTGTAATCATGTTCGTTTTTTAAGGAAAAGTAATGATCTTGGTTTGCCAAGTGTAGTTTAATTTATATAATTGAAAAAAGAAAAAGAAAGAAACATAGACGAGTCATAAATACGATAAATTAATATATTTTGAAGAGTAATATGAGTACTCTACTTCAAAATTTTTGTACGTTAAATAAAAAAAATATTAGTGTAAAGATATATAAACTTATTAGGTATTAATTACAATTGATCAAATTAACATATATCTTCCATGACATACATACCAAAAAGTAATCAAGTTAACATGATAAAATTATAAAGGAAGCAAATTTTGGAGGGAAAAATTATGTTAAGGTTTTTATTATTCAATTTTTTATGTATAAATAACACATATGGTCAATATTTCTGTATTATTGGAATTTGAGTGAAATTCTTCAATCTGTTATCATCATAAAATAATATCTTTATAAGTTATTTATATATATAGTTTAGCACATTTAAAAGTAATCAAATAATGTTTATAATATCATTTAGACGTCTTATTTAATTTGCATTTTATTGCGTACATTGATGATTAATTATATATTACAAAAAAAACAAAATAATATCATAAAATTTACTACTGCAGATTGAACATATTAAAATATTAATTATCTGCCATTTAGAAGCATATTCTATAAGTGAATGACCGTCACTACTTGGAGAAAATTTGGAGCCCATATTTATTGCGATGTTGTGTACTTTAAATATGGCCCAATTAGATTTTTAAGCAACGGGGCTTTCTATATATATAATTATAATTTCAGTTTTATTATGATTTTGGTTTTATATGTTGTGAAATTTCAGTCTCGATCAAATATTTTTTAATTTCTTGCTATATAATTAGTCATTTTTTGAAAGAACTGTGCATCAACGTTATTTCGATATCACGTGAACATTATATTAATGTTTTATTAATGTCATGTCGGAATAATGACTAAACTTGTTAGGGAAAAAAATTGTGCACAACTTCCCGACATGAGTCCATGAATGATCGTGGATGGGTCCAAAGAGGGAACTTTATCATCAATTATCACTTAGTATTATTTAGTTGTGCCTTTCAGTTTGTACTAAAGTGGCATCATTTAACTAACTTTATAATGTAAACGTCTCAACTAAAAGCGTATATCATAAAAGAATGACAATAATAATTATTTAGCAGATTTAACCTACAATTTTTGAATTAATAACGGCAGTCAACAAACCTGATTTGTAGGGTATAATATTATAAATTCAATTAAATAATTTATTGAAACGATCAATCATTAGAAAATACAAAAAAATTAGGTGTTATTAGTGAAATAATATTAATATATAATAATTAATAAGCGTGCGTGCCAAAATAAATAGTTGATCAAAATTTAATATTGTTTAAAATTATATTTGTGTGAATCATGTGATTAGGTGAATTTTGTGGCATCTAACACATGCTTTCAGATCCTAAAATGTAATAAAATAACCATAAAGAATTGTAAAATAAATTCTTAAAGAAATCCAAATAACTCTTTTCTTTAGTTTATTATATTATATATAATACAAATAAAATTGTATATGGGTTTATGTTTAGTTAAAATAAAGAACAAGAGGATCATCATGATCTTTCCCTATCTCTCATGATTTCTTTATGAACAATAATGTGGTAAATAAAAATTAATACTAATTAGTGTTTAATTAAAATAATGTTAATTATGATTGGAAAAGTATGGTGCAAATACAAAAAAATCAATTTAATGTACTTTATAATGTCATATGCTTTGTCTTACAATTGTGTTACATCTAATATGTCTTGAGTTTACATTGTTTAATGATAATTAAACGTCTAATTATTTGTTTTAAACCATAATAGTTTTGAAATAATAGGAGTTTGAATTTTTTTTCAATTTCTTCGGATACAAAGAACGAAATCGTTTGCCAAAATTAACATTTTCAGTTTCCTATCTAATTAATATAAATAAGGATGTTGTCATTAGGGTTTTATTAAGTATAGGGAAACTTGCAAATTTTGTATTTTTGCAAAAACAAATGACCAAAATTGTCAAAACAAAAAGAAAGAGATGAAACTAAAACCCGATGCTAATAATATATATATCGAACCAAAATCGCAAAACGTCATATATCGAGAACGGGAAAAACAATTTTCTCTAAAATATATAAGCTACAACTTCTTAATTACTTCCATCTCCGAATCAAGCCACCAATCAAAGAATATCATTTAGCAAGAAAAGAACGCAATGCATGCGCAATATACCAAATAGAAAATAACAATAGCCAAGGGTGATACAAATTCACAAGCAATCCAAAGAGGAATTATGCCTCGATTCCTTTCTTTCTTTATTTCCTTTTTTTAAAATTTTTTTTATGAAAATAAAATATCGTAGGGCTAGGGATAATGAGAGGTGGGTGTTCAAGGACGATTACGATAGTCCCACGAGGGGTAACATGCAATTGGAAAATTTTCCATGGACCCCTTTATTTAACATAAGGGAAAAAATGAATCCATGGAAGGGCTAAATTTCTTGCTTATTGTGGCCAAGCAATCACCGGATCACATGGCAGTAGAGTTCTGGCTCGCAGAATATTTTGTTCTTGCTAATTAAGCGCGATCATTACCGTGCAATGGCTAGCTAGTATATATATATATAATATAGATACGTGGGCTATATGGAATTAATGCAAGAGGAGAATATAAAGTTGATATATGGATTGCAACAGAGCGATGTGTGCCAATGGTGAAATATGGGAAGAAACAAAAGCAAGGACAAAGAAATTGCTCAAAGGGTCGTCCATCCAAAGGGGGACCTTATTAACACATGGTGTGGGGTTCCGTATGGCTGCTTTTTGAGTAATTTTTGCAATGGTGCCAGCCAAAAGCTAAGATTCTTTCGCCATATGTTGGTTGGAAGAGCACATACATATATATTTATGGGAATGGTTGTGAAAATATATATAATTCGAATTTAAACCCTAAAATTCATTTTTTAAAAAAAAAAAATCAAAATATGTGAGTGAAGATTGCGTATCGAATGAGAATATATAAAGATCTTCGCTCAGAAAAGGATACGTAGTTCGAAATGATTCCATGTTAAAGATCAAATGAAACTCTATCTATTTTAGAAATGCATGGTTCTTTAAAAAATGTGAAAGTCTTGCGTATGTTATTAGTTATGATGCCTAATTTATTATACAATTAATATGTTATATAATGAGAATAAAAGATGGATAGGATATTTATTTGCACGAAGTCAGTGTCTAATTGTCTGTCACATGTGCATGCATGAAGATGAGATTTAGATACTTCATTTACCTACATCCACATATATCAACGTTGGATAAAATCGAGGGCAAACCAAGGATTGAAGGAGGGCGAGGAAAGCGATTTTGTTTATTTTTCGCGTAAATTTACTTGGATAAAATAAAATAAGGGGCGATTTGAAGGAGTGGTCGATATCTCATGAGTTTTCAGATTAGAGTATCAATCATTTTAACTCGTGTATCCATCCTAACCTTGATAATTAAATGGCGTAAATAAGATTTATATATATATATATATATATATATATATATAGACACACACACATAAATTTTAATTTTATGTACAAATATTTTGGTACTAATCTTTTCATAATCCTACAAAAAGAATTGGTACGGCGTAATCCATTTAATGTTTAGTACGTACTTGAGAGCAGAAAGCGATCAATTTCACATCAACGTATGCGTGTGAAAATTTGCAGTAAAGAATCTCCATATATTGATTCTAGATATCATTTAATATGTATTTATTGTTGCACCGTGGTGGAATAAAGACCTGGAATTCTTGATTTATCAGTTCAAGATTTAGGACCATGTAATGAATGATCTCTAATTGCCGCATTACAAGCATGGTCCATACGTACAATATATCAAGAAATCGAAACCAAGATGAAGAAGAATATGATCGACAAAATACGTACAATATACTGTCAACAAAATCGCGCTTAGAAATTATTGTCATTTTCGTTTCGATTTAAATAAGTTTCTTGCAAGTTGATAACATTATATATATATATATATATATATATATATATATATATATATATATATATATATATATATATATATATAATGTTATCTTTTTGGTCTGCCGTGGCTGGGGAATGCACGAGCAATTGATGCGATTGCCACCCGCTGAGCGGCAGTAGTAAATAAAATGCGAAAACTCGAAAAGAAAGGCAGCAGCTTTCTTTACCTGTGGATATTATTATTTTTCAGCTCATGCAGTAATTAAAGAATTTCGTGCCAATGACATTAATAAATTGAATTTTAAAGTGTCAGGGAGGACCATTACAATTAATTTATGAAAATGACATTTAACTGTGTTACACTTATCTTTCTGCATCATTCATCGAGTCAACCATCCTATTATCCGGATCGACCCTGTCCGGTCTATACTATCGTTAAAGGCCTGATACGTGAAACCACCGGTTCAACCCAACAACCGGCGGTTCTAGACCCATTGTCGACGGGTCAATTAGGCATTACCATCTAGGGATGTAATCGAGTCGAGCCGAGCTGAACTCTTGAATGTTTGAGCTTGGTTCGTTTATAATCGAGCCGAGCTCGAGCTTTATTTAACGAATATATGCATGACTCAAATGCTTATTCAAGCCTTTATCGAGCCTAAACAAGCTTAATAAATATAAATTATACATTTAAATTTTCATTAAATTAATTAAAAAATAAATTATATATTTAAAAAAAATATATTATTCTTATTAAAATTTGTAAATTTATTATAATAAATAAAGTTAATAGATTTTCAATATATTTCATAAATAAGATGTAAAATCAATAAATCATATATCAAAACTATTATTTTTCATCTAAAATATTACTCATGAACTTTCCAACGAACATGTTCACGAGCTAACGAGCCGAATACTGTAAAGCTTGAGTTTGGTTTGTTTATCTTAATGAACCTGATTAAACGAGCTCAAACGAGCTTTTATCGAATCGAGCTTCGAATAACTCACAAACAATTTAATTCGTTTACATTCATATTCTCATCTCATTTAATTTTTTCTCTTTCCCCCTTTATAGGCCTCTTCATTAATTTTCTTGATTCCGTGGTCAGGGAAAAAAGAAAACTAAGCTACATGAAATCCCACTAAATGCATCGGGACTGTGTTTTTATTTTCATTATAAATTTAATATATTAGAGACAGAAACGGAAAATAAAGAAACCTAATAGGGAAAACTTCATTAAATTAGAACCATGTGAACCTAAAAATCATTTAATTTCTGATATGAAATAAATGACTTTTAAAATTCTGTTTGGTAAAATGTCCAATGTTGATCATACATATACACGAATCAATGAATATTTATCTCTACTGAAAAATGCAAATCATGTTTAAAAAGAATATGTCTCTTGTGAGAAGATCTCACGAATATTTATCTGTGAGGGTTGTAACGTCCCAAATTTGACGACTGTCCTTACTGTACCAAGACGAGTCTTTCCAACGTACTTATGTCCTCATTCACACGCACCCTAAGAAACTTCTCAAGAGGTCACCCATCCAAAAATTGCCCCAAGTCAAGCACGCTTAACTTTGGAGTTCTTATGTGATGAGCTACCGAGAAAAAAGATGCACCTTCGTGATATGAGTAGTACCAATCAAATCTTTTAAGTCATCTTCAACTGTACAGTCCATTATATTGAACAGTCTCAGAATCCCTCTCATTCTCGTGTGGGTCGGTTAATTCATGTTCCCTCTATCTAGAAGCCTACCAGGAGCCGCTCATTGTCCGTGCAACTGATGGCACCGGCGATCACCTCCCGCCCTCTTCGGCTCCGGGCCTCACAGGCCCACCAGCTTCCGCTTGGTTCGTCCCCGAACCACACCGTACTAAGAGAGGTCGGCTCTGATACCACTTGTAACGCCCCAGATTTGACGACTGTCCTCACTGTACCAAGACGAGTCTTTCCAGCGTGCTTATGTCCTCACTCACACGCACCCTAAAAAACTTCCCAGGAGGTCACCCATCCCAAAATTACCCCAAGTCAAGCACGCTTAACTTTGGAGTTCTTATGTGATGAGCTACCGAAAAGAAGATGCACCTTCGTGATATGAATAGTACCAATCAAATCTTTTAAACCCTCTTCAACTGTACAGTCCATTATATTGAATAGTCATCAAATCTGGGACGTTACACGCGTCAACCCTATCGCTATCCACAATAAAAAATAATACTCTTAGCATAAAAAAATAATGTATTTTCATAAATGACTCAAATAAAAAATTTGTCTCACAAAATATAACCAATGAGATTGTTTCACACAAGTTTTTACTTTTTAAAAATTACTTAAAGCCACGCTTTGGCAATCCATACGAGATGTACGGATCTTTTGGATTTGAATTCACACACATTATTACAAATGAGGCCAATTTCGGATCGACGCGAAGATAAACATATCAACTTGTCCCTTTCCATGAATTACACTCATTTTTAAATCTGACCCATTAAATAACAACAACAACAATAATTTCAAATCGGGGATTTCAAAATTAAACCCTTCATAGCTAGTGACACGAGATAATAAGATGTTTTTTTAAAAAAATTACTAATTTAATAACGATTAGGGAATAAAGAAAAATGTACAAGGATTTTAGAAATTTTCGAATTTAAATACAAACTTTTTAGAAAACAATTTTCGATTTGTTAGGACACACACGCACAAAGCAACATAGGATGAAATGGGCAAAGTCCTAAATTACGTGAAACCCTCTTCGTGTACAGAAGCGTGTTTGATGGAACGACAATTATGGCGTAATAAAGAGACAAAAACCAATCAATTTCAGCTTCCCCTGGATAAAAACGAGTGCACGTGGATGCACACCACACGTGCGGTCAATCATGCGTGGAGGCCCATCCGCCCAACCCCCCTCGCCACCACCATCCCGGAGGGGGGGGTTGGGGTTGGGGGGGGGGGGGGGGGGGGGGTGGGGTGATGGTGGTGGTCCCCTTCCACAGTCCTCAAACAAGATACGCACGTATGCGAGATCAGGTATTAATAACAAACACGACTTTGATTATGGATCACATAAGTACTTGTCCTCTACGCACAAATACTCTGTGAGGATGGATAAGTACAACATAATCTTTGTAGAAAATATGTTTTGAGTTGTGATCAAATATGAAATTTTGTCTCAAACTCAAGGGAGGTATATCAATATAAGAGATTTATTGACTTTTAATTACTTTAGTAGATTTTAAAAGTCTAGATGTATTCAATTAAGATTTTTACATATTCTATAGAAGTCTAGTGGTATTCAAAATAAACTTTCATAAAGTTTTAAAAAGTCAAGTGGTATTCAACATTAACTTTTAAAAACTCTATAAAAGTTTATGGGTATTCAAATTTTCCATAGACTTTTAATAACTTCATGTAATTCATTAACATACAAACATTAAAGCCTAATGTACAACTATAAATGGTAAAAAATTGTATTTGGTTTAACCCAAAGATTTGGATGGATTTTTAAAACTTCTAACTCATACACAAACTATTTAGTTCTTTTCATGTCGCTTCACATCACCTCTCTTCTCATCTTCTCTCCTCTCATATATCCTTATCACTCTCTCAAATTTTCGAAGTATATCTCTATATATATATTTTCATCTTTCTTTTTCAAATTTTTCATTTTTTTTGCTGATTCTTCGTTTAATAATTTTTTATTTTAAAATCAGAGGAAATTTTGAATTCTAGAATTGATTTTGTGATTTTAATTTTATGATTTATTCAAATTAATGTAATATTCAATAATAATAAAAGATGATCCAAAAAAATGTTGGTTAATTCTTAATAATTGAATAGTCTCGTAACAACCATGATTTTTTAAATCATTTTATTGTTTTCAATTAATATATAAGCTATGATATTTTTATACAAAATTATATTCACACAATATTAAATAATATTCTTTTCACATTTATATTATCAATTTCAAAACAAGGATTCAGATTAATCAATTGATTTATTTAAAAACAATTACAAACATGCATACAAACCCACATATATACATATGTAGGCATTAAATGATTTAATTTTTAAATAAGTAAATTTATTTATTAATACAAATATTTAAAAATTATTTCAAACTGAAAATGCTATATATGTCAATTAATTATTGGTTCAAAGAAATTAATAAAAAATAATATGTCATAATTAAGTACAAATTTTATAAAATTTTATTTAAAAAAGTCCACAAAATTCTATAAAATTCTTGCAAAAAAGTTTACATAAATCCACATAAATCTGTTTACAAATCTATGAGATTCTGTAAAAGTCAATAAAAATCTATCAAATCCATAAAAGTCTATCATTTGAAAAAGTCATTAAAAGTTATCAAAACTCTGAATTGAATACACCCCACTAAGTATCAGATGAATTATAAGAGGAGCTCAGAGAAATTGAATTCGACACACACACACACACATATATATATATAGTATAAATTTATACGATAAATTGATGTTCACGTAAGTTTATAGTTTAATATCATCTCCGAGACACTCAATTAAATGAATGTGATAACCAACTAGGTTAGGATGCTTCGTACTAAAAACATTCACTTGACTAGACGACGAATATAATTCATATCACTTGATCCATTAATTAGGAACACCAATCCATACAACATTTCGATCATACATTTCACATTATGACAATTACAATTTTGGACACAACTATTTGCTTAATTTGGTCAACCTAAACATTCTTATGCAATTTCACTTTATTCATTGAATCTTAATAGGGATGTCAATTTTCTCCATAGTTTGAGACATCACGGAGAAAACCCGAAATAGAGACGAAGATCTCCGTGTTTTTCAGGTTCAGTTTCAGATATTTTTTAAAATCCCCGAAATTGTTCGGAGCGAGTATGAGATTAATATCATCATCTCCTAATCCGTACCGAAAATAATATCAATAATGAAATAATATTATTATTAGTATTAATAATATAATAATAATATTTTTTAAATAATAATAATAATAAGTTTTGATTTGAGAAAAATTCACGAACCCTTCCTCGTCTTACCCCATTAATATTTTTTGAAACCGAGATGAGGGCGGGGATGAGAAGTTGAGCTCCGTAATTTCGAGTTTGGAGATTCCTCGAACCCAAAAAAACGGAGATCGGGACGAGTATGGAGTGAAAATGAAATTCGGGGACATGTATGGAGATGACAAACCCGTACATGTCTCGCCTCATTACCATCCCTAAGTCCTAGAATTCAAAATCAACTATAGAAATTTTTTTTAAAAAAAAAGGCACTCATGCAATACATTTTTCGCACAAAATTGTTAGGCGAAGATGATCGATCCAATACGTACATATCTAATATAAGATATAATCAAATTAAATTGAATAAAGCCTCGTGTGAAATTCCCTTGTTTGATTAATTTAATTTAATCGAGTCTACATATATAATTTTGTACATATCTTGAAAATAGCTAGCATTTTATCGTTATATAGAAGGAGAAAAATCTTGTCAATAATTCAATGGAAGGGAAAAAAAAATAATTGTGGGGAGAGAAAAGTGAGGATGTGTTCCATGGCCAACTTTATGAAAAAGCACAAGAAAACAAAATGGAGGCCCTCGTGCAAGTCTGGAGCTTTGATTGTGTATCACACATTTATTGCAGCATATAACTCTACGGTCCCACCCCACTTCAATTCTAAATTTCATATATACATTTAAAATTATCATTTTTTTTTCATAGAGCTAGAATGATGTTAAAACCGTGATAATTAAAATCGGGTCGAGTCAAGTTGATGCATAACCTACTAAATTAGTAGAAGTCGAGTCGAACCGGCCTGAGTGTTGTTGAGATGCTGATATATAACTCGAACGAATCATCTAGCATCATATCGATTTGGTTCTCTTAAATATTTAATTTATGGACATGTTGCATTAAATTATATAAATATGAATATTTAATTAAATGTATAATATCGGCTAAAATAAAGAAGAGGGGATAATACATGCTGCACGTGCGGTCGACAAGACATTGCTTCTTTACATTATATTTCTCTCTCGAAATTATAAAGGACAAAAACGTATGTGAGACGATATCGCAGATCGTATTTTGTGATACAGATCTTTTATATGGGTCATCCATGAAAAATATTATTTTTTATGCTAAGAGTACTAATTTTTATTGTGAATATCGGTAGGGTTAACCCATATCATAGATAAAGATTCGTGAGATCGTCTCACAAGAGACCTACTCATTATAAATTACAATTATGCAAGCAACTTTTTGCAGCCAATTGTGTGTAGTCTCCACGCACTTGTTCTTAGCTTACCGATCATATTTCCCAATCGTTTTCAATAACCCCGCGATTTATTGCAATTTTAATTTAAAAATAAATAAATTTTGGGATTTTATTTTTCCCTAATTTTTTTTATCAATTGTCGGAAATATTTCTTCTCCTGTTTATGTTATCGTCCATCGTCACTAATGACACAAGTCATCAAGATATGTATAATATATAAATTTACAAATATAAAAATGGAATATACAAATTAAATATAAAGTAATTTTTTTATTAAAAAAATTCTTATTCGAATATATATGTTCCATCTAATTTTTTTGGGTCCAATCTTACCAATAGTTATCAAATTGTCCTTTACAGTATACAAAGAAAAATTAGATAATGAATTAATGGTCAAATCAAGTACAAGCCGAATAAATGTAAGATTGAGAATTGTAATAGAATACGGAATTCAATGTTTCGCTTAAAAGAATAGTTCGATACTGTTTTTTCAAGTTTGTGTTTATATACAAGGGTGATTCTAATTTGAGTAGGTTTTTGTGAGATTATTTTTCGAATTTTTATTTGTGAGACGGGTCAAACCTACCGATTTTCACAATAAAAAGTAATACTCTTAGCATAAAAAGCAATAATTTTTTATGAATTATCCAAATAAGATATATATCTCACAAAATACGATATGTAAGACCGTCTAATACAAGTTTTTGCCTTCTAATTTTGCACATATTTTTATACAAGATGTTCTATTTCAATAATGGTTTTTCAAGTGTGCGTGTTTATATATAAGGGTGATTCTAACTTCATGCAAATTTTTATTGATGAACATCTGAGAGAAAAAAATCACTCTATATATAAATATAATATATATGTCTAGTGTGATATATTTATACAGAGTTTTTTGATGAATTTTTAAAATAGGTAATTAGCTACAATTACATAAGTTTAAACTAACGTAACATTAATAATGTTAGACATCAGTTTTTTGATAATTTTTTTTTTCAATTTTAATTATTTTTATTTTTTAATAATGTGACTCTAATATGATACAAGTGGAACACTGATTTCGGTCTTGTCATATCATCACTCCCTGTGAAAAAATATCAAAATTCTAAAAATCGAAATATATGAAACTCAGATTGAAATTTAATAACATAAATAATCAATTCGTAAAGAAACAAACATACATAGTCCGAAAACCAGTTCTATCTCCAGAACATTGTTTCTTGTAATAATAAGAATAAATTTTGACGTGTGGATAATTAAATTACCACGACTCTTGTATAAAAAAAGAAAAAGAAAATAGAAAGAATAGCAGCAAATTTCTTTGATATTAAAAAGAGGGACTGTGTCAAATCCCTTTCGAAGGATCTGCCTAAGGATCCACACTTTTCTTCAAGTCGTTGTCCAGCCTACCTTTTTGTGCCACATTATGACAATACTTCATTATCTCTACAAACATTATTACAATGTATTATGAACAAAAAATGATAAAATCAGTGGTGATAAACTTAAATTAATTTTACCAAACAGATTGAAACATGTAATAATTATCTCACGTCAGATAATCTTTCGAGCTAAATTAATTTTTCCATCAATTACATACAATTTAGGCAAAAACTTATGTGAGACGGTCTCACGGGTCGTAGTTGTGAGACGGATCTCTTATTTGGGTCACCCATGAAAAAGTATTACTTTTTATGCTAAGAGTATTATTTTTTATTGTGAATATGGGTAGGGCTGACCCGTCTCACGGATTATGACCCGTGAGACGGTCTCACATGAGACTCACTCTACAATTTAATAGATTATTGAATTATCGTAGAAGAAAATATTCTTTCGAGCTTTAAAATGCATGTTCTCCCTGAGCATTCAAAAAAGTAAGTAATTTTAAAAAAAAGGTAATTAATGAGGTATAAGAAGTATTTATTTCCGATACGACATAATTTATCTTGCGACAAAAGATAATATTGTAAGTTAAGTCAAAGTTTGAATATTCAAATTGTTCTGACATTATTAATTTATATTTTTTAGCACGCTAGCTAAGCATATATTAAATCAAGCCGGAGATAATCACTTTAGTTGAAAAGATAAATGATTTGACCAAAAAATAAATTTGTCTTAAAAAACATTATTTCACGAAGAAAATAAAACCAAGAAATTTGTGACACGAGAAGTATTATTTGTCGCATGCATATGTATAATATTTTTCTTACCAACCGATAAGACTTCTCGAGCATGTAAGCCCGTAGCAATCCCTTGTACGGTATCACCACATCACATTTTCTTTTCTTTTCTTTCTTTTTTTAAAAAATAAAATTTATGTGATAAACCTAGAAATGTGAAAAAAATCCAAATTTTCATTCAAAAAATTGTGAAAATAATATAAAAATAATAGAATGCCAACAAATATTTGAATTTTGATGGGTAAATTAATATTTTGAAATAGGTTTAAACCCTATAAAAAAATGTGATTTTTATATTAAAAAAATATTATAAAGCAAAGAGCCAACTCCCCTCTATTGCCCCCCTAATTAAATTAGCAGTATATGATAGGAACACGCGTGAATAGTCCCTCTCCACATTGAATGGTACAGTTTAATATATATATATATATATATATATATATATATATATATATATATATATATATATATATATAAAACTGTTCCATCATCGACATATAAATTATATTTCATGATTTTTTCGATTTTTTTTTGGGTTGCGATGTATATATATCCTCTGTAAGTTTCTACAATGATTGAGGCAAAATAATGGGTATTTGCTACGTATTAGAATTTATCTAGTAGTTTGTCATATTTCTAGTCGTATGTTGACTGCATCAAATCTTGAAAAAGTTTCAATAAAAAAAAAAAATGACCGCGAGTCATTTATATCATATTTCATGTGAGTGAACTTCGAACTTAACATAATGGTTTATAAATCACGTGAATTCATGATTATTTAACATCATGTTTAACTACACCAACTCGCACATAGATACATTTCCATTAATTTAATACAATTGCATGAAACACATCTAAATTCTAATCACATCTTATACTACCCCTATGTATCAATAATGTATGGCTTCCAAATTACTAGACGAGGAAATGCTACATGAAATCTAAAATGGGCAATAAAATTAAGGCTGGACCGAGACAGATAGTACAAAACACTATAAATTTATTAGCCATTTTTTAAAAAAATGTGATCTCATCGAAGTCAGTTGCCACTCACCAGTTTCTTGAAATGTGTAGAACTGGAATTAAAAAAATGTCCTCTAGAAAATTTGATTGCCTCTCATTATCTGACTTCTTTTTATTGCTCGACAGCACCAAATCTAAGTAAAAAATTTATAAGCTCGTTTAGTCTCCTATGTACACAAGGCTCTATAAAGACGAGGATTGTTTGAAATATGATTAAATATTAGAACATGGCGTGCATTGGGACAGAGGAAAACATCCTCAAAAAGTCAAATTTCACAAGACAAATTGCTAATAATCACAAGCCTAATGTAGGAGAGGGACCGACTCGATCATTAGTACTATCTTCATTATAACACCTTGTCTCCAATTTAATAACCAGCACCGTTTTCTTCACAAAAGAACACTTGCCCTTTTGCTTTTAATATAAGGAATTTGAGTAGCAAGTGCCCAGGAATCGAAATTTACGTTTAAATCAATTCAAAGTGTAAAGGGCTCGAACATGAACAAAACCGCAAACAATATTCCTTTCAATTTTCGAGTGACTTTTGTACTTTATTTTATGCACAAATCTATGTGATAGACATGTGAACTACTCGATACCGAGGTTTTAATTTTCTTCTGATAGAGTGGCGTCCATGTGCTCCTCCTACCCCCCTAATTTTTTGATTAATGCTCTTTAAGAAATCTCATGATAATTAAACCAAACTAGAGTTCCGGTCTCCCCACGGCCGATGTATAAATCGAGAAAAAACATATTCGGCCTGATCCAATTTTCGAAATCGGAACATAAAAAAATGTGACTTTCCAACTTCTGATATATGTTAGTATTTATCTTATAAAACATTGAAAAAAAACTCGGTTTTAAAATTGTCACCTTTTTTTTAAAAAAAAAGGAAAGAAAAAGGGAAAAAAAAAACCTTAATAATATGGTTGTGTTGGAAAATTACACATTAAATTTAACAATCTCCAAAATGGCTATACCTCTTTTTTTTTCACCGTAAGTTTGAAAGATGTCCTACCATTGCAGTTTGCATGATTCTGACGTATTCTGCCTCTCTCTACCTCTGTCTCTCTGTCATCCATACGCCTACTGGTTTCTTATGTCTATATAAGCACCCGCACGAACTCATGATCAGCCAGTATTAAGTAAGAGCAAATCACACCTCTCCTCTCTCCATCTCTCTCTTTCTCACTATTGGAGATTCTCTGAAGAAACAATGGCAGGCTTGCTAGTACTTGCAGGGGTATTCTGGGGGCTCTGCATCTTGAGTGCTGCTTTATTGAGATGGAATGAAGTCAAATACAGGAAGAAGGGATTGCCTCCAGGTACCATGGGGTGGCCTGTTTTTGGAGAGACCACTGAGTTTCTCAAACAAGGTCCTGGATTCATGAAAAACCAGAGATCAAGGTAGATTTCACGGTTCTTGTTGCAAGATTCACTTTCCATGTTATTTTCATTCTTTTTTAGTAAAATATTGTTCAGATTTTGGCCATTCTTTGACAAAACTTCTACTGCTGTGACAGATATGGGAATTTCTTCAAGTCCCACATCCTGGGATGTCCCACGGTTGTTTCAATGGATCCAGAGCTAAACAGATACATTCTAGTGAATGAAGCAAAAGGGCTAGTACCTGGATATCCTCAGTCCATGTTAGACATATTGGGGAAATGCAATATTGCAGCAATCCACGGCTCTGCTCACAAGTACATGAGAGGGGCATTGCTTGCTCTCATCTCCCCCACCATGATCAAAGAGCAACTCCTGCCGAAAATCGACGATTTTATGAGATCGCATCTTAGTGATTGGGATAGCAAGATCATAGACATTCAAGAAAAAACAAAAGAGGTATGTTTCAGAAACTCAAGATCCAATGAAAGAATCGGTTTTTTTGCCACGCTCCGTGGTTCTTAGTTCTGACACTAGAATATCCGTGTTTATTTCAGATGGCGTTTCTATCATCACTGAGGCAAATAGCAAGCAATGAAGCTAACTCAATAGCTCACGATTTCATGCCTGAGTTCTTCAAGCTTGTATTGGGAACTCTTTCGCTGCCTATTAACCTTCCCAATACAAACTATCATCGTGGATTCCAGGCGAGGCGTCACATTACAAACTTATTGAGAAAACTAGTAGAAAAGAGACGAACCAGTGGAGAAACTCAGTATGATATGCTGGGTTACCTTCTTCAAAAAGAGAATAAATATAAGTTAAGTGACGAGGAAATGATTGACTTAATCATCACAATCTTGTATTCCGGGTACGAGACCATTTCGACTACTTCTATGATGGCTGTCAAGTACCTTCATGATCATCCAAAAGTACTTGAAGAATTAAGGGTTAGTGTAGAACGTTTGAATTCAAAGTGCGTGCTTATGTTTAGTGTGATATTTCCCAATTATCCTAACTCAATTTCGAATTTTCAGAAAGAACATATGGCAATCAGGGAAAAGAAAAAACCAGAGGACCCTATTGATTACAATGACTACAAATCAATGCGTTTCACACGTGCGGTAAGTAATGTAAAGTCTCGCATGAAAAATTTAGCACGCTAAATTTTCAGGGAGCTGATCCCTTCTTTCCTGATATTTTTTATGCAGGTTATATACGAGACATCAAGATTGGCTACAATAGTCAATGGAGTTTTGAGGAAAACAACTACAGATATGGAAATAAATGGTATGTAAAATAGTCCTTTTGCTGTATATTTTTAATAATTTAATGCCCTTGTGTGTTCTTTGTGATTTTTATCCTATCACGTTTTAACCTAGGCTGCCTTTCTAAAAAGAAAATGTTTTAACAATAGATAGGAAATCAAGATTTACTGTATTAAAAGGTTTTATAAAAGTAGCAGTTGCATACCTAAGCAATGATAGAATAAGAGATCATCTTTCTTAATGGACCCTACCCTATCAAGATCCACATGGAAAACCTACCATTCCAACCCAAGACATTCCATTGGTGTCCCCTTTTCTGTCCAAATGAATTATTTTGTTCATAATTGTGGATAAGAAAGAAGGAATCTCAAATCTCCAAGTGCAATTTCTCACTTCAGCCAGAAACTCAGGATTGGCACCTTCTGTTACTCTTGAGAACAAACAATTATTGTGATTTGATCTAGTTTACAGCAAAATATGCTAGAGTTCATGATAGCACAAGAAACACTAGTTTAACTCCCAAAAAAGGTTGCCGTCAATATATACTAAATAGTCGCGCGTTCATCAGGATAGCTGATCAGCCCTGATCTTGCTGTATTTTGAAATCAAATGTTGCTACAAATGCTTACCTCTTGCTTGATCCCATTTCAGGATATGTCATCCCCAAAGGATGGAGAATATATGTGTACACAAGAGAGGTCAACTACGATCCACGATTGTATCCGGATCCATTAACTTTCAATCCATGGAGATGGATGGTTAGTATGCAAAACTACCAGATTCAATTATTTCAAATACTATACAACTACAAATCAATCATTTAAAGAAAAACAAACTAAACAAAAACTGACGAAAGGCACTAACTGAGACAGTATCGAACATTGCAGGAGAAAGGCCTTGAAAAACAACACCATTTCTTGATTTTCGGAGGAGGCACGAGGCAGTGCCCTGGAAAAGAACTGGGATTGGCTGAAATATCAACATTTCTTCATTATTTTGTGACAAAATATAAATGGGAAGAAGTTGGGGGAGACAAGTTGATGAAGTTCCCAAGAGTTGAAGCGCCTAATGGACTGCACATTAAGATTTCCACTCACTAAATCCATCTACAATAACAATGTACAGAGAGAAGAATAGCAACGGTAGATTAGAGTAACGATCGGGATGTACATTATCTTTTTTTCAACCAACACATCGAATTAGAGAATTGAAACCCATTTTTCCAGATCAATAATTCTTCAAATGATCCATCCATCGATTTGTCTTCACATTAAGCTAAAGCTATATAAAAATGACATGATCAATATGAATTCCATATCATTAACTATAGACTCGGTTGAAAGAAATTAAGGTGCTTCCGGTGGCGAGGACCACCGGAAGGCTTTTTGTGCTTTTTGTTATACATTTATTTGACTTTTGTATCTATTTTGAACGAACTTATTGATGTCCCTCCCAATATTTCTATGTATATCTATGAATAAAAACATCCCTTTTTCTAATTCCACCACATAAATGCAGATAAATAAATATGAAAATAATTAATATTTTTTATAAAAAAAAAACAGACTAGAAGAAGAAACGAGAATGCTTGAGGTCTCCCAAAAACATAGGTCAACTACCACTTTGAACAATTCCCATACCATACAAGTTAATCTTCCAATTAAACACCCTTCACACGTGCCTATCCCACCGCTCTCGCACGTGCAAACACGTTCCCCATGATCCATATAATAACGTACCGTCTTAATTTGGACAAAAAACATTGTCCATTGTCATCACATTATTACATTACACTTAGTAAAGCCTATCACCACCACCATATACTTCAATTTCTCTATCCCCATCCACCGTCCGCCGCCATGACCACCACCACACCACCACAATTGAAGAATGAGCTTGATATCGTGATACCGACGATCCGAAACCTTGATTTCTTGGAGATGTGGAGACCATTCTTTGAGCCGTACCACTTGATCATAGTCCAAGATGGTGACCCTTCAAAGACAATCAAGGTCCCTGATGGCTTCGACTACGAACTCTACAATCGAAACGACATTAATAAGATCCTTGGCCCCAAAGCGTCCTGCATTTCCTTCAAGGATTCTGCTTGTCGTTGCTTCGGATACATGGTCTCCAAGAAGAAGTACATATACACCATTGATGATGACTGCTTTGTAAGTGAACATTGGATGCACTCGTTACCTTTGTCGAGCAAATATGACAATAGTGTCATCTATAAAGAGAACATAATAACCTATACGATTAGTTCACTGAGTGATATGGAAGAACTATTATTTTGACCTTCTCTGTGTGATGTTTCATGGCGCATTAGATGTAGGTAGCACAAGATCTGTAAGTTGTGTCTTGTATTATAAATACTCAACTCTTTGTACGCTACATAATCTAGAAATTTTTACTTATATTTGATGGTGAATTGTTTGTAGGTTGCGAAAGATCCGTCTGGTAAAGACATCAACGCCCTCGAACAACACATCAAGAATTTGCTTTCCCCATCAACTCCACATTTCTTCAACACGCTGTATGATCCTTTCAGGGAGGGCGCGGATTTTGTGCGTGGGTACCCTTTCAGTCTCCGAGAGGGTGTTCCAACGGCCGTTTCTCACGGCCTCTGGTTGAACATCCCTGATTATGATGCTCCTACACAGCTTGTCAAGCCTCTCGAGAGAAACACTAGGTATGAAGCCATTCAGTCACATTCGTTTACGTACGTGAAACAAGATATGTAATAACATGTATAACAGAAAAGGTAGGCTGTATTAGTTCCCTTGATGTGTATTGTGGGATATGCATATATAGGTATGTTGATGTAGTTTTGACCATACCAAAAGGCACCCTTTTTCCAATGTGTGGCATGAACCTGGGATTTGATCGAGACCTCATCGGCCCCGCAATGTACTTCGGACTCATGGGTGATGGTCAGCCCATCGGGCGATACGACGACATGTGGGCAGGCTGGTGTATTAAGGTACGATATTTTCTTACAGTTTACATCACGTATTAACAGAACCATGACTTTTATTCGATTCAGGACATCAAGCGTGCTAGGTTTTCTGATGATTGTTTTCTTGTTCTTGATCATCGTGTAGGTTATCTGTGATCATTTGGGATTGGGAGTGAAAACAGGGCTCCCTTACATCTGGCACAGCAAAGCTAGCAATCCATTTGTTAATCTTAAAAAGGAGTACAAAGGAATCTTTTGGCAAGAGGAAATAATCCCATTCTTCCAATCCGCCACCCTTTCGAAGGATTCAACCACTGTGCAGAAGTGTTACCTCGAACTTGCTAAACAGGTGAGGGAAAAGCTTGGAGAAGTAGACCCATATTTTGTGAAGCTGGCAGATGCTATGGAGACATGGATTGAAGCTTGGGATGAGCTCAACCCTGTAAAGGCCAAGTAAACGAGGTTTCTTTAAGTGGGAAGCATCGTTAAATTAGACCTCTAGTAATTTATATACATGTCTCTATTAGTTACTGTTTAGTTGAAAAGAGTGTAGCGTAGAGTTCTCCCCATTTACTTTTCTCTCAGTCGCGATCATAGAAATTGGTGTGTGCAAGTTGAATTTTGATTGCTCTTACAAACTGAGATGCTATCCTAGGCAATATCCGTGCCTTTGCTGCATCCAAATGAACATTTTTCATGATTTTGTTAACATATGTTTTTATTTTCCCACTTATCTAAAGTCCTCAAAGTGACACGAATGTGATTCTTAAAGAACATAACCACTCTGGCAGAGAACCAAGGATGGGACAAAAATAACTCGACTTTTAATTCAAGACGGGTAAAATTTTTTTGAAAACGAAGCAACGAAAATGCAGCTGAGGAAAGACGACAAAGTGACTATAAAGTTAATCTTCGCATCAAAGTTAATATAGGCACTGAACAAATGATAAAAAGGACATCTTTCAAAATCATGAATTAGGGGTAGAGCCTTCAGTCTTGATACGCTTGCTTGGGTTCTCGTCTTCTTCGTTATGATTATTTAGTCCGTTGACTGCTTCAGCACCAAGAAGAGAAATGTGTTTGCTAGTAATCTTGCGACCGGCCCTGAGCTTAGGACCCCAATGTCGCTCAGGATTTGGAAGAAATCTAGCAACTTTGTTCACCTGAGACTTGCTAAGGGAAGCAACAGCTCGTGCAAAATTAGCCTGCAAGAAGGTACAAGTAAGTTTTAACACGCTTCTCACTAAAGGGGAGTAATTTTTCCAGTTAAATTGAATGTTGTTTCAAGCTTATTATAGAACATAATCGATGAGGGGACGTATAGATTGATTCGAAATAGTGGGAGGCTGTTGCTGATTACCTGCAAAACAGGTTCCTTGGCAAGGATTACGCTTCCTGCCTGATCAGGTGGCTGAGCTTTCACAGGATGCTTCTTGACCTAAATAGAAGGATAACATCAAATTAGGCAAAATGCATCGAAAATTTAAAAATGTGAAACCATCTTTTCCGAAGATAAATATGTGTAGGGTATTTGCATGCATATGGAAATATGCTATGCTTACCCAGCAGCGCATAATGTCCCAAATCACATTCATGGGAGCATCTGTTTTTAATCCCAGGGGATTGGCATGACTTCCAGATATACGATACCCTGCATTGATCACCGCGGAACGAAATATAACCGCTGAAGGAGATGTGCATTTTAATGTTGCACCGAGATTGTGCAAACTCAGAAACAGAGGGACATCAGGCAATTCCTGTAAAATGGATCAGAATCAAGTAAGAACACAACCACAGATTGCCGGTATAAATTTACTGCAAACTCTTCGTTCTCTTCACAATATTTGGAAATACTTAAAATAATGAATGGAAATGTATGCAGCAAAGTATCTTGCTCAAATCTCTCAAAACTTTGGCAGTCTACACGAAGAGATCATTGGCAGTCTACGCGAAGAGATCATAGACCAAATGTAAACTTGAAATAAACCAGGATGCTTCCTTTGGAACTTTTTTTGGACTTCTGAAAAGCAGCTCACTAAAAGGGTTCAACTAAAAAGATCCTTATTTAAGCTCGGGATTTCAAGAAACATATCCAAAATTAAAGCATAAAAACAATTCCACGAAACTGGAGAACACGACAGATTCTACGATAATAAATATGAAAAATGCTACTTTGTTCAAAGTAACAAACATAAGCAATGATCAATTGTTTTACAGCCAATGAATTTTCCCATGATGGTGATTGATTCCCATTAACAAGAGAAGTCATCAACACAATTTGCAATGTATTTCTACAATCTTGCAATAATCAGCAAATAAATGTACAGTAGCTTGTTTTATTATTAATATCCAAATCTTAACCAACTAGAGCGAAACAAAATGTTTGCCAAGAAAAGGCGGCATACCTCTGAAATAGTAGTCAATACAGCTGAAATCTTATCATAAGCAGGATAATTATCTTGCGCGGAATTAACATCCGCCAAAATTGAAGTTACCCATTCCTGATCATGGATTGGAGCAGACCATACAGGCCCGCCCATGTTGTATTTCTTGCCGCACTCGCTGCATACTTGGGGAACAACAGGACCAAATCCAGGATGGTATTTAACATTGTTATTCTAGAGGAATAAATAGGAAGAAAACATCATTTCATGCACATTATTCAAGATACGAATTGGATAGCATCATGTGATGATGAATTACGTTGAACAAATAATAGGCGAGATTTATATACCTTCGAGACAGTCCTTCCAATTGGCTGGAGATAAAAAGAATCACAACCAGTGCACTGATAAACATATGAGAGCTTCAACGGAGTGTTCTTCATCGCACTTGCTGAACTGTAAGCAACAATTCCATAAAGTAGACAATACGACACAGATTGCTAATCAAATCACCTGGCAATACTGATCAACAATCTTGGAGGAGAAACACTCACCTGTATATTCGAACAAAAACTCGTACATAAAAATCCATCTGAACAGATAATATGGGAACAATGCATCTCTTGTGACGGTTTGCATGGCTCTGTATTCCAAAAGAGTATTCATGTGTCAGAAGGTCGGAAATAATAGCATGAAGGAAGAAATATAAAATCAGCTGTATCAACAATCTAAAAGAGAATTAAAGTAAGAATAACTCCTTTAATTTATTTTTGGAATATAAGCTCATGAGGTAACAAGTAAAATTCAATCCAATAAAAATAGTGTTTCACATGGACTCCATTGAAGCCTCACTTCCTTGAGATAAATAAGTTGACCAATTGTACAACCAGCAAATTGAACACGATCTTCATCTTTAGTAAAATTGTATTTTACATACACTACATGACTGAGATAATAAAGGAGCTGTTTTGACGTAATTTGATAAAACATAACTATTTCCACTTTGTTGTCGATCAAGACATAATCAAACCAACCAACTAAAACCAGCAACCATGTCAAATGACAACCGATAATATCAAGCACAGAAAGTAAGCAAAAAATGGAGCTGATACAAAAATTCAGAATCACAGCTTTCTGTTTTCAAAAATAGCCTTGGTCCTGAATATTAAATATGAAGGTTAAATAAACATACCTCAATACATGCAAGAAGGATCCTCAAAGCCATTTCATGGCAGTATTTTCCTCTCAGCGGGTAAGAGCCATATCTACTCCACACAAGTTGTGTTATTAGTCATGGCTACTTTTTGAGGTCACATAGCTACGAGTTCAATGATTGCAAAATCTTACTTGGAGTAGCATGCCTCACCATTGCTCCCACACAGCACAGCCATATCAGTTGCTGTGCACATCAATATCCCTCCATCTGCAACCGATTGGACAGCAGAGTCTAGGAAGACAGATGGTGAACCATAAGGGTCAAGATCAACCTGCAATAATGACAAAGTGAGCAGAGAGTATATCTCACCAAAACATAACAAACAAACAAATAAATAAAAGCCAACGAATTTTAACAGCTATATTCTATAAAATACCAAAACATGGGACAGAAATAAAAGCCGAGCCTGGAGTGATGTACTTTGTAAAGATGTTACAGTCTGTGGAGAAAACATCATAAATGTGGTGCTCGAGTACTGACTAAATTGCCAATATTATAATTGATACAAAATATATTCACCATCAATATTATGGGATTGTTGGACTATCTTCAAAAACTCTCCACACGATACCCCTAATTCATTTCAAATGTAATCAGTGATCAATTTTACTGAAAACTGTTGCATCTCTTGCTTGTGTATATAGCTGGGTAAGTATTATCCTTATCATGTGAATGGCAAATGAATTTTAGCAAATGTCCTCTTTCTGAATCAGTAAATATATGCAACAAAAGAATTTGTCTTTTGATGAAGTTATTAAGCATACCACATCAAATTCTTTTGGATGGGTAAGCATGTAAACTCGAGCATCAGCAAACTGGGATTCCACCTTCGAGCGTGCTACTGAACCATTAAAGTTTATATTTCTCCTGCAAGCTTCCACAGATGCTGCAAAAGGAGTAATATTAGCATTTGACGAGATTGCATCATGATACAGGAATAATCTATGCTACAAGGGTGAAATTCACCCCTATGGTGTGGCTAAATCATAGCCACTGGATCCTAAAAAATGATGTCGGCGACTCGGCGGTCCCTCATAATTTTTAAGAGGGGCCCACAAAATCAATGATGCCGAAGTGATGGGAAGCTTCTATCTAGGAATGATATAGACTCTCCCAGCAGTAAACTGTGCATGGTTGTAAGAGGACTCAGAGCACATGTATGGGTACGTAAAATGAGAAAAATATCCTCATCTACGAAAATTAATATCCTTTCACAAAATTTCAATGGACCAACAATAAATATGGGTCTTCCACCTTAGCTTGCTTTCCTTTTCTATACATGATGAATGAACTTGCCTTTATCATTGTCCAGGGCTACAACTTGACCAATTTCATCAACTTCAAGAGCATATCTCAAAGCTCTAAGTCCAGAGGCTGACAATGCCTGTGAATTCAAAATTGTAGCAGTCATGTAAAACACTATTGCACAAAAACTGATTGAATGATCATACCATATGTAATTTCTTGAAAGAAAATTCAGGAAGATGATAAAATGAAATGATAAAAAAACCTCAAGAACTCGCGGTGGCGTCAATTCTCTCCGAGTGTTCTCCAAGTGATTAGCAGCCGCATTTTCGGAGATGCTGCAAGGTCCCTCTTGTGAAATCTCTTCAGAGACTTCACACTCTACATTATCTTTCCCATTATGAGGAATGGAATCAGTAATACCTTCTGGCTCAACAGAAGGCTCCTCTACAACCTTGGGCTTAGTTTTCATTCTTTTGGACATCATCGCTTCGTGCTCTAGTTTGTGTTTTGATATAAATGTTCTCAAAACCGCAATGGACATGTCTCTGTTGTTAACCTGTCATAATTATTATGAATGCAAACCTCAAATTATATCAACAATATGATCGCAAATAAGGAAAGTGAGGTAATTAAAGCAATCGACCAAGCCTGAAGTTACTCTAGTTGGGAATAGCCTCTCAGAAATTATTGATCATTCACGAAAGCAAGAGTAAAAACTTTAGAGTTTTCAGAAAGTACTTAGGCCTGAAAGAAAACCGCTAGTAATCCAAATAATTAATCAAGGGACACAGAATATTAAATCCATTAAAAGAAATATAATACTAAACCAATGTAGCAAGCGACTAGATTCCCGTCCACTGAATATAGATTAATAACCGCGAAAAACACAATCTTTAAGCGAAAAACAGTGGCACAAGATTTAACAAGGCACCTGGGCTTTATTGAAAAAAACTTGATTTTTGGTGTGCATTAAGATTTCAGCCTTCCCTTCTTTAATCACGGTGAAGTCATTGAGATCAAACTGCTCCACTGCAGGGGCACCGTTATGCTTTTCCCGTTCATCTACGATTACTTCACCAGCGCCGCCCATCTCTTCGGCGGACTACAATTGATTGGACTCTTGGCGGCGAGGGAGGAGCGCAAAAGCTCGGAACTTTAGGAGGGTTCTTCTTCTTATTGGAGTCTTGAATTACAAGTACATGGGTTTATTTGGAAAGCGGTAAAACCCTACCTGTATGTGTGTGGGAACAGGATTGGAGTGAGTGCTCAGATTCCGTGCTTACAAAAAAACGGCCAAGAACAAAACGTGGTTAAGGAATAAATGGATTTCTTCCCATCCATTGATTTGTTTGAATAAAATAATCAAACAAATAATTTTAGAGTTTAAAACCTCAAATATTTAAAGATCTCGTTTGGTAAGTTTAATGATAATTGGAATTAAAAAATATTTAATATTATTATTTTCCAATTTAAC
Organism: Primulina eburnea; assembly: GCF_022965805.1. NCBI lineage: Eukaryota > Viridiplantae > Streptophyta > Magnoliopsida > Lamiales > Gesneriaceae > Primulina > Primulina eburnea. The sequence continues at coordinate 1,223,075 of NC_133101.1, forward strand.
ATTACATCATTTATCATTTTAACAATTCGTTGTCGAGGAGGTATTAATTATTATCAGTTCTATTGACATTTTAGAGCCGATTGACGTTTTTTAAACAAAAATATAAATAATTAGACAAGTTGGAGCATCTTTAATGGGGAAAAAAATTGACATAAATATTAAAGAGAAATTGTTGTGAACTCACCTATACTCCCTACAAAACAGTGTTAAAATTGCACATTCATTTTAATCTGAAATTAGCCGCGATGACACAGTTCTTGTGATTCATTTCCGTATTTTCCTTCTCCGACCGCAACGACAAAACCATGATCTTATGAGCTAATTTTTTTTTCATTCAAATGCAATCTAAATTATTGAAATTATGTATTAGTAATAATTTACTTCTGAATGATAAAATAAAATACACAAGTGAAATAATAACGTTATCCACTAGTTCTTACGATTTTTTTTTGCCATATTCCTTTGTTTCGAACCTCTTAAAACCCCTATTTCTCTCGTCAGTATTTTTATTTCCTTTGACTACGAGAACCTTGATGTAATTATCTATGTTACATTACATTTTATTGTTTAAATACGTGCGAATGAATCCTATTTCGGTTTTTTCGGTTTTCGGTTTTAGAAATATATAATCCGAATCCGAACTATTTTCCTTCAGTTCGGTTCGATTCGATTTTCTATCAAAACAGTTCGGTTATTTTGGTTTTGGTATAATTATTTAAATTAATAATATAAATATATTGTAAAATATAATAGGTTAACTTTTTATATGTTTTTTTAGTAAAATATTTAAGTATAAGATCTAAATTAATTAAACAAACAACAATCAACTAAAAATTATTCAAAATGATTTTTCATTCACTAAATATCATATCAAAATATATAATATAAATAAAAATATAAAAAAATTATTATTTTAATGAAATTTCGGTTTTTTCGGTTTGGACATGTATAATCCAAAGCCGAACCAAATAAACTTCGGTTTTAACATTTATATCCGAATTACAAAATTCGGCTTTCGGTTCGATTCGGTGTTCGATTTTTTTGATTTAGATTTTCGATTTTTTCGGTTTTATACGTCAAACATAACAGCATCGCGGTCCATGCAGAGCAGTTTTTTTTTCCCAAATTTTTTTTTATTTTTTCCATTAAATAATTTTAAAATTTTATTGTAAAATTTTTTCCCAAGCAGGCAGAACCAGGGTGGCTCTGCAGATCCGTTTTTCAGAACTACTGTACAACAATTTCTAAGATAAGCCAGCTGAAAAATTTTAGAAGTGATAAAGCCCGATTTTTACAAAAAGACATACTCTATACCGTATAATCTGTACTAAAAAAGGCTAAAAAAACAGACAAGTGGAGTCAAAATTAAATCTGTTTAATTTTGAGTCAAGATAATCGGATGTGAAAATGGAAGAGAGGGGAGGAAAGGGGAGGATGAATCAGAAGCCTTTGGTATGGGTGGAATCGGAAAGGGATTTTGAAGCAATCCTTTCCGATGACACCCACCCAAATGTTTCCGATGGCTCATCGATCCCTTGTCGCCGTCCCCTCTGACGTAGCTGAAGCAAATCGCCGCTACAGATTTCCATTTAGGAAGCTGAGTTTCTTAATTAGGGGTTGGTTAGGTATTTATAGTGGATAGATTATCGTTTTGGGCCTTATTCCTTGTTTCTAGATTCGATATGGGCCTTAACCCGATTGAACGTGTCAACACTTTGTGCTTTTAAAATTTTAAAATCAATACATTGTTGTTAATTTTTTCTTTGATTCTTTGATTTAAAAACTCATGAAAGATGAGACGTTGGCTGCTTATGCTTTGTTTGTTTCCTGTGAATCAATCACCAGCTGCAAAAAAAATATATTAAAGGATTTGTTAAATTGAGCAACAAAGTCCAACAAGGTCCAGTTTATGTTCTACCGAACATTTCTGTGTTCAATACAACATGTTGTGTGTGGAGTGTTATTGTATATTCTCCACGAAGAATGAAGTTAATCGTTCACGGCGGCAAATCCATGGCGGAGTCCGTCGTGATCCTCCAATGCATATAAGAAACATGGCCTGAAGCGACAACCCCTTGAATCTTGATGCCTGCAGATCCTTATGACTGCATGCCCTCGCTCGTTTTTGGAGCAGAAGGTGATAAAATGATGATGGAATAAGAATTTTACCTTCTTTCTTGATTTGCATGCTCCCATCTTTTTCACCTTCTTTCTATCTTCTGAAGAGGATGGATAAAAACACGGGAAAACAAGCGTTAAAAACTATGAGAGTCATACAAGATGAGGCACTGGCAGGCAAGTGTGGATTTGTCATTGGGGTGGCTCGTCCACTCGATTGAACCGTGGAAGAAGACAGAAGTTGTCCGATTGCGGATTATGGAGCCACACATCCTGCCTAAATTGTGCGAGTAGGCCATCAAGTTCAGGCAAGAGCCTGTCATTAAGGAAAATCTTCCGGACAAGGTGGAACTGGTGGCATGTTCCAAACGCGTTAGGAGGAGGAGATTGACCTCGAACAATAGACTTCTGGTCGTGCTGAGTTGTGCTCTTCGACGTTACAAATGGATTCATTGTGTTTGTTCAGCTGTTTTTATCTGATTTGGATCTTCTTCACTTTTCTATTTTCATCTTCGATTATCATTACGAAAATAAAATTTCAAATTAATTGATTTTGAAAAAATAGTAACATATGCACAATCTTGTGATCACCAATTCTTGAAATAAGAATCAAATTTTCAAGTAATGAGGCACAGACGTAACAATAATTTAAATAAGTACTTTTACCAATTAAACAACAAAATTATAAAAAAAATACTTATGTTCATAAATTTCACACTAGCTAGGATCCAAGTTAAAATTTCCCAAGAGAATCTTCTATAGGATAGATTTACATGTTTGTAACCAACTAAAATTTGAAATCTTCTACAGGTGTACTTGGAAGATGGATTTTGAAATTCATGTATTTCGATTATAGTTTTATTATTTACAATTAAACAATAAACAAAATCTTAAATTTAATCTCTTATTTATTTACACATTAGAACTGTAAAATAAAATAGATTTCAAATAACATTATTATTGAGTGAGCTTGACTAACATAAAATTATATAATTGTGTAAGATATGAATTTGAATTTTATTTATATTTGAAAATGTCGGTCCCAATTTTCTATTGGAGCATAAATTGGTCCACATTGAACTGATTTATTTTTCACAAATGAAGTAAATTGATTGAAGATATTAAAAAAGGAAAATCTAAACAAAAAAATTCTAAAAAAAACATTTCAATAAAACATATTTTAAAAAAATCGAAAGAAATTCATATTGGGTTGTTAACAAGTAAAACAAATTTCTTCCTGATTATAGCACCAGACGGATTTCTTTGGATTTGACAAGATTTTTGGATTCCAAATATACCAAAGTAGTATTAGTCATGAAATTTCTAAATTACTATGAAATTTATTAGACAGAATGTTTTATATTTGGACTAGAAGCAAAGATTCACATCAACATTATATAATATTAGATATAGTTATATATGTCACCTAATAAGGGAATTATTGATGCATGTGAACCCGTGAAGAACTAGAATTCCCGAGACAAATAATGGGTACTGTCAACCACTTGTATGTCGATCACATAAACTCATCTCTATATTATATATCAATATTTTCGATTAAAATGATTAAAAATATACATGATTAAACCATAATTTGATTATATAAATTATCAAAATCGTAAATAGTCAAACATACAATTCCAAAAACACAATTTTCTTTTAAATAAAATGAATTTATACGTATTAAAATTTAAGTTATTTATACCATTAATCTATCTAGACCCTACCAAAACTCAAGTACCACACAAAAATCACATGATGAAGGGAACTATAGGCAAAAATTTAATGAGCAAATTCATGCAAATGTAACCTACGCCACGTTTGGGATGTGAACCTAGACAAGGACACATGAACTTTGTGAGAGATTTGATCATCTCGTGAGCTAAGTGGACCCCAACTTTCAATCAGAAAATTCAACTGATGAAGAATTATGCACATTAATTTGAATATTTTATTTATCTTCTTTACACTTCAAATTTCCCTGTTTGATACTTGCTAATAACTGCTGCTAATTGTTGCGGTTTACTTGTTTCTTCATGAATGACATTAAGACCCCTTATTCTTACCTAATATAAAAAGATAGCTCCTTTCTTACAAAACATAGATCTCCATCACAAAATATTAATTTAGAGGAATTTTAGCATGCAATTCTTACAAAATCTCTCTCTCGAAAATTAATCGATATTACTTTTGATTTAGTTTTATAGAGCTGATTTTATGTTTCATGATGTCTTTGTTTTGGACACTGATTTTTCTTGGTTTAGCTTTTAATATCAACTGCTCAGAATCCAAGAATCAGAAGAAGCTTCCATCTGCAGTTCTTGTAGGAACTGTGTACTGTGATTCATGCTTCCACCAGGATTTCCCCAAAGCCAGCCACGTTATGGAAGGTCTCATTTCATCTAAAAACTTCTTCATTAAAACAAAATTTGCCATTTTCAATTAGATATCGAATGTGGACTATGCTTAGATTTTTTGCATGTTGTGTTTTAGGTGCAACTGTTGCGGTTGAATGCATGAACACGAGATCAAGTCCGAGTTTTCGGCAAGAAGTGAAGACAGATAATCATGGAGAATTCAAAGTTGATCTCCCTTTCTCTGTAAGCAAACATGTCAAGAAAATCAAGGGCTGTTCGGTGAAGCTAATCAGCAGCAATGAACCCTACTGTGCTGTGGCTGCAACCGCAACTTCTACATCGTTGAACCTTAAATCAAAAAAAGAAGGCGTGCACATTTTCTCTGCAGGATTTTTCACATTCAAGCCTTTGAATCAGCCACAGGTTTGCGATCAGAAGCCGAGAATCGGAAATGTCAAGAAACAAGGTGTTGATGGTGGCAAATCTTCGATGGTTTCGAACGCTAATGACCCCGCATTTTTGCAACCAGTTCAAGATCCGCTGTATAATCCACCTGTTTTAGGCCATCTCCAGCCGCTTCCGCTGCTTCCACGGCTTCCACCGCTGCCGCAGCTTCCCCAACTGCCGCCACTCCCCGGAATTCCATATTTACCACCCCTACCTGGTATAGAAACCGCAATAAAGCCCCCCAAATTATCTGATGAAGAGATAAATCTGCCTGCAACTTCAAAAATCCCGTTGATACCAAATCCGTTCAACCCAACGAATATATTTCCTCCAAACCCTCTTCGGCCGCCATCTTTACTTCCTCCAGTTGTTCCTTCGCCACCTGCGTCGATTTTTCCACCTGTATTTCCTTCCCCGCCAGCTACTATTTTCCCTCCAGTTTTCCCTGCGCCACCTTCACCCCCGTTTTTTAAGCTGCCGCCAATACCTGGTTTTACTCCATCAGCTCCGCCACCGCCGCCACCTTTTCCCATCTCTTTCCCTCCGTTTCCCTTCCAGCCGACGCCTGGGTTTCCCGGAGTGCCGCCTGCTGTAGTTTCAAGCTCCCCTTGATCATTGATGTTGCAGTTTACATATATATATATAGCAGTCACCACATGTATAATTAAATACTGCTTTAAAAAAATAAACTCCGTCGATACTTGTTTACCTTTGAGGTTTTATGTTTATGTTTTAGATTAGACATATTAAACAACTTAACAAATTTTATTCTATAGTTTTTTTTCTAGAAAATATAATGTTTAGATGACACAAATATTATATGATAAAAAGAAGAATGACAAATCTACAGCATGCATGGGTGAGCATTCGGTCAGTTCGATTATCGACCGAACCGAATTATTCACAACTGAACTGAACCGACCAATTAGTTTTCTAAAAAAATTGTGATTTAACTTTAATTATATAAGTAATTTTTCTTGAATACTACAATCTACACATATGCATAAAAACATAAAAGCACACACACCACAAATATATATAAGTTTTGTTTGAACACAATTAATACATATTATATCGATTTTAAAATTAAAAATTAAAATATATATAAAAATTGATAAATAATAAAAATTTCTTAAATAATAGTATTTATTATCGGTTAATTCGGTTAACCGATTTCAAAATTTTGAAAACCGTTATCGAACCGAATTAACCGATTTTTTTTTTAATTTGAAAACCGAATTTTCGATCGAATTGACTCGGTTCGATCGATTAATTCAGTTTAATCGAAATCTTGTTCACCCCTATATATTCGTTATTTGCTACGTTGTCTCTCCATCAAATTGTTTGAAATCTCTAGCACACTAAACACGTATCTGGATTGAGTATTTGAAGTCATATATTCCAAATCCACGATGTTTGTTGGATGAATTTAGTTTAATATAATGGTATCCTTCATATATATAATCGATATGAATTCAAAATATACTTACATTGTGTTTGAATTGATGGATTTCAAATGTATTTTTATTGTCTAGAGAAGTAAGATCGTAAATTTCAAATTTACACCTTACACGTTCATATGATATTTCATGTTGATTACGATGAATTTCTTCCGATTCACCCAATAATTGTGTTATCTGAAATTCATTTGAGTTTTTATTACTAATGTGTAAATTAATAAAGTGTGAATTTAAGAATTAGTCTTTTATTTCTTTTCAAATAGTATAGTTGTAATTGAAATTCAAGAATTTCAAATCAATCATTTCTAGCACATTCTTAAAAATCAGTAAGGCTTTACTTTCGCTATCACTAAAGCTTAACAATTTTGTAATATTACCAAAAAAATGGCCAATTTTTTTTTTTTTTTTTTAAAATAAGATATAGATTAAAACCAATAACAAAACATTTAAATAGATGTAGGTAGCACATGATAAGAAATACATTTAACTTGTATTCTTGAAAATTGTAGAAAATTATTAGCCGTTACTTCTTAATTGGTGTCTATAGTCTCTGATAAAATGTCACGCACGCTATTCATGATAGTTTATATTAACTCAACTGGCATCAAACTAGCTAGTCACAAATTAGAGACGAGATTTCGGGTTCGAGAGTAACTTATAACAATACCTTACATTAATCTCCTTCACTTAATTATGTCGGAAGGCAACTATTTTAAAATGATATAAAGATGAGCCTATATTATTCGAGCTCTAGATGGAATACAAGAACCCTACTAGTAAACCGTAGCAATGAGTTTGAGATGAATAAACTAAGGAGGAATTGGGCCGATAAGATTGAAATCGGGCCTATAATTTGACATAATTTTATTTAGACAAATAAATTCTTCTCAATGGCTTTGAGCATTAGCCACATATGGCAAAGTCCCTATACTCCAATTTCTTTATATCGTCGTAAAATTATGGAGCGATGGCCTCATATTTAAGCTTTTGTGAAGGTCATAGTTTTTCATTCAACTAGATATTGTTGTCGACCTACTCGGGCTCCAACTCAAATTCGAAACCGTAAATCAAATTTCAGATAAATTTTTAAAGATCTCTTCTAAAGTAGCTCGATAATTTAATTAAATATTCCATAGTCACAAATATATATGACAAAAACTTGTGTGAGACGGTCTCACGGGTCGTATTTGTGAGACGGATATCTTATTTTGGTCACTCATGAAAAAGTATTACTTTTTTATGCTAAGAGTGTTACTTTTTATCGTGAATATGAGTAGGGTTGACCCGTCTCACAGATTTTGATCCGTGAGACGGTCTTACAAGAGACCCACTATATATATATAAAATTAATTTGGTACGCATTAGAAATAAATTCATGCACCGGTGGACGTGATCACATTATTTTCTTTGTACCAATTTGGTACGCATGGTCCTATATAATATCGCCACCTATCGATATTAATGCTCCTACATTATTGCTTTTGCTGGGTGGGGGAATATTATTATTACTATTAAAATTTAATGATACTATGGATAAACGGACCGACAATCTCTTTTACAACCAATGCTTTGTTAGAATTTCTAAAAATGCACAAAATTAACGTTTCAAACCAAAAATATAAACCTTGCCAAAGTTAAGATTTTTTGTGTGTGTGTGTGTGTGTATAATAACCATATTCGATTGCAATACAAAAAGGCAAGAAAATTATGATAAAACGCTATACATTTTATGATTAACAGAATTTGTCCCACTTAAAATATTATCTGAGTAGTTGTCAAAAAAATATTATGCAAAATTATTGTTAGGGCTAATAATTTAATTTATATACAATTTGTATATAAAAAATTATTTAATATAAACAAATATTAGATGCACTACATATATGATTATTAGTATATATTACTTAAATAAGAGCATATTATAGAATAGCCATATTGGTTTTTTGGTATATCTAATGAGTGGGTCTCATGTGAGACCGTCTCACGGATCATAATCTGTGAGACGGGTTAACTCCTACTCATATTCATAATAAAAAGTAATATTTTTTCATGGGTGACCCAAATAAGATATATGTCTCACAAATATGATCCGTGAGACCGTCTCAGACAAGTTTTTGTCATATTTAATTTACATGTGTTCTAAAAATACCAATATAATGTGTCATTTTAATATTTTTAAAATCGAAATTTTAATATATATATATATATATATATATATATATATATTTCCTTTATTTTAATATACATATCATTTCTTAATATACCTAGAATGTCTTTAATAAAAATAATTATAGCACTAAATTATTTGACATTAGAAACTTCTAATTCATCCGAATTATTTCCCATCAAAGTCAAATACCATTTTTTCCTTATTTAATACAGAAATCACTTTGATTCTCCACCTTTCAGCGCCCCCCCCCCCCCCCCCCCACCCACCCACCCACCCACACCCACACACACACACACACACACACACACACACACACACACACATATATATATATATATATATATATATATATATATATATATATTGAAAATAGGTTTATTTTCTTTTTTAAAAAGTAAAAAGGTGGAAGAACCGAAGAAGAAACAAGTTTTCACGCAACCAAATAAATATTTTATAGTCTTATTGGCTACACCTACCACGAAAGATGACTTGTCGTCCAATAAAATTGAGTCCTTGTGACCACCATTAATAAAGTAATGGTTGAATTAAAATTAATTGATACAATAAATTTTTTTTTTAGTTTTTTTTATAATATATATTATAAAAAAACTAAAAATAAAAATAAAAAATTTATTGTATCAATTAATTATATATATATATATATTTATATATATATATATATATATATATATGTATAAAATAAAACACATGAATAAGAAGACTATTTCACCTACTGATTCCCTTTAAAATGACCAATTCCTTATTGTCCACCAATAGGTTTTTGACTAAATGGAGCACTTCCATTCTTCCACCATTTTTACACACCCCAACTACCGGTGTTAAATTAAAATAGGGGATCAAATTGGTTTAATTTGGAACATCGGAATTTAAAATTTTGATTTAGTTTGTTTGCTATTTTGATTTTTGATTGAATCATTCAATTAGTCTGACTTCGTAATTTTTTAAGAAATCAAACCATGATACTTAAGTCGGCTGCTCTAATTAAACCTCTCGACTTTAGTATTATATCCATGTTTCTCTATCATTATAGAGAAATGTTCTTTTTATCCATGACAAAAACTTGTGTGAGACGGTCTCACGAGTCGTATTTGTGAGACAGATCTCTTATTTGGGTCACCCATGAAAAATTATTACTTTTTATTGTGAATATGGGTAGGGTTGACCCGTCTCACAGATTATGATATGTGAGACGGTCTCACATGAGACTCACTCTTTATCTATTTTGAGTATTGAATGAGAAGGTTTTGAATAGGTGGTATCCATTTAAATTTTTTCCCAATGTTTGATTATTATTTTTAACTGTAGAATGTGTTTATTACATTTAGATCTCTAACTCGAGACGTCGTCTCAACTATCGACTCGATTGTTTTTAGTTAAATAATAATTATTTTTGTGAATCAGACATATATTAATATATTTTAAATCTTTTGAGTAACATTTTAACCAGACTTATTTTTTTATTTGAAAAATATTTAATCACATCGTATTTTCAGAGGAAGAAAATCGAAGAACTTAGTATAAATTGGTGGGACTTAATTCCATTGATTTTTTTTTATTTAAAAAAGAATATAATAGAGTAGACAAAATAATATGTTTGAGATGATTTTTATAAGAACTTTTAATAATTATTTGAATTTAATAATCTTAACTATATTTAAAATTTATGATGCTTCATAATTAGTTGCTTGTATTGAAAGTAATATGATAAAAAAAAGTTTAGTTAGTACTATGATCATTTAAACGTGGGTAAGATTGTAATAAACTTGCAGTTGAATTTGAATAAACTTGAGATAAATTTGTATCTTATTTTTCAGTATTAAACATTCACATATAATTATGAATATGATTAATCTGATAATAAAGTACATATAATTATTAATCAAGACTATATATTTAGACTCGGGAACAAACAAATAATTGACAGTTCAAAGTTTGGAGTACATGGGATTTTGAAATCTGGAGGCCTGCCTTTGCCCGTGATATATTGTTTCTTTGTGGAAATGTGACCCATGTCATTATTGCCAAATATTTTTGTTTTTTTTAAAAAAAAACCAAAATTAATCTCGTAAACCAGAAAATTTTAATATATATATATATATATATATATATATATATATATAATATTGGTGTCATAGTTTGTTTTATTAAATTCGAGACACTTATAATAACAAATTTTGGTATCATAGTTTGTTTACATAATTATATATATTAATAAAATGTTAAAATTTTAATACAAATTATATGTGGTTCAGTGGATAGAGTCGTTATTTTTTGGAGTTTAGGTTATAGGTTCAAGGATTAGTTCGATTATGGGTGTGGGGGCAGTGCCCACACCCCATATGAGTGGTTGAGATTCCACCTCATGGGGAAAAAAAAAATTAAAAAAAAATAAAATTGGGCCAGAAAAAATTCTGGCCCTTGGATGTATCACTGCAGGCAGTGCCTGCAGGGGTAGGATGAAATAATCCAGGTTCAAGTCTCAGGTCATTTTTTTTCTTTTATTTTTCTATTTATTTTTTGATTAATATATCAAAATTACAGTGTAGTCCTCACTATTTCTTATAATTATATTTTGATCTATATTTAAATATAAAATAAATAATAAATAAATTATAAAAAATATTATACAACCACGTAACGTGTGCATCAGGGCACTGGTATTATTGAATATTTAATAATGAAATAATTTATTTGCGAATCAAATTTTAATGCCATTTCTTTTAAAAATATAATAAAAAATTCAATCATCATGTTCATAGAAAAACATTTCCACACCGACGATATAACTACGGTCACCAAGTTTTTGTTCTCTGTGTGCGCGCTTGCCTCTTTGTTTTAACCTTCTTCCTTGAGTCTCATATCGTGGAAATCTTCCAGCAGTCTCAGTGGAATCCAAAATCTTGAGAAGGATCTTCCAGTCTCTCAGTTTTCATCCTCCATTCGCCTTGTTCACCCCGCGAACTTTTTTTTTGTTTTCCCATTTTTCGCTGCTGGTTCATATTCACAAACAACTCTGTGATGGCGTTAAGTTGAAAGCTTCGCATTGTATTCTTGTTTTGATGAAAATGAGAGTTTGGGAAGAGTAGTTTTCAAGATAAATAAGTTAGATCGTCGTTAGTTTGCATTGTGATTTTCTGTGTCTGTGCTTCGATGTGTTTTATTTAATGATAATATAATAATAAAAGACTTAGATTCGCCTCGTTTTGCGTAATCACTCTCTTAAAATAATGCGTAATCACTCTCTTAAAATGATTCTACTTAGTCTCAAGATTTGATTTTGAACCATATTCTAGTAGTATTTTAATTCTTTAGAACTGTATTAGCACATCGACACCAAATTTTTGTGAAGGGTGTTCGGAATTTCATGTCTTTGGCCTGAATTTTTTTGGTCGTATCATCAAAATGTGTAGAGTGGAGGATAACGATGAGAGTGGAAAAAAGAAAGGTGGACATTGGGATATAAACATGAAGTTTTTGCGTGGAGAGAAAGTGAAAGATGCCAAGTTTTTTGGGGTGTCTCATTGTAGAATGAAGCTCTGGATTATAAGGCTAATCACTACATTATTGCTGTGGACATGTATCATTCAATTGGTGGCGATAGGAGAAGTTTGGGGGCCAAGGTTATTGAAAAGCTGGCCTTCTTGTTCCAGTTCCCATGATATGAGCTTATCGACCAATATGTCGTTCGTTCAACCTAAAGTTCATTATTCTCCAAAGAGTGAGTGAGTTCGCTCTTGACATTAGATGTTGAATCTTGTAATTTATTTGGTCCTTTGTTCGTATGTCATTTACCTTATTGCTTCGTAATTCTTCTTCTTAATGTGAATCTGAATGTATTGCTTCCAGGGGTGTACAACAACAATGGATATCTTATTGTTTCTTGCAATGGAGGCCTTAACCAAATGCGAGCAGCTGTAAGTTGTTTCTTGTTGTCTTGTTGATTATAATGATAAGTAGATGTTTAAAAATCAGGTGCGATTTTGTACATCTTCCAAAGATATTTCTTGATCATCGGTTGCTTTTACTTGTTTGCTTTGCAGATATGTGATATGGTCTCTATTGCAAGATACCTTAACGTCACACTTATTGTCCCAGAATTGGATAAAACCTCATTTTGGGCGGATACGAGGTAGATGGAAATTTGGTATTTTCTCTAAGTTCTAACGTTAGACTACCATTCATTAGTTGCTAAAAATATATTCTCCATTTAGTTCTTTCCAGGACATATTTGATGTTGATCATTTCATTGCATCTTTGAGGGATGAAGTTCGGATACTTAAAGAGCTTCCCCCTAGGCTTAAACAAAGAAATGAACTGGGAATGTTCTATGAGTTACCACCTGTTAGTTGGTCGAACATTTCTTACTACCACTCTCAGGTTGTTTTTCTTAGAAAATTTGGAGTTGGTACCTTGAATGAATATTTTTAGATGATGGAATTCATGATGTGATTTTCGTTGGCAGATTCTCCCTCTTATTAAGAAGTATAAAGTTGTTCGCTTGAATAGAACGGATGCTCGACTCGCTAATAATGGGTTACCACTAGATATTCAGAGGCTAAGGTGTCGGGTGAATTTTAGTTCTTTGAAGTTCACTGCCCAGATAGAAGAATTGGGCCGAAAAATCGTGAGGATGCTGAGGCAAAATGGTCATTTCTTGGTTCTCCATCTTAGATACGAGATGGATATGCTGTCTTTTTCTGGATGTACTCGAGGCTGTGACGCTGAGGAAGTGAATGAGCTAACTGCAATGAGGTAAGAAAGTGTCCGTCTCTCCATGTAAAAACTGAACCATATTCTTTTGCTGACTGCATAAACGGTTAACAATCAGATATAATAACCCCTTATGGAAGGAGAAAGCAATAGATCCCGAACTTAAAAGGAAGGAAGGTCTATGCCCTTTGACACCGGAAGAAACTGCTCTGATACTAACTGCACTAGGTATTGATGGTAACATTCAAATATATATAGCTGCTGGAGAAATTTATGGTGGAGAAAGGAGGTTAAGAAGTATGGTCAAGGCGTTTCCTAACATGGTTAGTAGTGAACCATTAATGCTTGATCCCAAAATGACTATTTTCATGTATTTGGACTTTAAAACATCATTTTCTGACCACGAATCGAGTTTGTACCAATAGGTAAAAAAGGAGACATTGCTGGAACCCTCCGACTTAATGTTTTTACGGAACCATTCATCTCAAATGGCAGCTTTGGATTATCTAGTCTCGTTGGAGAGTGACATATTTGTTCCGACGTATGATGGAAATATGGCTAAAGTTGTAGAAGGACATCGCAGGTACATTATATTCTTGTGATTTATATGTGCTGAATTCTGCATGTCTTCTATGTTTTAGCTGATTTATTAAGTGGGACAATCACTGTCACAACTATCAAAATGTTGTGCCTTGATTATGGTAAGATTTAAAACATTTAAATTATATAATTACAACCAATTATGAGTTTTAGTAAAAGTGACAAGTACTCAATCCTAGACTAAATATATTCTTTTTCATAGTTACGTTTGTAAGACTTTTATAATCCTTCCAGGTTTCTTGGTTTTAAGAAGACCATTCTACTAAACCGGCGAGTTTTGGTTGATCTGGTCGATCAATACAACAATGGACTATTGAGCTGGGACGAATTCTCATCTTCCGTGAAACTATCCCATGAAAACCGAGTCGGACAACCAGAGAAGCGTGTCGTCATTTATGAGAAACCAAAAGAAGAATACTACTTCTATGCCAATCCACATGAATGTCTTATGATCGATTAGAAAGGTTCCACTGATCATACACAGCTTGTGTGCGTTATTCTACAGATATTATTGATTCTTTTACATTTTTTGTTTATCAGCTTGTATATACAGATTGTACCCTGTGACTTAGTGGGATGCATGAAATTTTTTGGCAAGCAAATGAAATAAAATCCTGTATCTTCGTCCTTATCTAGCAATATTTGACTGAAATAGCTACATATCATTGATGTAAATTTTTTGCTCATTGTTGTTTCAGATTTTAGTTATGAACCTAATGATTAACGCAAGAAACCACAGATGTGTGGATTCAAACTTGCGTCTCTTCCTCGAAGGGAGAGTTCATGCCACTTTATCCAAGAGATGGTGGTAATCAAATTTGAAAATCTCGAGTATGAAAAAAAATGATAATTCTGTTAGTCCTCTTCTAGAGACCAACCATTGCCCCACAGTTTCGAAAATGAGAGCCCTACTCTTCAAAAATAAAGCTGTAAATCAAGACCTTGCACGTTGATTATGAGCAATTATCATCCTACTTTACATTCGTCACGAGTCACAACCAATATCAAGAACTTGTATGTTGATTATCAGCAGTTATCATTCTAATTTACATTCGTCACTGAGTCATTACAATATCGTTTCGCCAAAAATAATGTAATAGTAAGATCACAAACCAAACCATCCTCATTATGTAGCCTTTCACTGATGCTGGCCATTTTGTTCAATTCCAGTTGCTGAAACTCTCCTACTCACAGCTCTCGAAAAACCTTCTCTGGCAAATGACATTGTATCTTCTTTGACAAGGCGCCTTTGCTTTACCTTTAGAATAGCCTGTGAAACTTCTGAGATCGAGGGGCGTCTTCGGGGCGTTTTATCTAGGTATGATACATGATCCGCATCGATTTATCTAGGTATGAACACGACTCTTGATATTATTCATATGGGCCCAAACAACACCATATCAAAGTCAATAAGACTCGTTACTGCGGTTGGACATTATGGAAACTATCACATCTTTCAAATTTTGCAAAATCCTCTTCACTGTGTCTTTGGCTAATTCATGGATAATAAGACATAACTAGTTTTATTCTTCCACTTGGCTATTATTCAAATACGGAGTGAGAGTGGCAAAGTTAATGCTATAAGATAATAGTGATTATGAGTAATAGTATTCAGCAGACCAGACCATATGTATTAACTTACCATATATAAGGTTTTCCAAACTGCCGTTACTCATGTACTCATAAACTAGCATGCGTTCTCCTTTATCAACACAGTATCCAACTAAATTTACCAAATTTCTGTGATGCAGCCTAGCTAGCAAAGAAACCTGAGAAAAGGTAGATACCTGAACATCTACATAAAGTGAATCTGATGCAGTGTATCTGTCACGACCTCCCCAGGTATAAACTTTAAGAGAGAAAAAAATACAGCCAAAACAGTAAATTCGTTAACTTTTTATATTTATTTTTCTCCAAGATGCCCTCTGAACTATATGTTTTCTTACTTTTTTTAGTATTTCATGATAAAATAATTTTTTTCTTCACATATTTTGTGGAACTGAAAATATTATCCGCTCAAATGGCAAAATAAGCCTTCCCATTAGGATGAGAAACAGTAACATTAACATTCCTGTCATTTAAGGAGCTGATCAAGTTCAGACAGTGGCAGCACATTGGGAGTGAGTGTATTATTTGAACTGGAAAATGTTTTAAAAACGACACGATGTATATTATTCTAAAATTTTCCTATTTCCTAATTGCAAATATTTCTTTATCATTAGGTCGAGTTTTTATGTTTTAGTCCATAACGTTCAATTTGTTCTAAAATGTACTCCCTCAATGGGAAAGTGAATGATCTCTTTATTCAAGGGCCAATGGACTTTCTTGTTGGATAATATCAAATGATGAATTAAAAATATAAATTCATATTGTAAAGTGAGGGTAGTTGATTGGAGGAGTGACGTGAAATTCAGTATATATTTCAATCACCGGGTGAACAGTTAAGGATCTTGCCGCTTCCTCTGTGTGAAATTCCCTTTCCCCTTGTTTGGAATTTGAAGCGAGAACTTTTACAGCAAACACTTCACCTGCAGGCATTGTGGCTTTATATACTGGGCCAAATGAACCCTGGCCAAGAATAGTTGTGAAATTCTGTGTTCCCTTTTGAATGTCACTGAACATGAGAAGGGGCATAAATCATGGTTCCACTGAATGCTACATGTGACATAAATCCCAAAACATGAAAGAAAATTACTGAGTGAATGTATCCTGATTGAAAAGAATAATCGAGCTTGGTAAAATCAACCAACCATGAGAGCAAATCCCTCCCGCCCTTTCTTTCATCAAACTCCTCCACTTTCACCCTTCCCAACATATAATTCATGGGATGAAAACAAAAATAAAAAATTTGTTAAGGAATTTCCGACGCCCTCCACTCCTAATATCTCCAACTCTTACTTTAAATAGTATATCAAAATAAGTCCAAATGTATTCTAATTTGTAGTGGGATTAGCAAGGATATACTTGATCGTCCAGAATTCACCAACTTTTAGCAACCGTAATATGCCATTATACGTCAGTCAAGAAAAAGAACCTCCAAAACGTTTATATTTAAGCTAAACGTGAATGAGTATGAAAAGTAATTCAACTGGATTACATACTTGTAATGGTATCTTGGAATACCAGATGCTGAAGCAAACCGATCTTTGGTATGATTATTCCACCAGGAATGTTGAGGTTTTCGGTCAAGGAACTCTGACCCCGGGATAGCTACAGAATTTGAGATAGAGGCGCTTGAATAAATGCTTGTACCTAAGCCATTAGTTCGTATAGGAAGGATAGCAACAGATCGTTCATTTGAGTAGCGCCGAAAATGAGCATGTTTCTTATACCAACAAATACCAAAGAATACAAGTGATGCTATGAGTATGCCCAGAGTCAAGCCAACAGAGATGCCAATTATAACCAAATCCATTTTATGGTCCTTGAACCGTATTACAAATCAGGAGCATTTTGCGGGAAAAGTACCATGGTCACTGTAGTTGTAAATTAAAAAAAAGCATAACTCAATTAAAGACCAAACATTTTAGCGAGAATAAGAACTCCATTTTGCCAGTAGCAGAAGACACTATACGTAGTTGCAACAACATAATTTTTTTCTCCAGGGACATGATTTTATAGGTTACGGCACAATAAGGTGATCACCCTACAAAATGTCACCGGAAAATTCAACGACAATAATTCGCAAACGAAGAAACGGTTTTTTATTGCATACACAAGCAAATTTGCAACAGTTAAATCTACAGATGGACCGAGTGCAAATAGTTCAACAACATTGATCCATCACTAATTCATGTTACATCATTTCACATGTGCAGAAGAAACCAACATAACATATATTTTTTTGCTTTTACTTGGGTTTAAAAGGGGAGAGGTTCAAGTGGTGGTGACAACATAAAATATTTCATCTCCCTGCTGTATTCTGCATTGCCTTGTCCCATTCTTGCTTTGTTTTTTTCTTTTTAAGAGAAGAAAAAATTGAGAAATTGGAACATAATACTTTGATTTAATTCATACATCTATATAATCGGCTACTTGCAGGCAGAACTAGTGAATCGTATAACTCTGTATCCGCCTCTAAATTATGAATGTATGCAAATTATATGAACCATGAAAAATATAACATAAATACATAGCCAATAACAATAAGCACGAATTAAAGCAACATACACACAGGTTCCCAAATCACTCCATCAGAAGTTTTCGGTAATTTGTTCTAACACTCAAAACTAAAAGATTGTATCAATTCAAAATGAAACAAATATTTATTTTGCACCACAGAACCCTAAGAAATCAATTCAATGACTTCTTATCGTGGATAACCGACGAATCTTACTCGCCGTGGCATCTCACTTTTTTTTTTATGAAACATAATCAATAAATTGGGATTTCAGCAAATTAAATATGACCATCAAGAAATAAATACTAGGAATTCGAGCAGCTACATAATGCCATAACAAAAACCTGGAATAAATTTTTTTAAAGCAGGAAAAACCGAACAAGTCAAGTGAATGAGAAATAACTGATCCACATGCATGATAATACAATAAAAAGAAACCCAATGGAAACGATATCTAACTCATATACATTTTACGTACAAAAGGTAAACATCAGAAAAATCGAATTTTGAAGGCATCATCGATGCAACGATGAGTGGGTTTCCCAAAAACTTCACAAACAACAACAGTACAGGTCGAATATAAACAGCACCAAAACAGGTGTTACATTTGGCTCTGCATCTACACTCATAAAGACACTATATTCAAAGGGAATGAGGGCAACCACAAAAGAGTTGGGTTGGTTAACTTTCAGTTGGTATGGATATATTTATATGATGGTTAATTCAGTTAGCAGTTAGAAATTGTTGGTTAGGAGTCGGTATATATATACGTGAAAGCCATTTGTAATTATACACTTTTCATTCATTCTTCGTAGTGAAAAGTTCCTTTGCTGTTGGCTGCAGTGGAGTAGGTCTCAACGACCGAACCACGTAAAATCTCCTGTGCTCATTTCTTTTAATTGCTCTCAATTTTCACTTACGATCACCCGTTAATATCTCTCGTACCTTAATGCACTGATACTTACTATGAAAAGGCCAAAGAATCTTGAAGCTGCAAATGGAGTTCTTGATTAGTTTTTCACAACAACATGGATCACCAAAAAGAAGTAAGAACGAATCGCTCTACATACCCAAATATAGGATGCATTTCAACTCGAGGAAGAAAAACCCGGAACACGATCAAAGAGAAGAAATTAACCATGTCAGAGGAAATCCCATCAATTGTTTTTCAGCTGCAATTGACTTGTTCAGCTGACAAACAACAAATCATTATATAACTCGTGGAGTGGTTTGATTGATACATCCGCCTTTGTGGTTTTGTTCGAGAGTCAAATTTCTCACGCGGCGAAAGTTTCAAACATTATAAATTTTGTGTCAGTTTAGATAAAAATTTACATAAAAATTCAGGGAAAATTACATTTATCGCTCCTATATAATATAAAAAAAAAAACATAAAATTCTTGAAAACCACATGTTCTAAAATCAAACAAATTAGTCAAAGTTTTATGTCTGCTTTTTTAAAAATAATTTTTATTATATAAATTCATATTTTATGTAACAAAAAATTTAATATATATACAAACATAGTATATCTTGAATTACTAATTTCAATTATATCTCATTGTATGTATATGACATACGCAGTCAATATTCCAAAACTTCTCATTTTAGTTTAATTTGATCTTATGGATTAAACCAAATTAATCAACAATCATTCTATTTCAAAAATATATATGGCATATTTATTTCGATTCACAGTTACGTTATATGTTTTAATTTATTTTTCTCAAATCGGATAAAAATAATTATTATATATATAAGCTTTATTATCATATAATACCAAATCTAACTAACGACTTGAATTTTTTTTTTTTAAAAAAACTTTTAAAGAATCTCAAGAGTCAATTTTGTAAGACGGATCTGTTATTTAGGTCATTCAAGAAAAAAATATATTTTTTTATGTCAAAATATTACTTATTATTATAAAATGAATTGTCGACTCGTTTCACATATAAAAATTCATGAGACTAGCTCACCAGAAAATTAATAAAAAATAAATTAAGATGGTCCACTTATTTCACTTCTTTTATTATTTATTTTATACGTACATTTGCATTATGGACCTTTACTTTAGTCTCTTAAATAGTTGCAAAATGCCACCTCTAGGCTGCTATTATTTCGTCTGGAGTAGATAAAACTTAAATTGGAGCTGCCATCCCATACCCCTCACGTGTTCGATAAATTAAAGGGGTTTTTCATACATATATGCGTATGTGTATGTGTATGTGTATGTGTATGTGTATGTGTCCTTTAACTAGGATACTCGTGGAAATTTAATACGGCAAATCGCAGCAAATAGAAATCGAAAATATGTAGATAAATTATGTTATGGTGTGCTTGGATTTATGGGTTATATATGATTAATTTTAAATTTATTGATTGTTGGTTTCTTGATTTGCTTGGATTGACTAGTGAATTTTAAGTTCACCTTATATTAGATTTTTGTAATTTAATAATTATTATGTTAAATTTTGAATATTCTTGAGATTCGATGTCAACTGTCATTTGAATTTGAATGAAATTTATATTTCAAATCTCAAATATATCAATTCAAACAAAATATTATGTTTTCATAATAAATGGTGAGATTATAAAATGTCACAATTTTAAAAAAAAATATTTGGTCAAAAACATATCTTTTCTTTCAACTCTTATTTTCGTCACAAATTATAAAACCATGGTTTCATTTTATTTTCAATTTTTTAAGACGAGGTGTTTTATTTTATAACCGGCATGTAAATTCCAAAGAAATATTCATTGCAGGTTTCCATTTGCATAAAATAAGGGAGCAATAACAAAATCTTGTTTTGATGGGAAATTTTGAGTTTAATTTTTATATAGAAATGATTTGTTATAGTAAGTCAACAACTAAACATCAAATCATTATATTACTAAAAAAACATGTGATTTTCCAGAATTTATACATGTGACATTGTGACCAAGTGAGCAGAATCCAGCCGTGCTAAGACGCGCCACCTGTGAGAATGGGTTTAGTATTAAGAAATATGGTCTATTTAGTAATTTTTTCACTTGTATGTATATACAGACAACCAATCTGTGTCTGAACTCTGAAGTGTTTCCGCAATCCGAGCAATGATCTTACTCGAACGCGTCATCACCCGTTCCTTTCAATTCTTTTGACTTCGACTCTCACCGCGTCTCCATCCTCTCTCACTCTAACTTGGTGTGCGCATGCGTGAAATGAGGTGGGTTTCGTCCGCCAAAGGCGGCGGCGCTAGCGGCGGCGAGAAGGGAGTGCTTTTCAAGTCCAGGCTGAAGTGGGTGGGGCTTATAGGCCTAGTTCTTTCTGCTGTCTCACTTTTCGCGCATTTTCTTCTCGCGAGATACACTTACGGGGTTGCTGCTTCTGAGTACCAGTCTTCAATCACCATCTTTTCTTGGAGGCCCATCTTCGAGAGTGCAGATTTTTCCAGCGATGTAATATGATAAAGATCCAATCTTTCCGTGTAATTTTCTGTGTTTTCTGGTCTGATTTGTTTTGTGCTGTTCAAATCTAGGATTTGAGTTTGTGTAACGGTATGCGGGTCTCGAGTTTGCTGATACTGTGTCACTGAATTATGCTTTTCTTGTAGAGAAAAGATTTTGGTTTATTGAATTACGAAAATTCGAGGACCTTTTTAGGGAAACGGGGGGAGGGGGGGTTATGAATAATATTTTTCTAACATGGTGTTTGGTGGGGCCAATCTGCTGGTATAATTGCTAGTTAGTATCCTTTTGAGTTACTCATAAGTTTAGTTATAGATCCCCCAATGTTAATTTACGCTTTCTATTTTTTGTTTTGTGGATTTCCGTACCTTCATAGGTATAATTAAGGATTCTTTTTTTATTTTGTTTCGTGGTTTTATGGAAGTTTCGCCATTTCGCAGACTGCATTTTATAGAAGACTTTGGGGTCCAGTCAGGACTCTTGATTCGATACATCCTTATGCTAATCCAAGAGGACACTATGTAGGTAAGATTTACTTCTTTTACAGTTGATTTAGCATTTGATGTTCGGAACTTGATGAGTTGAGGTAGATTGATGGCAATTACGTCTTGTTGGTTTGTGAAAATACTAAAAACAAATAAAGAAATCTTTATATTTTCGTCCCAATTATCCTGTTTATTACTTAATGAGATCCGATATGTTGCAGGTCCTGTAACTAGCAACGGATTTTTATTTGTGAGGATACAAGGTGGTTTTCATGAACACGGCCTCATCCTTCTGGCATCGTTTTTTTGTCATTCTTTTTATAAAGAAGAATTCTTTGCAATATCTTACTTTTCTGCAGATTTGTGATGTTGTTGTTGCCCGGCTTCTCAATGCCACTCTAGTTATTCCTGAGATACAATCCACCACAAGTAGCAAAGGAGTCAGGTTGGTTTCTTTTCAACTTTAAGACATGTTTCTGCTGCACAAAAGATTGGTTAACTCGATGCTCATTAATGTTATGCAGCACACAGTTTAAGAGTTTCGCTTACCTCTATAACGAGGATCAGTTTATGATGGCTTTAGCAGGGGATGTCAAGGTCGTCAAAACACTACCAAAGGATCTTAAAGGCGCGAGAAGGAAGAAGAAGATCCCATCTTTTAAAGTCTCCAAGTCAGCATCTCCATATTTCTATCTCCACCATGTTCTTCCAGTGTTGAATATGCATTCAGTTGTCGAGCTCGTTGTACCGGATGGTGGGTGCTTGCAGGTAAACACTAGATCATGTAATCTTTTGTTGCACACAGCTATCCTTTTTAATTATGGCGGCGGCGGCATATCATGCTCAGACCAATATTTCTTTGTGATATGATCTTGTATGGCTTAGGCGGTACTTCCTTCACACCTAGAAGAATATCAAAGGCTGAGGTGTAGGGTTGCGTATCATGCTTTAAGGTTCAGAGAGGAGGTCCAGGAACTTGCCACAAAGATTCTGTACAGGTTGCGAGCTTCTGGGCGTCCATTTATAGCCTATGATCCAGAGATGACTAGGGATGCTCTAGCATATCATGGCTGTGCTGAGCTCTTTCAGGTATCTTTATAGTTAAACCTTTTGCCAGCCAGTGTTAGCTTCTGTATTATTTTTTTGTCAGTTCGCTCAGGTTTTCAAAACATTTGTCTTTGTTTTACCTACTGTTCCTATTTAGGATGTGCATACTGAACTTATCCAACATAAGCGAGCCTGGATGCTAAAGCGGGGAATTGTCAGAGGGAACCTTTCTGTAGATTCAGCTGCGCAGTTTCGTAACTGTCTATGTCCACTTATGCCTGAGGAGGTATTTTTTATTAATATAATCTGTTATTTTCATCTTTTGAGACTGGTTATGATTATCAAAAATATTTTTCTACAGGTTGGTATACTTCTTCGAGCGTATGGCTACCCATGGGATACAATAATCTGTTGGGTAAAACAAATAAAAGAAATGGCGAAGAATTCTGCGATACGAAATCGGCTTCAAATCGTGTAGGATCTACACTTTCCTTTAGGCTTTATTTGCTCTCTGTTTTGTGCAAATAAATCAGAGCAAATATCCTGTAGGATAAGATGAAGAAACTAGAAGAAACAATGCACTTTGAATGTTCTAGATACAATATACGTAAGAAAGTTTCTTTCAATAATATTCAAACCTTGTAGATAGATTTTCTGCAGCAAACCTAACTCAAGTTGACCCCTTTTATTGACTTCAATAATTGATGAATTAAACATTGCAACTATTTATATATGGCCTTTCAGAAAAGGTGTAAACCATTCCTTTTGAAATTGTATTGTTTCAATACAAATACAACTTTTCATACACACCTTTTCAATATATACGAATATATTTAACAATCCCCTGCCATTTTCTATATATTGAAATGCCTTCAAAGAATCACCGAATATTCTTGAGAATTCATGCATCAACAATGGTATCTTTCGATTGAACCATTATCTTAGTAAATGTGCTTTATAGTTACTGAATACAAATAGGTAGACAAGCTTTGAACCACCTGTATATAAGAATAACCACATAGACAAATACACACAAATTTAAAACTTCCTATTGTCATAAACGATACATTAGGTCTCGTATCTCTATCCTTTCGTGAGTGTTTACAAAGTCTAGTCCATGAAACTTTGTGGATGCCCTAAATCCAACACCCATATAGGCAAGTACTCAATGCCCCTGCCATATGTGGCATTTAACAAGACTTGTTAAGAAAATTATTCAACCTTTAACTACTGGCAGGAATACCAACACTACTCAACTTTTGGGATGACATCGTAGTGTTCAAATCACTATAACAATGTACTTTTAAATCATTGAATTCAAGACCAGAAGATATATCTAGCATTGAATTGAGGTTTCCATTGTTAGTGATTTTATTTGTTGGACTTTAATCCCATCTCTTTTGATGTTCGCAATACCATTTCTCTGTTCAATCCTTTTGTCAAAGGATCTGCTAGATTTTCTTTTGATGGTACAAAATCAATTGTAATTATTCCACTTGTAATCAAGCTTCTTACTATACTGTGTCTCAATCCAATGTGCCTTGATTTACCATTATACACTTCGTTGTAAGCTTTTGCTAGTGTAGAGGCACTATCACAATGAATAGATATTGGTGCCATTGGTTTGGGCCACATTGGAATTTCAAAAAGTAAATTTCGAAGCCATTCGGCTTCCTTGCTAGTTGATGCTAAAGCTACGAATTCAGATGCCATGGTGGAGTCTGAAATACATGTTTGCTTCTTAGAACCCCAAGAAATTGCTCCTCCACCAAACATAAAGATCCAACCACTTGTGGATGAGTGGTCATCTTTGTTAGTTATCCAACTAGCATCTGAGTATCCTTCAAGAACAGAAGGATACCCACAATATCGTAGGCTATAGTCTTTTGTGCCTTCAAGATACCTAAGTATCCTAGTTATTCCAAACCAATGTTGCTTATTTGGATTGCTCGTGTACCTACTTAACACGCTAATAGCATAAGCTATATCAGGTCTTGTGCAAGTCATTGCATACATTAGACTCCCAACAACTTGAGCATACTCCAATTGGGATACTGAACCACTAGAGTTCTTCACATAATTGATCTTGGGATCTATAGGAGTTGAGGCAGGTTTGCATTCTAAATGATTGAACCTCTTGAGAATTTTCTCTATGTAATGAGATTGTGAGAGTTGAATTGATTCTCGATCCCTTACAATTTTTATTCCTAGGATAACATTTGCCTCACCTATGTCTTTCATTTCAA
This sequence comes from Primulina eburnea, assembly GCF_022965805.1. Classification (NCBI taxonomy): domain Eukaryota; kingdom Viridiplantae; phylum Streptophyta; class Magnoliopsida; order Lamiales; family Gesneriaceae; genus Primulina; species Primulina eburnea. The sequence continues at coordinate 1,248,303 of NC_133101.1, forward strand.
ATTTGCTAGATAGCAATTCTTTGGTTTTAATGACTTGTTCTAAATCGGTGCCAAAAATTAGCATGTCATCTACATACAAGCATATAATGACACCTTTGCCTTCGTTATACTTGCTGTAAACACATTTGTCTGATTCATTTATCTTGAATCCATTAGCAGTAATAACACAATCAAATTTTTGATGCCATTGTTTCGGTGCTTGTTTTAGTCCATACAGAGATTTCACAAGTTTGCATACTTTTCTTTCTTGACCTGATAGAATAAACCCTTCTGGTTGTTTCATATATACTTCTTCTTCTAACTCACCATTTAGAAATGCTGTTTTTACATCCATTTGGTGAATTACCCATTTTTGGGTCGAAGCTAAAGCAATAAGTAACCGAATTGTAGTTATTCTAGCTACCGGTGAATAAGTATCAAAATAATCCAAGCCGTGTTTTTGAGTAAAACCTTTGGCTACTAATCTGGCTTTAAACTTGTCTATTGTTCCATCTGTTTTCATCTTCTTTTTGAAGATCCATTTACAATCAATAGGTTTGGAACCAGGTGGTAAATCCACTAATTCCCAAGTTTTATTAGCCATAATTGAATCCATCTCATCATTTATCGCTTCTTTCCAAAACAAGGCATCTTGAGAATTTATTGCCTCATCAAATGTTTTGGGATCACTTTCGGTAATAAAACAATAAGGTATTTTGTTACTTAGTTCTTGTCTTGTTCCTTCAGTAAGATAAGTTACAAAATCTGAGCCAAATGACTTAGTTATCTTGGCTCTTTTGCTCCTTCTTAACTCAATAATTTCTTCTTTGTCATTTGAAGCTTTTAATGCTGTGAAGTCTTGTTTTATTTTATCACAGACTTCCTTGTGCATTGAGGAGAACCTAGACTCATCAAAAATGGCATCTCTTGATTCAATTATAGTATTAACTGAAATTAAATCATGAGGTTCTACCACAATAAATCTATAGGCCTTGCTATTTTGTGCATATCCCAAAAATGTGCATTCAACACCTCTTTCTCCCAACTTTCTTTTCTTTGGTTCAGGAAGCTTCACTACAGCTCTACAACCCCAAACTCTCAAATATTTGATGTTTGGTTTTTTATTGAACCAAAATTCATATGGGGTGACAGAATTTCTCTTAGTAGGAATTCTATTTAGTATATAACAAGCAGTTAAAACTGCTTCTCCCCAATATCCTTGACTTAATTTTGAGTTTGACAACATGGCATTAACCATTTCGATTAATACTCTATTTTTCCTTTCAGCCACACCATTTTGTTGTGGCGTATACGGAGCAGTTACTTGATGTTTGATACCACTAGTTTCAAAGAAATTGTTTTGATAGTATTCACCTCCTCTATCGGTTCTAAGACATTTTATTCTAGATTCACAAAATAACTCAACTTCAGCCTTAAATATTTTAAATTTTTCAATTACTTCATCCTTAGTATGTAATAAATATACATAGCAAAATCTACTGTAGTCGTCAATAAAAGTAGCAAAGTACTTTTTTCCTCCAAAAGTTGGTGTACCATGTAAATCACAAATATCACTGTGTATCAGTTCTAATTTTGAAGTTTTTCTGTCTATTTTAGGAAATGGTTGTCTAGTTATTTTTGTGAGCATGCAAGTCTTACATTTTCCTGCATCTTGTTTAATCCATGGCAACAAATCAAGTTTTATCATTTGATCAATTCTTTTATAATTCACATGTCCTAATCTATTATGCCATAACGTAAAAGGTGACTCAATAAAGTACACAAAAGAAGATATATCTTTATTCTTGTTTATCGGCATGACATTTAATTTAAACATGCCGTTACAAACGTAACCCTTTCCAACAAACATTCCTCTCTTGCTAAGGACAAACTTATCAGCTTCAAATACAAGTTTGAAACCAAACTTGTTAAGCATACTACCACTAACAAGATTCTTTCTTACTTCTGGCACATACAATACATTTGTCAAAGTTACAACATGTCCAGAAGTGAATTTTAAATCTACTTCTCCTGTACCTAAGATGGAAGTAGTAGATGCATTTCCCATATATACCACTGCATTGGGATCATTCATGACCTTTAAATTCTTGAAAAATTCCTTGTTTTTGCACACATGTTTGGTAGCTCCTGTATCAACCCACCAGGAAAAGTCTTCCTCCACCATGTTCAATTCAGAAATCATGGCAACCATGCTCTGTGTAACTTCTTTTGGTGCTTCACCCTTGTTAATCTTCTTTTTCAAAAGGCGACACTCAAACTTGTAGTGCCCTTCTTTGTTGCAGTGATAACACTTGCCTTTTCTCCTCTTTTTTTCAAGTTGATCATCTTTAGACTGATTTGCCCTTTTTCCTTTGTTGAACTTACTGGTTTGTCCAGATTCCACCACATGCACTTTGCTTGGTGCATCTTTGTATTTTGACTCTTGCAGAACCTGAGAATTGTTTTTCTCTTGCACACGAAATTCTTCTTCTATTCGAAGAGAGTTAGCAAGGGCCTCAAGAGAAATATCTTCCTTTTTATGTTTGAGATCCTTTTTAAAATCTTTCCAAGATGGAGGAAGTTTATCTATGATAGAACTGACAACTATGGTTTCATCCATGTGTAATTTGTGTTGGTTAAATCTATTAAGCATTTTCTCTACTTCTGAAAATTGTTCCATGACAGGCCTTGAATCTATCATTTTGAAATTCAGAAAAGTAGAGACCAGAAATTTCTTACTTGAAGAGTCCTCTTGCATGTATCTTGCCTCTATTCTGTCCCATAACTCTTTAGCGGTGGGTATCAGATGATAGACGTCAAATAAACTGTCACACATGGCGTTGAGTATATGTCCCCTGCATATTTCGTCATCATTCTCCCACTTTTGACGGTTCCTTATTTCTTCAATTGTTTCTCCATCAGTTTCTGTAGGTTTGGGAGTACTGAGAACATATGCTATCTTTAAAGCCACCAACAGGAAGTGAACTCGTTTCTGCCATCGTATGAATTGCCCACCATCAAAACGCTCCAACTTCACGATATTTGTAGCCAGATCCTTGATCGAACTTGCCATTATTTTGAAACAAAGATAAAGCCTAAAGATTGTTGGGTAAAACAAATAAAAGAAATGGCGAAGAATTCTGCGATACGAAATCGGCTTCAAATCGTGTAGGATCTACACTTTCCTTTAGGCTTTATTTGCTCTCTGTTTTGTGCAAATAAATCAGAGCAAATATCCTGTAGGATAAGATGAAGAAACTAGAAGAAACAATGCACTTTGAATGTTCTAGATACAATATACGTAAGAAAGTTTCTTTCAATAATATTCAAACCTTGTAGATAGATTTTCTGCAGCAAACCTAACTCAAGTTGACCCCTTTTATTGACTTCAATAATTGATGAATTAAACATTGCAACTATTTATATATGGCCTTTCAGAAAAGGTGTAAACCATTCCTTTTGAAATTGTATTGTTTCAATACAAATACAACTTTTCATACACACCTTTTCAATATATACGAATATATTTAACATAATCTATGTTTCTGGTGGTGAGGTCTTTGGTGGGCAGAAGAAACTGATTCCCTTTAATGCGATGTTTGAAAATGTTATCGACCGGACTTCCTTGAGCATGCCGTGGGAGCTAAATAAAATGTATGGCGGGGAAGCTAATCTGGTGGACAAAGCTCCTAAGACTAAACCACCTCCAGTGAAAGTCGAACAGAAGCCTGATGACTGGAAAAATTCTGGGCCCCGACCACGTCCGCTCCCTCCACCACCAGCTCGACCGAAATATCCTTACAACATTGAAGGTTGGTGGGGTTGGGTATCTGAGAGCGATAATGAGCCGGAGAGTACGGTTATCGAGTTGAGGATCAATGCACATAAATTGCTATGGGAGGCGATAGACTACACGATCTGTCTAGAAGCAGATGTATTTATTGCAGGATTTTATCGTGATGGTAAAGGAAACCCAAATTTTGCTAGCTTGGTCATGGGGCACAGGCTCTATCAGTTTGCTGCCTCCAAAACTTTTCACTTAGACAGGTGATTTTCGTGACACCATATCACCACGCCCCATCAGATAAAAGTTTTGAAATTATGTGTGCGCGTTTCTTCTTCTTCTTTTTTTTCCCAATTGGAAGTTTCAAACCCCAAAATCCTTTTGAGTTGTCTCAGTTACCCCGCGCTGCTGATTTATTGGATTTGCCCCTGATGCTAGACGCCGTCTTATTATGTTTTTCTTGTCGCTGTGTAGGAAAGAAATTGCGAAGCTTTTAGATGAGATCCGGGACCACTTTTACCAAGCCAACCACACCTGGATAACATCGGTACGAAGACATATGAGAAGAAATTTAATCGATGGGCTGTATCAGGAATCCGCTAGATCAAAAACCTCGTTGTTTTTGTCCTTCCCTGTTCCCGAGTGCTCGTGCTTGCAAAACAACCCAGCTGAAGGGTCGACCCATGCTTCAAGCCCTTCAGCTTGTTCGCAGCTACACGATGCTCTTGGAGCTATGCACCATTGTCCATCCTGGATGGATGGAGATGCGCCTTCTCGATCAATGGACAAGGAAGACTATGAATATCTCGAAAAAGATGATTCAGACTCGACCGCCACTGGGCTTCTTTTCCGGCAGAATGGCGGTGGTGAGAGTCCCGAGGGAGGAGTAGAAGTAAGCAGCAAAGAAGATGCACAGATCGAGGATCAAGAGGAGCTAGAAGGAGGAGAAAGGTGACAAGATTGTCCTTTTGTTTAAACATGATGCTTTGTGGTGATTCTGGGAGGTATGGATTTGTTCTTGGTTGAACGCGTGGAGTATGATTTATAGACAACCAACAACTTGTATTTGAACCGGGTTGGTGCCAATTCAGATTGATCGGTCAAGCGTGCTCGGGTATGGTTCGATGAATCCTCTAGATGGGATATTTTAACGATCCACGCCATCAATTTTGGTGTAATCTAGCTTGTGTGTGTTAGGCTCTTGAGACAATGGAATGACTCTAGTTTAGGGTATTGTTCTACTTAGGAATCGGAACAATGGAAAAACTGCCTGAATTAGTTAAGGTGGTTGAACAAAATTATTGAGAAAAACAAAAGAAATTGGCATGACTTGATTTGAAATGTTCCTGTTTTCTATTTATTTTGTCAAACGTGGTTCATATGTATATATTATTTTTAGTTGTAGAAAAATTTGTTAGATTTATGTCGAGGCCAAATCTTAAACTTGAGAATTTGATGTTAACACATAAACTTGTATGTATATTTTTCAAGTTACTGGACAGGACAGTTCAAGATATTTGCAATAAATCCAAAGTTGAAGCTTTATTTTAGATCGAGAATCTCTACAGGTTTAGATACGTAATTTTTTTTTAAAAAAATAGATTACTCGTATTTATTATTAAGATCTTATTTTAAAATGCATCTTTAAAAAAAATGAATGCTATAAATTGAAATTTTGAATTCGAGCAATTAAATAGAGCCCTCCAGCAGCATGTGCTACCATCTCCGGGGATCTCTCCTCAGTTCTTCCCCCTCTCTTCTTCTTGTTTTTTTTTTTTTTTTTTTTTGGTTTTTTCAGAAGCAGATTTTAAAGATTATATTTAAGATTAATATATATTCGAAAATTTTCCCAAATTCATAACGGACAAATCTAGATTATTGGAAATGAATCTTCAATCCAATCACCTGTACGCATCCGTAGCTTTCTAATTTGAGGGAGAACGATTATTTTTCAGGTTTTTAATTGTTGTTTTTGCTTAATTTATTGGTGCATATTTGCGTAAATGGGGGCGGTGACGTCGTCGATGGCGGCGAAGTTTGCGTTTTTTCCGCCGAATCCACCTTCGTATGCGGTGACGGTGGCTGAGGCGACGGGGAAGCTTCGGATGACGGAGGTGGCGGAGAAGGAAAATGTTGACGTTCTGAAAGTTAAATCGAAGAGGGGGACGGAGATTGTGGTGGTTTACGTGAAGAACCCGACGGCGAAGCTCACGTTGTTGTACTCCCACGGCAACGCCGCTGATCTAGGGCAGATGTATGACCTCTTTAGTGAGCTCAGCATTCACCTTCGGGTGAATTTGATGGGGTATTTTCAAAATTCGCAGTCTTTGTTTCGATAAATGTACAAGTTTTGTTTCTACATTTTTATGTACGAGATTGGCGTAGTTGGATGGTAAAATATATATTCATTTTTTGTTAATGCATGGTTTCACGTGGTGGAATATGAATACTTAGGAAGGCGGGTGAATTTGTAGATTCTGAATGATTCGATGGGCTAAGTTGAATGTTACTTCTGCTTCAGTTTTTTTACTCGAACATGTTTTGAAAATATTTACTTCGTTAAACGATAGTAATTGAGGGAGGGGGTTGAAACAAGCCCAGTGGATACAGATGCCATGTATTTGGAGGAGCGAAACATCGATTTTTAAAAATAAATTAGGCTTGAAATTTCAATTTTTTTTAGTTTAGAGGCATCCCCTCTCAGTAGTCAAGAAAGAGCTATGGTTTACTCTAGTTGTCTTAGTAGAAGTAATATTTTGCCTCCTTTTATTGGAAGGTCATCAGTTTTCTGTTTACCTCAACCAGAATTTAAACCATACAAGATGAGTATTCAGCTCTATTCTGTCTTAGAGTTCTCAATCTTGTCATCAAATTTTGTAAACCCCATGTAGACCACAAAATAATAACCAACCAGCATAACTGTGCATGCGAAAGTTTGAATTCACTGTGCCAACTTCTAAATATTAATTTCTTTTTGGCAGGTATGATTATTCAGGCTATGGACAGTCCACCGGGAAGGTATGAGTGACGGGGAACGAATTCAATAGCAGTGGCAATTTTTTAATGGAAATTATTAACGTCTTTTTGTTTGTTCATTATTTTCAAAGCCAAGTGAGCAAAACACTTATGCGGACATAGAAGCTGCATATGAATGCCTTCAAGAAATTTATGGTGTGAAGGAAGAGGATATAATATTGTACGGACAGTCTGTTGGCAGTGGACCAACTTTAGATTTGGCGTCTCGTTTGTCTAAATTAAGAGCGGTCGTGCTTCACAGCGCTATACTCTCAGGACTGCGAGTTATGTATCCCGTGAAGCGAACATATTGGTTTGACATTTATAAGGTCGATCTAATTTCATACAAGTAATGTATCGGGTTTCTTTTATTCATTGTATTGTATGAATGAATTCTCCTTTTACTAATGTTGTTCTATCTTGTGGCACAGAATATCGACAAAATCCCATTAGTCCAATGTCCTGTATTGCTTATCCATGTAAGTTTTTATATGCTTCAGAGGGTTGTAAAAGAGCTTCTAATGATCTTTAATACTGGCAAGCTGGTAGAGGGATTTATTCTGTATATTCAGTTGTTAAAAGTAGTTAATAGTGATTGAATAGATATACGCACATTCTACAGATAGAAAATTTCCGTTGATACTGTATAGTTTTTGAAAAATAGCATCTGCAATCAGTATTTCTGCAATGGAGAACACTTGGATGGTTTGATGATTCAACCTGTATTGTATACCTTTGGATGTTGCATCTATTTCAGACCATAAACTTTTTTGGCTGTCGAATTTGTTCTCCCACTGTGATACTATTGCTACTTTTTTTCTGAATTCTATTTTTTAAACTGAGTTAATTTACCATGTTTGGGAAGCTGCATCGTCATACTTCTCAATATCCGGACTCAATATTCATGATAGCTGGAAGTTTTGTTGAAGCTTTAGTATTATACTATCTGCTGTTCTAAGTATGTTTTTAAATGTTGCAGGGTACGGCAGATGATGTAGTAGATTGCTCCCATGGTAAACAGCTATGGGAGCTTTGTAAAGACAAGTACGAGCCATTATGGGTTAAAGGTGGCAACCATTGTGACCTTGAGCTCTACCCAGAATATATCAAGCATTTGAAGAAGTTCATCTCAGCTATCGAGAAATCTGGACATACGAGGAACGGATCCTTTTCATCTGTGGATCGGATGGAGATTGCTCGAAACAGCACAGATTGCAGACCCAGACCAAGCTTAGATCAAAGAGAGAAGTCGAAATCAAGCACAGATGACAGAGAGAATCCTCGAGTGAGCATAGATCGAAGAGATAAGTCTAGAGCAAGCACTGACAAGAGAGAAAGATCGCGAAAAACTGCAGATTATCCTGAGAAACCGAATAATAATGCAGAACAGCCAGAGAGAGCACGGAACAGCATAGATCGGTTAGTCTCAATATGTATCTGTCAAATTTTCTTCAGTTATATGAAACTCAGTGACGGGGCGAGAGAAGCCTAAAGGGTTTAGTTTTTTTTATTAAGAGAAGATTTATATTTCTATAAAACGCCCTTGTAAAAAATAAAAACAAACCAGGCTGGGCGACTGCCCATTCGTCCCCTGTTGGATCCTCCTCCCCTGTGTACAAATGCATGTCTTGTGATTACCAATTTTGTTTTTCAATTGACCGTTGGAATTGAATTGTGGCAGCTTTGGAGATATGATGAAATCGGCTGTTTTGTGTAATATCGACTGTTTCAAGCCTGTGGGAACGAAGATTTGAGGGTGGTGGGGTTGTAAGTTCAACTCTGGTCACTTGTTAAATCTACTTGTAGTCTATAGTTTTTCTTTCCCTTTTTTTTGTTTATTTTTTTTATAATGTTTTTTCTATAGAGAGGCTCAATTGAAATTGTTTCAGGTTTTAGATTTTAATTTGTTGTTTAGAAATGTAGAGTTGAATATGTTATTCTGGTTTTTAATTTCTATTTACTGTTTTAATGGGACTCTGGGGTTGAAATTTGAAAAAATAAACAATGTCGAGTTCGAGTTTTGCTTGAATTTGAACACGAATCGATTGGTTTGAACCGTTTTTTCGTGTGAATAATAAAATATTAACTGATGATACATTATTATTTCATGGCTCGAGCTTACATTAAGTACATATCTATGTATTTCAATTTATCATTTCTATGTTATGCATAATTTAATATTTCATCATCCAAACAGTGCCGAGCGCCACATGACACGTTGCATTAGTATTAAATTAAATCAATAAAATTATTTTAGATAGCCGATGATGTTATTAAATTTAGTGGATCTATATCTGATGGCCCAAATGATGTCAATCCTAAGCCCAACCCGACATCGAAGCTGGGGCAGCAGTCCGCGGTTTGGCTCCACGTGCCACAGGAAAAGGGGTCCCTTGTAAGGACGTAAACGAACCAAATCATTTGTGAGATTATTCGAAGTTTGAGCTCGTTTAAAGAGGCTGTTAAGATAAATAAGCTAAACTCAACCTTTACAGTATTCGGCTCGTTAGCTCAGTGAACATGTTCGTTGGTAAGCTAATGAGTAATCTTTTAGATAAACAAATAATAGTTTTGATATTTGATTTATTGATTTTGTATATTATTTATGAAGTATATAGAAAAATCTATTAAATTTATTTATTATAATAAATTTACAAATTTTAATAAGAATAATATTTTTTTCTTTAAATATATAATTTACTTTTAATTAATTTAATGAAAATTTAAATATATAATTCATATTTATTAAGCTTGTTTATGCTCGATAAAGGCTTGAATAAGCTCGTGAGCCATGTATATATTCGTTAAATAAAGCTCGAGCTCAGCTCGATTATAAACGAACCAAGCTCAAACATTCAAGAGTTCGGCTCGACTCGATTCGATTACATCCCTAGTCCATTGACTTCAGGAGATGACCAAGTCGGTAAATTTATGTGAAATTATAATTTTGGTTCAATATTTTTAATTATTTGTTATTTTGTTTTTTCAAAATTTCAAATTTAGTCTCTCTTTTATTTTTTTAGAAATTTAATTTTTTTGACATGAAATTGATGAAACATAGACATGATATCGACATGTTATATTAGTATTCACAAGACAATGCTAAATTTATTAAAAATAAATAAAGAATATGAAGATGGAAATTTTTAAATATAGAAGGCTTAAATCACAAAAAACAAAGAACATGGGATCAAACGGCAATTTTCATGTGAAATTATCAATGGTGAATTAAAGAAGATAGTTCCACGTATAGTCTGGAACCTGCGACATTCCAAACGGTATGTTTCTTCTTAAATGTGTTTTTTTTTCTATCTATTTTCTTGCATTACATTTTAGATCACATCCACAAATGATCTCGTTTCTGTTCTCCAACATGTGAAGTTATTTTTCCCCCGTTTTGAGGTTTGAATTTCGCTGGTTTTGTCGTGACTGTGCATAGGCAAGTGGAATTCGATTGCTGATCTTTTCTTGGCGTCGTCGGTTTTCATTATCAAATGGAAAATAGTAACAGATATATTGATATTTGATTGTACGTAAGCTAATGAAGGGCTAAGAATTATGGATCGGGATGATCTTGATGGCGGACGGAACCATGAAATTAGTAAAGGAGACTGAGGATGGATTTGAGTTTTGTGGGGGGAGTTGTGAATGCTACTTTTGTCATGTTGTGGACTCAAGTGTGTGTTTTTAAAGAACTTGAGATGGATTCGAGACTCCCTGTGGAAGGTTTTTTGATTGGTGAAAAGTTAGGGCAGACCCAATCTGTTGTCTGGTGGTGAGGTTGATGGACTCAGGGGCGACTGGCTATATTTTTTGGGATTGAACTTTCTTTGTTAGAGAAATTATGAAAAGATTTTGAACTTTTCTAGCGGGAGTTTTACATGTTGACACCGTGCTCTGCTCAGGCTACTAGTTTCATTTGACAGTTGCCAGGATTTTGCGTGAAGATTTAGGGGGTTGATGTTGGTTGTGAAAATATGTAAAAAAGAATCTGATTGTATAGCTAAGTGATGATGATCACATTATCTCTCCGTTCACTTCTTCCTCGTACATAGTTTAGATTTTTGATTTTCTTTATTTCACCTGCTTATCTTGCTTCTTACTCAATTTCATCTTTTACGGTGTAGAAGCTGGATCGGCCAGCATTCGTGTAACTTTAACCATGAGCAACACAGGGTAATTCTTACTCCAATTATTTCCTAAAGCTTTTAGTCTGTATTCACCAGTCACCAATGAAACTATTGAACACAAAAGCAAAGTACAGGCAAGCCTCTTCGTGCAAAATGAAACCTGAGTAGTTTATATTTGTATTTTTTAAACAGAACCCAATCTATTTAAGACAGTGTGAGTGGAAACTTTGCTGAACTTCGAATAGTTTTCTTTAAGGGTCTTATCAACTCTACATGACTCCTCGTTATGATTGATATGTTGATATATTTAGCCTTTGTTTAAAAAGATATATAAGCTCTATTTTTCAGGATCTAAACTTTAATGCAAGCTGACTAGAAGACTTGAAATGGGTTCCGACACCATTCAAGATGGATCTGCTGCTATCGATCATGTAGGTTCTGGTGAAATGGAAGCTGAATCAAATAATGTGGATTCACTTGAAGTTGTTTCATCTCGTGGAGACATCAATGAAGAGCTAGATAGCAGTAGCAAAATCTTTAACAAGGGTTGAATTAGATTTAGCATGTTGCTCTGAAAAGCTGGTTAATTTGGATATACTTGTGATGCATGTGGCTTCAAGGGAAAATGATTTTGAAGCTTTTGCTTTGGAGGGGGAGCGTAGATTGGAATGCTCAGTTGAGAAAGCATTTCAATTTGACCTTTTATATGGGTTTTTGGACTCTGAAATCAGAGAACTGGATAATTTTCTATTGGATCTTCAAACTGATGTTGTTACTTCCAGAAAGGTCGTATCATCATTCAACCAGCTTGGTGATGGTTTTAGGGAAATGGAAGAAAAGATGCGAGATTGTGAGGAATCTCTGAAGCGGTCATTTGAACAGGTATCAGACATGAAATTGCAATCTGCCAACTTCCAGAGGATCTTGTTAACTACCTCTGAAGATGAAAAATGTATGTTCATCATTTTCTCCATTTTCTTTCTATTTTCCCCCTACTTTCATGACTTTCGAACATGGGATTCAGGTTCCTGGTTGCTGCTCGATAATTAGTTTATGTTGCAATGGATTTCAGCCTGGATTATAAATAGAGGGAAAATTTTGGTTCTTTGTTGTTCAGGTTCCTGGTTGCATCCCCGAGTATATCAGTCCTGATTAAGTGTCTTCTGTAATTGCGTTTTCTTGGGGAGTGATTTTCATTTATAATAATCTAACAGTCTCTAGTATTATTGGCAGCAAAATATGACAAGGAGTTTGCAGGTCTGGAAAATGGCGATCTCTCTAATTTGAATACAAAGATTAGAATGCAGACTTCAGAGCAGCAGAGGCATATTTTGAGAATGCTGGAGAAGTCTTTGGCTCGTGAAATGGATTTAGAGAAGAAGCTGACTGAGGCTAGACAAATTGAGGAAGATTTAAAATTTAGGCTACAACAAGAAGTCATCAGTATTGAAGAAGAAGCTGAAATTATTTGGGAAAGACTGTTTGAGGCAGAAAATAATTCAGAAATTTTGTTGGGGATTTTGAATGAGCTAGTTGGGACAATTCAGATGGCACAGTTTAATTTAGATGGATATATTCAGAGAGAAGGAGAATTGATACTTCAGTGTAAAGGTTTAAATGAACAACTGCAAGAAAAAGACCTTGCTTTAGTGCACTCTGAGCGTTCCAGGGGCGAACTTTTGGAAAAGGTTTGTTTACTAGAGCAGAAACTGAGCGAATATGAGGCTCAACTGCACTCTTTTGAGGATACTTTAGAGCAAAATAAAGAATCTTCCTCAAAGATTTATGACAGAGAAAATATAAGTGATGAAACGATGGAAAAAGTCGCTGAAGCTGAAAAGCGGGTTGAGAGTTCCGAATCTGAGTGTAAATTGCTTAGAGAGTCTAATATGGAGCTTAATAATGACCTGAGTCGCTTGAAAAGAGACATTGCTGATGCAACTGAGAGGGTGGAGCAACTAGAGAGGCAGTTAAAAGATTCCGAAATCAAGCGACTGCATTCAGAGGCATCTGCTGAAGCTAGTGAAGAGAAGCAACATATGCTAAATTGCACTATCGAGGATATGGAAGATTTGATAAAGGATCTTAAATCAAAGGTTTCAAAAGCTGAAAATCAGACTGAGAGCGTTGAAGATAAGTGCGTCACCTTGTCAGAGTCCAATGCTGAACTTGTTGGAGAAGTTAATTTTCTAAGAGGTAGAGTGGAACACTTGGAAACATCTTTGCATCAGGCTGATGATGCAAAGAAGGAGACTGTAAAAGATTTTAGGATGTATACTAAAGTTATTGCTGATTTAGTTTTGCAGTTGGCTCTTGAAAGAGAACGTCTTCACAAGCAGGTTAGCATTCTGATTGTTTCTATCATGGTAGTGGTTGACTGAGTTACTAGTAAGAAAATTCTGGTTTGTATCATTTGCTTCTACCGTTTCTCCTCACTCTCCAGCAAGCTTTTGGTTTGTTGGATTAAATGAGATGTTATCCTGTGGTCCAGATATTTTCACCGAACCTATGCCTTTTAGTTATTTGATCTTAAATGAAAGTCTTAAGCCATCAGCCCGAGGTGGAATTTTCAGTTTCTTTTGTAAGGTTTGCCTACATAGACTGCAGTGCAGTGGAAGTGTATCCCATATCATGTCTACTTGATACAGTCCCAATTGAATATCAGGCATCTACAACTTAGTTTCAGACTGCAACTTTAAAAGTTATTGAGGCAAGAAAAAAACATAGCTACGTTTTTACTCCTCCATGCAATGAAAAGATGTTTATCTACTTCTAGTCTTTCTTATTGCGGACAAGCCCAAGGAGATTACTGGTTATTTTACTTTTCAAGGTTCAGAAGCAATTGAAGTATCCAACATCGTGTCCTTCCAAATACAGATTTCTTCCTTCGTCCCACTTTGTTTCTAAATTATTGGGACAAGAAAAGCCTCTTCAATCAGGAGCTATATGAAAAATATTTAATCAGTTGATGTTGTGCAAATTTTAGAGCATTCTTACTGAATGACAGTAGTTTCCTCATTATTTCTGAATGTTCTGCTTTCAGTCTTATAAGCCTCCATACTCATTTATCATTATGTTATATTGTTACAGATTTCAACTTTGGCAAAAGAGAAAAAGGTAGTAGTACATAAGCATTTGAAGCAAATGAATGAGGGCAATTCATTCAATGTGGTTGAAAATCCTGCTGCCAACACAAAATTATTGAAGGTCTCCAATTTAAGTCTTAATCGTGGGACCTCTGGAAATGAAAGTAATGAGAAAATAACAGGGTCTTCAGTTACAGATTATCAGGTTAGTGCTTCTGTTACTTTTGTCGGCCAGGCGTCATTATTCTGTTTATTGCTAATGCCCCAAATTTTATCTTTTACGAGTTTGGGATAACCAGCCTTGTTGGACTCCCATTTTTCTGGTATGAACAGATGCAAGTGCAACCCTAAGTGTGCGTGCACTAGCTTCTCCAGTTATTTTACGCTCTTCGCAGTTTAGATCTGTCATTTAATTCATTTGATCTTACTTCCCGTATCCTTGTTCATTTCGATATATGCATGTCTCAAATCTATCATATGCGAAATATTCTTGTATTCCATAGTTCCACTTTTGCATTTTAAAGAACTGTTGGTTGTTGCTTGTGTTGTGGTGTTGTACCAAAAGTCAAAGCACAACTAAGATTTTAACTTTCGAGGTTCCTATCTTAAGTAGGATGGTTCTTTTTTGCTGAACTTGTTCCCTCTGCAACAACTAAGATATCAGATGATCCAATCTTTCGGACCCAAACTATATGTTTATTTATTTATTTAGATTGGAAATGATCCTGGAGATTCATTATTAACAAGTGAGATCAAGATGGAGCATTCCATTTCCACCTCCAAGCTCGAGCCTGTGAGGAACATAGAGGCAAGTCAGCTAAATTTCAAGTACATATCCGTTGCTGTTTTTGGAATGGTGATTTCTTTGTTGGCGGCTTCTCTCTTCCAGCGCTACGAATGGCAAAATTCGAAGAACTCAGGCTAATTCACACCAAACGATATAAATTCGAAGGGGGGGAATGTTTGTTGTGTTGTACCATTTTAGGTAATGTTACGGCAATTTTTGTACATCCGAAATATCCCAAGAAACAGATACTTGGTTAGTGAATTGTAATAAATCTTTGTATAATATGTCAATGATGAGACATCTAGTGCAATCCAATTCTAAAATTTATCATGCTGACCTTGAATTTGTATATTACTCTCATGAGATCATATGATAACGTCTCTTATGTCATTGCCGTAGTGCAGCTTCTGTCCAAATATTTAAATCTTGTTGCTTATGTAATTGAAAATTTTACCCTAATCCTTCTCTATTATTATTTATTATATGATAGACACCTCTTACTAATGGTTTTGGGCAAAAACTTGTGAGACGGTTTCACGGGTCGTATTTGTGAGACGGATCTCTTATTTGGGTCACACATGAAAAAGTATTACTTTTCATGCTAAAAGTATTACTTTTTATTGTGAATATAAGTAGGGTTGACCCGTCTCACAGATTATGATCCGTATCTCACATGAGACCCACTCATGATTTTGATATGTCAAGGGATACCATTTTTTTAAAATCATTTTACCCTTAGATTTAACTTATATCTATCTTCTTTAATAAGTTATATCTCAAATAACTAGATTATCTTATTTTTCTTAAACATTCCTCTCTCTCTATACCACTTCTTTTTCAAATTTCATTCTTTACCAATTCTTGTTGGATTATATGTACAAATTTTCACCTCTCTCCATGTTATCTTAAAAGTTAAAATTCGCATATTTTCTCTCCCTTAAAATTCACGAATTAATAAATTAATACTATTAATTGATTGATAATATTACTAAAAAATTTAAATATATGAAATATATGATAAAAATGTAATTTTTCTTTCTTATATTTATATATATATTTTTTAATTTTGATATTGAAAACATTAATTTTCTAAAATGTGCTTTAATCTTGTGGATGCAATAATTAATCATGTTTGATAAAATAATCGAAAGGTAATACATTCAGATGTGACGTTTGAACTTTTATACATATTAAAATATTTTAGTTTACGCTTAACTTTTAGACAGAACGTTTTATCCTACAAATTTGATGTTTTTGAATAAGGAAAGACTAGGAAAATATCTTTTTTTATTATTACAACACACATGAAAAGGGACGATCGAACTCGTAAAAAAGATCTAGTACTCTGAGCTACAAGCCTGGTCTCGACTAGAAAAATATCTTCTTTTTTTTTTTTTGATTACAACTCACGCAGGGGAGGGGGATCGAACCCGGGTGGGAGGCCAGCTAATCCGACGGGTGAGACCGTTGGGCTAGAAAAATATCTTAGTCGACGGGAAAACGTATAAAAAAGACAAACGAAAGTCTCTCTTCTATTTAGTATTTATATTTTCTATCACACAACGAAACAAACAAAGAGGCAAATAATTTTGGAATAACATTTTTAATACAAAAACACGAAAATAAACTAACACGCCGCGTCTCTTCGTTACGTCAAATTTCTCCAATGGCGGAGGTCTCTAATCTACGCGGCCTCAACCACCATTCTCTGCCGCTTTCCCGGCGTTCCTTACCATCCACCGCCACGAATGTGCCTTTGCAAGAAGAATCCGGGGAGGAAGAAGAATTCTATCGTCATCACGGCCCTTTATTTTTTAATTTCGATTCATTCTCCTCTCCAGATAATCCTTCAAACCCGACATTTTTGGACGATTACACCAGTTCCTTTAATTTCGACTTCGAAGCAAGCGCAGCTGAAAACCTGGATTCTGGATACGAGGACCCGAATTGCTTCTTCTTCGGAGGCGAAGAAGATGAGGAACAGATGAATTTCGTCACAGATCTATTCGAATCGCGTGAAACCTACTTGGGGGAGGACCCGATCTGGGAGTTTGATTCAGAACCGGTGGACGAGTCGGGCCTTGAATTCGGGTTTGGTCCGGGCCTTGGGTCAAATGGGGGCCTTCGGGTTGCGGACATGGATTCGGAGTCAGATTCTGAAGAATTCGAGGTGAATTCTGGTTTTGTCAACAACGATGATGATAATTATGATGATGGCTTTGAGGTAAATAATGAGAACTATCATAGCGCAAATGAGCGGGAAGAGTTTGAATGGGAGGAGGTGAGTGAAAGACTCCATTTTGACGAGGTAGAGAATTTGAATTCTGTTATTGATAGAATTGAGGAAATATCCGTTTCTTCAGATATTTCTTCCTCAGACGGCGGAAATTCGATGCTAGGTGATGCTATGCGAGAAGAGGATGAAGGAAATATAGAATGGGAAGTGCTGTTGGCAATGAATAATTTGGAGAGGAATTTTGAGCTGGAAAATTCTGCAGAAAGTATTCAGGAGAGTGGGATTCCCCATGGCAATCTGCGGGATCGTGAAGATTATATTTTGGCTTTGGAATATGATACACTTTTCGGGCAGTTGGTAGAGAATGAGAATGCTTTGAAGGGTAGTCCCCCGGCTGCTAAATCCGTGGTGGAGAACCTGCCTTCGGTGGTGTATACAAAGGAGGTGGTAGAGGAAAATAGTTGTCTGGTTTCTTGTGCAGTTTGTATGGA
The DNA here is from genome assembly GCF_022965805.1 of Primulina eburnea. NCBI lineage: Eukaryota > Viridiplantae > Streptophyta > Magnoliopsida > Lamiales > Gesneriaceae > Primulina > Primulina eburnea. The sequence continues at coordinate 1,265,811 of NC_133101.1, forward strand.
TGAGTTTGCTGTTGGGGAGAAGTTGACGAGGATGCCTTGCTTCCATTTATACCACGGTGAATGTATTTTGCCGTGGCTCCACAATAGGAATACATGTCCTGTTTGTCGGTATGAGTTACCCACAGATGATGCAGATTATGAGAGGAGGAGGTCTGAGAGAAGAGGAGGTGGTGGACTTTCTGCTTCAAGGCTAGCGATCTCGAGGTAAGGTACAATTTTGGACATTTGCGTTGAAATTGTGGATTAATAAGACAAATGTTTTCTTTTAAAGATAATAGATTTTGGATAGTTGGGGGTGTGTTAGTTTAGTGTTGTATATAAAATTGGTGAAGCCGCAGAGTTTACTATGGATACGGCTGTCATGTTGAATATATGAGTTTTAGCTGATTTGCTTATAATTCTTTTAAAATCGCAAAGCTGTATGTTGGGTCATATGAGAAGACGATCAGTTGGATAACCGGGTGTTTCCTTCTGGATTTACCTGCCTTTTGATGGTTTGCCAGTCTGGACTATATATCAAGGTCGAATTAGTTGGTGTAAAAATGAGATGCAGGTTTGCAGTCGAGCCCCTATCCTTATTAATAATGGGATAAGAAGATAATGTTAGAGACCGGTTTTTACTGGATGAGCTATGTTTGATGTACATGTTAGGTTTGTGTTCGACATATCTTAGCATCTTATGTCCGTTTGTTGAAACCATCGAACTTGCAAACTTTTTTACTGCTCGTCTTCAGCTCATGTTCTATTGTTATGAATAAAGTTTCCAATTGTTCAGTTACATCGATGTTGATGCTAGCTCGTGAACTTTACTGTTTACGGGTAGTCTTACCCATGGTTCGCCGGAACGGTTGTGGTGCTTGGAACGGCAACTACCGTTCCAGTTCCAATGTTATATTGCGGAACGGTTGCGGAACGGTTGTATAAAAAAATTAATAAATTCAAAAAATTGGTAAAAAAATTAAAATATAAATTACATCATACTAAAAAATAAAATATTTGAAGTTATTACAAATTAATATATCAATACAAAACTATTTTACAATAATAACACAATTATAGTTTTTCGTCACGACGATTATAGTATCCGAATCCACGATACACAGTAGAACTATCAGCTGTACTTGAAGATCTATACTCGGGACCATGACGTCCAACACCCCGCCATATAGATGATGAAGATTCATTGTATCTATCACCAATATATTGAGACGACCCATAATCAAATCCACGATGTCTAATTCCATGTGTACCAGATGTTGAAAAATCAAATGATCTATCAAAACATGAAAGTTATAGCCTTATATCTTATCTTTCTAATGGAAGTAGCCTCACAACAATTGGATCAATATACAAGACATTATACTAAAAATCATAACTACTGCCACATTTTTCATACAGTTTCTGCACTTCCATTTCCTATTTGGCTCAAGATCCACTTTCTATTCTACACGTTCATTTCCATAATCATCAACAACTATGAAATATAATACCAATAACATAACCATTATATTACCATTCCAATAAACATAACCATAAACAATAACCATTACCATAAGAAAAATCATTTAAATAGAATATTTGATGTAAATAAGAAATTTAAATATTTTTAAAATTTTATTAATAATTTATTGAACACAATTTATATCGTCATTATATTTAAAATATTTCCAATCATATCAAAAATTAAATAAAATATAAAAAGTTATTTGTATTTAATTAATTAAAACATTAAAATATTTTCGATTGGATATATATAAATTCGCACAAATTTGAATCAATTTAGAGTGATTGACTAATAATAACCATCAAATCTTATATAAAGTGATGTTACAAATTATTTAACATCAATTAAAATAAAAAAATTTTATAATTAACTAAGTTTTTTTCACACTTTGTATTGAAAATTTCTCAATAGAAATAGTTGACTTGCGGATTCTTGAATCCGTGAACCTTTATTTTTTTTTAAATTCAAACCGTCTGTATAGTAGCGACGGTTTTCTTAAAACCGTCGCCGATGTAAATCGGCGACGGGTAAATAAAACCGTCGCTACATACATAAAACCGTCGCTACATACATAAAACCGTTCCGCCCCACCGTTTCCGTTCCGTTCGCCCGTTATGCGGCCGATAAAACGTCGCAGAACGCCGCCACAAAACAACAAACGATTTGGCCTGGAACTTTGGAATGGTGGCCACCGTTCCCGTTCCGTTCCGGCCGCATAACGGCCGTTCCGGCGAACCATGGTCTTACCTGCCATTCCTTCTCTGTCTGTGTATATAGAATAATGGGACAAACAACTCTGAAGTGTGAGTAATCAATCGGTATGAAACTACAAAACACAATTCATAAGATATCTACCTAAATGTCTCTCTCATAGGAATACACTTAATACAGTTGCTGGTTTCTTCTTATGTGGTTAATATGCGGCATAAAGTCTTGCGTTTGAAATATGGTGCTTCTATGGTAGTTTGATCCGAAAAATCCCAATAATCAAATCTCAAGGATACCTAGTCCATGTTCAACATGAAGACAACTAATCCGTACCCACTTTATCTATCTCCTGTCAAAACTATTCATACACTAATACTCTAGCTCAGCAATAAGGTTCAAAAGTTGCCTTGATTTATAAACAGCTTTACCTTGTTCAAGTAAGAAGAAACATCCATTTGAACACTTTACACTAAATATTGGTGCCTATCGTGTTTTACCTGGTAGTGATGTACATATGGAATAGTTTCTAGGATGCACGAGCTAACGATGATAGTGACCGGTTCAACTCGACCTCGTCGCTTTTGACACCGAGACTAATCAGCTGAGTAATCAAGAGTGGGTGTCATGTGAGACCGTCTTACGGATCTTAATCTGTGAGACGGGTCAACCCTACACATATTTATAATAAAAAGTAATACTATTAGCATAAAAAATAATATTTTTTCATGGATGACCCAAATAAGATATTCATCTCATAAATATGACCCGTGAGATCGTCTCACACAAGTTTTTGCCAGTAATCGATTAGCTACCTTATCTCATCAAATAACTTATTATGTGGGGAAAATCAAGAACAAAGGGCAAATACTATCAATATAGGCATTTATTTACATGGGTTTCTTTTCTTGAGTAGCTGCAAATATAATAGTTCCATCATTTTAATGATATTTATTATCAAATTATCTTTTGCATAAATATATATATTTTTTGCATAGCTTATAATTTTTTGTAATCATGAAATTAATTGTTTTCATTTGATTATAATATATATCTTGTTTTTTTATTAAGATAATAATGGTTTTCATTTATTACATGTATTTTACTAGTTATCTTTTTCTGAAATAATTTAAAGGCTAGATACAACGAAATAAGGCAAATAAATATTTTTGAACCTATTTTGGAATCTATGCCATTGGTTTGATACAGAAATCATATCAAAAAAATTCAAACCAAATGGATTTTTATAAATATTTTTTTTCATTCGTACTTAATCTTTTGTGATATATTTATTGTAATTGATCGTATTTATTTCTTAAATTTGTTATCTATTTTTAAGATGGTGATACTAGATTTTTTTTAAGTTGAACTAATACATTGTGAGAATTTTTATTCTTTATGATAAATTTATAATGTAATTATTACATATTATATTGTTATATACACGTTGTCTGTTTATAATAGTTAGTAAATAAATTATAGTTAAAAATAACCAAAATATTTCATTTGTCTGTTTATAATAGCTAGTAAATAAATTAAACTTAAAAATAATAATATTTCATTTGTAAAAATTTAAAGTTTAATGTCGATCATCCAAACAAATAATTTGGTTTGATTTATGAATTATTTGGTTTGCTATTTAGCAAAACCGGTAAGTCGAGTTTTTATTAGAACCCGAACTGATCCAGTTTTGCTGAGTCGCCCTAAAAAAATAATAAAATAAAAATGTCAAATATGTTCATGAATGGTGGGGACAGCCACACAAACTTGGCCTAATCGTGGCTTTACCTCTCGCGAATGGCTGCATTTACACACTAATTTTTTTGTATTAATTTAACTACTACTTTTTTGCACGGGCCAGACACTTTTTAATTGCTTCCTTTAATTTTTTTGTCATCAGAGGATCCAATATGTCAATATCTTTCGAGTCGAATCGAGTGCATATAATACTAAACTCGAGAAAAAATAATATAATTTGAGCTCGAGATCAAACTCAACCAGGTAACTCCTATTTTTGAGCCCGAGTTCCAGTATTAAATTTTATTTACAACACCTTTTAAAAATTGAGCAGCAAAATAGCGTAAGCTGTCTTTTTTTTAAATATGCTATCTCAAGATTGTTAGTTTTCATTAATTTTTGGCAATGATTTAAATATAAAGTAATCTGTCATTTTTTAAAAAATATTTTATATGCTTATATTTATAAATACATCACTTTAACGCGTCATATATTATTAATGAAAAAGTAAGTCCACCCTGAATTATTTTTTTTTATGAAATGATATTAATTTTTGAAATAATATCACATAAAGACAGTAACATCCATTTTTAAACATTCTTCTTTATAATACTAGTAAAAGAAGTATACATATTGCATAGAATTAAATTATATCGAGTTCAATTTTTATTAAATGATATAAATAAGTTATTAATAATTATATTTTAATCAATTAACTCCAAACGATATACATAATACATATATGTGTGTGTATACATTCATATATATGAGAAGGAGAGTACGGTGAAATAACAATATTTTGTCGTTTCAAGTGACGATAAAAATACCTTTATATTTCTTTATTAATTGTGATTGAGTAGGTCTATTGTGAGACGGTCTCACGAATCTTTATCTGTGAGACGGGTCAACCCTACCGATATTCACAATAAAAAGTAATATTCTTAGCATAAAAAATAATATTTTTTCATGGATGACTCAAATAAGACATCCATCTCACAAAATACGACGCGTGAGACCATTTATACAAGTTTTTGTCATTATGGTTTTGATCATGTATATTTATTTTATTTTTATTTGTTCAGTTATGTTGTTCAATTTTTCAGTCTTAGTTCATCATCATCGTATTTTTACAATTTTGGTTCTCTTTACACACAGGGTGTTGATGCTGCGTCAATTGACGTTGATATAACGCCTGTGTGTTGATGTACAATATTATATCAACATTCCTGGTAAATAAAGATTAATTTTTCTAAAAAATTTAAATATTTTTCTCATGAAACCCCAAAAGATTAAATTTAAATATTCATTAATTAATTCTGCTTGAACAATCGTATATATCTCTCATAAATCCTAGCTTGATATCTAGGTACAATTATTTTATTCTTATCGTATCTATGAAATATTTTGCAGGTGAGTCAATAAATTGTGATGAGTATTGCTTATGGAGGAATTAAATAGAGTGCAAAGACACAAGAGTTGGCTCCACAATGTGACCACTGCCCACTCAAAAGGGTGCAATTGTTCCATCAAATTCAACATCGTACACCCCCCAATACAAACATTCTTTTTTGTGAAGATCCAATTTCGCATCACAAGAACATACCAAGTCGAGAAAACGACACTACAAAACAACAAACTAGACTCTCAATATAAACAGATCAAATAATTTTTTCGTTTTTTACTATCTATGTTTTCTGTATTATCTATATATACTATATTATGATAAATAGTGTGTTCGGAACTTCATATGATATCTAGCTAGGTCAAAATAATCGATAACATGGATAATATCGACCCATAAAATTAATTTTTTTTTTCACTCCAATTATAGTAAGTGGGAAAAAAAACCCACTTAAATTTGCCCCTTTTTTAGCTCATTTAAATTAACTTTTAACAACCAAATTATATATCCCACAAAGTTAGTGGATCGGGAACTTGTCCCAAGTACGTACTTAGGCACACTTTCGTACTAATAATGCGTCCAAAATAGTTCTAACAATCAAATGCACCACCCACAATTTTTTATGATATTCTTATATCATCTAAAATAAACGTCGCCTAAGCTGGCAATGCCTTCAAAAACATTTACTCATTACACACTATATAATGTTACAGAATTGAGTGTTTATCGTTTTACTAAAAATTACATTGATGATAACAATACAAATCAAATGTTTTAAATCATTAAAAAATTCAGACATCATGTTCCGATCGTTCTCTCAACAGAAATAATTATAGCATCTCATGAATAATCAAACTCTCGATAATTGCACTATTTGGAAGTCCACGAGAATCGAACATATAACATTTGCTTCGATAACAATTGTACGATCAAATACTTGTAACTTTAAAAAACTATAAATATTGGTAATTATATCATTCAACGAGACAAAACATTATGTATGTTTTGATAGTCAATAGAACAATTATTGCACCCCATTTTTTTTTAATTTAAAATGTGTATTTCTAAATAATATATTATATCGTCCCTGTGTCATAAACTAAGTGTTTGGCAACCTGACTAAGGAAGTGATGAAAGACAAAGTTACTAACACTAATTAATTAAATAAAATAAGATTTAACAATTACGTTCGATGATGATGAAACTTATCCCCTATTTACCCAGTTTCTGAGCATTGTTATATATATACTACCTCACGATGTAATATCAAAATTTCAATATACATTAGTAAAATATTATGATATAATTATTGTAAATATCGTCGTACGATATATTGATTATACATTTATTATTATTAAAATATATATGAGTAAAGTGGAGTGCATACAACGTACTTAAAAAGTTTGCTATATCAAAGGTATGGTATATTTAATTTGGCAAAAACTTGTGTCAGACGGTCTCACGGGTCGTATTTGTGAGACAGATCTCTTATTTGGGTCCTCCATGAAAAAATATTACTTTTTATGTTAAAAGTATTATTTTTTATTGTGAATATGGGTAGAGTTGACCCGTCTCACATATTAAAATCCGTGATACGGTCTCATATGAGACCCACTCATACCATTTATATATACATTTTGAATAGTTAAAAGTAATACCATAATTAGACAACAATTATTTACCACACTTAATTCTGGTTAACTACTTATCGTATTCCATATTGTTCTTAAACAAAAGAAATACTATTTTAATATTTTTTCTGTTTATTTAAGTTGATCCTCAAATTCCTAAAGAGATAAATATATATTACAATTATATTATTTTTTTTAAAAAAAATACGTGTGTTTATATGTGTGTGTATCTATATTTTTATAATATATTACTAAGTGAAGGTCTTTACAACAACTAGTAACTACCATTTACCTAAAAATATCGCATTTTATTTATACTCGCGTATAGCCTTATTTTTATATATAAAAAATTATATTCTACATAAATTATATTATGCACATGAAGAATTAGGAGGAATTAATATTGTAGGACCAGATTTTTCTTGTTTAATAGTTGGAATTAATGATGAAACTCAAATATTTTTTTATGATATACAATAACTCAAACGTCAGGTTTTGATCTATCTCCTAAAAATAACATTTATTGCGCTTCAACAATATCTCTCAATAATTGACTCATATACACGAGAATATGTAATGATAACTATCAGTTTTATATAAAATTATTGATGATGATAACGACAGAATTCAAATATTTAAATTTTATAACAGATAAAAAATAAAATTATATGTCAATTGTTCTCCTATATTGAGTAATATAAAAATAAACAAATAAAAGATTGATACGATCACACGTACCATAAGACAAGAACTTGATAGGGCTCACCACATGATTTTATTTTGTATCGAAATCATTTTCTTTTCACAAACATGAAAGACAAAACCACATGTAGCTAGATAGGTAGGTGACTTAAGTGGGGTCTATATGAACAAATTCACCGTACCAAAAATTATTTCCCGATAAATGGAAAACTTCTAATAAATATTTTAACATATAATATAATAGTCAAAATATACAAACAATTGCAAATATATATATATATATATATATATATATATATATATATATATATATATCAATTGATTCTTAAGAAAATACTAGATTACAAAAAGAAAATATACTAATCTCTAGACAGATAACAAATGTGAAATGCCTATGCAGCTCTAAGGCACTTTAAATCACACCTCGTCCGTTACTTACGGGCCCTGTCCCTATTCATTAGATTTCTTCCACAATTTTAATTTTCCCAAAATCTTCATATCCAAAATAATTACTCCGATTTTCCGCCACATTAAAATAAAAATATAGTTGTAAATTATATGCTGGTGGGTTCGGATAAACGACACTTGAATTAATTTGAGAAAAATACGTTATAAATTTCTGAAATGTTTTATCTAAATAAAGCCAATGAGATTTGGTTGTTTGCTTTTCTACAAAGCAAAAACTTGTATGAGACGGTCTCACGGATCGTATTTGTGAGACGGATATCTTATTTAGATCATCCATGAAAAAGTATTACTTTTTATGGTAACAGTATTACTTTTTATTTTGAATATGGGTAAGATTTACATGTCTCACATATTATGATCCGTGAGACGGTCTCAAATGAGACTCACTCTTTCTACAATTAGATTTCACATTCAGAATATCGTTTCAAACTTAATATTTTAATATCGGATGGAGTATAAGTCATTGGCCAATAATTATGATGTTAAACGAGGGGGTTATAATGGAAAAAATGATGAGATACGGGCACGATTTTGAAACATAGATAAGATTTGGTGACAGAGTGAGTTGTGCCTTAAGTGGGTTTTAATAATTTCTATCATTCACGTCAAAAAGAACAAGGTTTCCAGCCCACCCCCCTTTCTTGTTCTTTTCCTTTGCCTTGCTTTTATATATTTTGTATTTTTTTAGAAGATAGGAATAAATTTAAAAAGCAAATTGTTTTTTAGGAAAAAGTTTATGTGAGACGATTAATCTAGGACATGAGTAGACATGATCTATAATTATCGTGAAAAATAATATTTTTGTCATAAAAATGATATTTTTCATGAGTTCAGTTACGAAATTGATTAATAAAACGGTCTCACAAATTTTTGTTTGTTCTTTTAGAGAAAACACATTAAAGTCCTAGTAAAGTATTTGTAGTGGTGTGTTTTTGAAAGTTATGTACATTACAAATAGACTATTTCGTGTGCTAGTATGCTTTTAAATTAACTATGTTGTTTTAAGTATACATAATACACATACGTGCGTGTGTATACATGTATACATTGGTCGGTGCAATTTACAAAAAATTAAAGAAATTAAAATGCTCCATTGAAATAAAATTTAAAGGCAATGCCTTAAAATAAATAAAAATGAGCTCAACCACTAAATTTAGTTGATGGGAAAATTATAATTTTGGTTGCGTGTGTTTTTTGGACTTTGGTAATTAATATATGTTATCAAATTTCAGAATTAATAACGAATCTTTCGATTTTTTACAATGCTATTCGTTTTTATGCAAGAATGCTGATACGGCGGCAGCACACATGTCTGTGGCATGTCGGCATTGTATTTGGAACATTAAGGAAAAAGTTTAAATTGAAAAAAAAAATAAAAAATAATGGACCAAAATTACAAAGGCAGAAAATCTGACATCAAAATTACCAAAAAAAAAACATTAAATATCATAATTACAAATTTTACTTTATGGAAGATAGAGCCCGCTGGTATGTCTTGGATATCATATAGCGGTCATAATACTAAAAATATTATTTCAGTATTATCAGAGTTTATTTTTTGTCTAATATATATATACATATATATATATATATATATATATATAAAAATTATATTTGATTATAATATATATATATATATATATATATATATATAAAAATTATATTTGATTATATATATGTTGTTTAGATTTTAAACTTTGATAAATATATTTTATGTTATTATTTTCATATACATTTAAGATCTTTATAATTTAAAATACATTATCTATTATGTGATATTTTTATTTTACATGATATAATCGTTTTTCAGTCAGGCCGTCTGGTGGCAACAGTCCGACATATTGAACCGTTTTTCTAAGATAGACCGATTGGATAAAGAGTTTGATTATGAAAACATTGAGAATAGGATAAATATTTTATAAGATACATCGATCTTTATATTAAAACAAGTAACAACTAAACAATAAATTTAGTTTCAGGTAGACATATATAACATAAATTAAACAAAGAAGCGAGCTGGAATTCATTAATATTGTGTTTTGATTGATGAGTTTCAAATTTATTTTTGTTGTTTAGTAAAGTAAGACCATAAACTCCAAATCCATCATTTACATGCTTATATATTATTTTTATTTCATGTTAATTATGATAAATTTCAAGTTCATCCAAATATGATATCATTCTAAGTTTATTATATTTTGTATTACCAATATGTAAATCGGTAAATTCTGAATTTAATATTTGACATATTGTATTTTGGTAAAAATAAAATAAAAATATAATTAAAACCATAGATTTCAAATCAATATCCCAAGATCCACCCGAAGATTCAATGGTAATATTTGTATAGTCGTCATTACCATTAACATGATGAAAAAGATAAAATGAATAGATTTAATCAATTCTATTTCGTAGCAGTTGGTCTTAAAATCTAGCCAAATATTTAAAACTTTGTCGAGAAAGATGATGTATAAATTGTATTTAAACATATAGATATAATTAATATAGTAAAAATATTTATTAAAATAATGTATGCTTTAACAAAATTAGGTCTCATAACACAATTCCTTCCATTGTTTATACTATTAATTAATATTAAATCACATACATTGTACTTATCCCTCTTTATAATTAGAGTAGGTCTCATATGAGACCGTCTCACGGATCTCAATTGAGACGGGTCAACCCTACCCATATTCACCATAAAAAGTAATACTCTTAGCAGGGACGGATCCAGGAATAAGAGTTGGGGTGGGCTTGAACTCAATATGATAAGTTATATATTATTAAAAAAAAAGTACATTATATCGTTCAACGAAGTTGTGCCTTACGGGATTTTAAAACATAAAATTCATCAATAATAGAATTTACATCAATATGTTTAGCTAAATCTCGTTCAATATAGAGTGTCAAACAATCGGCAAGAAAGTCATCCTCCATTTTATTGCGAAGTGCCGTCTTCACATGCTTCATTGCTGAAAAAGCCCGTTCAATAGTGGCAGTAGACACAGATAATGTCAAAACAAGATGAATCAATCTAGTCAACATAACATAAACACTTGACCGTCCACTCTCGGTCAATTGCTGACACAACTCAACAAGTGTAGAAACCTTTAAATTCTGCATCACATCGAGTTTATAAATGTATCAATTCATACTTCAAAACAACAATTTCTTGATCTGTGAAATCTCCAGGATAAAACTTCTTCGCAAGCTTGCAAATATCATCACTGTTAAATGAGTCAAATGAAATTTTAGGATCTGAAGCTATACTAAGAGAAAGAAGTTTCACCGATGACTCATTGAACCGAGTATTTAACTCCATCAAAATGAAATCTATTGCTGCATTAAAAACATCAAAGGGGTAATGATGTTCTATTGAATAAACCGTCGCTAATTAAAACCGCCGATCCACTTTTTTTTTATTTTTTAATAATTTAGCGACGGTTTTAGCAATAACCGTCGCTCATATTTGCGACGGTTTTTGATAAAACTGTCGCCGATCCCCATCGGCGACAGGTTTACTAAAACCGTCGCAAAAGTAGCGACGGTTTTCAAAAAACCGTTGCTAAAACCGTCGCTAAATAAAAAAAAATGGGCTGGGCTACAGCCCAGTATAGTCCTAGCGTAGATCCGTCTCTGACTCTTAGCATAAAAAGCAATACTTTTTTATAGATTACCCAAATAAAGATCCGTCTCACAAAATATGATCCGTGAGACCGTCTCACACAAGTTTTTGCCTTATAATTAACATATTTCCCATTACAAATCTACCATTAGTTAAACACTAATTAAAAATTATCACCCCTTGGAAGAATGGATAGGAACTATCTTTAACTTTCATGTATGTATATATTAAATAAATAAATAATCTATGGAAGGCATCCCTTTCTAACATATAAAGTCGCACTCATGGCTATATGATTTCCAATAATAGAATGATATAAAACAAACATATGACATTTAACAAAAATTTGAAAAAGTTGTAAAAAGTCAGTGGGTTTATAAAATACTGCGTATTTTAAAATCAGACATAAAACTCTTAAAAAACGAGCCAAGTGCTCATCTGGTTTTTTTTTTTCTTTTTGAAATCCTATTCTAGAGGGTGAAAGAACTCAAACCTGAGTCATTACATTGTAAAAAGGAAACAAGATAAGATCATTAGAACTAAGAGTAGGTCTCATGTGAGACCGTCTCACGGATCACAATCTGTGAGACGGATCAACCCTGCTCATATTCACAATAAAAAGTAATACTCTTAGCATAAAAAGTAATACTTTTTCATGGATTATCCAAATAAAGATCCGTCTCACAAAATACGACCCGTGAGACCGTCTCACACAAGTTTTTGCCTAGAACTAAAGCTCGGTCTCGTCTGGTTTTTGAAAAATACAATGTTTAGAAAGATAATTGATTTTATATAATTCATTTTATTTATTTATTTTTTTTACAAAAGTGCTAGATGCAATTTGTCAGAAATAAAAAAAATTAAAGAAACATAACTTAATTATGTTTTTTTAAAGTATGAATTTAATTAGTAATGATGTTTTATTAAATAACTTATGCATCTATTAAAAACATATAGCGAATAAATTATTAATTTGGCTGACCATTATTATCAGTCCCCTTTACAAAATTATTTTCTATGACGTAAGCATCTTTTCCTTTTTGAAAAGATTATCCACAACAACAATTAAATAATATGATCTGATATAAACTTCTACCATAATAGAGTGTGTCTCATGTGAGACCGTCTCACGAATCTTAATCTGTGAGACGGGTCATTCCTATCCCATATTCACAACAAAAAGTAATACTCTTAGCATAAAAAGTAATATTTTTTCACGAATGACCCAAATAAAATATCCGTCTCACAAATATAACCCGTGAGACCGTCTCACACAAATTTTTGTCACAAATAAATGACTTAAAATAATGTTATTCCAATGACTCCATAAAAATCAACTATGAAATCATATTATATTTAACTTTTTGTCTTGCAACTGACAAATTTTTTATTTTCTATTTTGTTATTAGTCTATTCATGTCGTATTAGTTCATTCATTTGTATTTTTTTTAACTTTAATTATTTTTCAAAATGAATTTTTTTTAACTTTAATTATTTTTCATCTTAGGGTTAATATGACATCGAAATTGCAATAAGGACCAGTGTCATATCAGGGAATTTCGATGACTGATATCATGTCAATATTTCGATGAAAAAATTTTAACTTGAGAAAATAATGAAAATTATTCGATTAAAACTGTGAATTAACCAACCGATAACATGACAAAAATGAAAAATGATTTTGTTGGAATATCTCAGAAAAGATCTTTCTAAGGCTAATGATTTTAACGTTGTTCAAATGTCTATTTTGAAATTGTTTGGGATTGACTTCAATTTCATAAACTAGACCAGTCAATGCTGGAAAAAGTTTTAGTTTGGTCGAAAAATCTTCGGTACTGAAAAATATTAATTCCGGATAACAATTATTATTATTTTATCCTTTTAAACTTTTTAGTAAAAAATACTATTTTGAAAATAAATTTTTACTCTATAATGTCATATTTTAAATTATGTATGCATAGAAGACAACAGGTAAGATCTAATGGACTAATGGTGGTGTCCATACTAATTTAGGAGTTTATTGCAAAAATAGAAAAACAATAATATTGAATGACATTCCACTGCCATAGGTGAGCTCACCAGCTTTGCGTAGATCCCTAATCATAATATATCTTCTTTAATAATATTGAGATATTTTTATTTCTAAAATTTTATACATTTCCTAAATCCAAATATTGGTCCATTACATAGTAGTATTGAATAGTCTTGACTATTTCATCGAGTTTCAATATTAGTTTCAACATTATTCTAATATATTACATTTTTTTTTATAATTTTAATCATTTTTTTTTATGTGACGTCGACTATACATGTAAATACTCAGAGAATAAATTGCAAAACAAAAGAGGGAAATAATGAAAGATATGAGACTCAATATCAATAACACAGCATAGTCAAATCGTGAAGAAACACAAATATAAAGAAGGAAAAACATTTTTTTTCTCTAATGAAATATTCTTGACATAGACATTATTATTTTGGATTATCCTGTGTGACACAGGCGTAGGTATCCTGGATTAAACATGGAGCAAAAAGTTTCTCCATTTTCATCATCTTCTCCATACTATAAATTCACATCTTCAATCACGTTTCACTCCGTCTTCAACCTCCAACTTCTCCTCCTTTCAATCCAGATATATTTTATTCACCATATATATTCCGCTAAATCCAAAGCAATGCAATCCAGCGAATTTTCAGAGCTCCGCTACCCTCTATTCCCACAACTCCCGTCCCAGTTCCCGCCCCAATTCCCCCTCGCCGGAATCAACCCACCAGCCTACCACCACCACTTCAACTCGGCGATTCCGAACCATAACTTAATCCAGGAACTCAGCCCTCAACCAGTCACGTGCTGTTTCAGCAGCAACTCGACTTCCGACGAAGGCGACGAGCAGCAGCTGAACATAATCAACGAGCGGAAACAGAGAAGGATGATATCGAACAGGGAGTCCGCGCGCAGGTCGCGTATGCGCAAGCAGAAGCACCTGGACGATCTCTGGTCGCAGGTCGTCTGCTTGAGGAACGAGAATAGCCAGCTCGTGGATAGACTGAACGATTACTCGGAGCGCTACGATCAAGTGGTGCAGGAGAATTGTCAGCTCAAAGAAGAGGCTTCGGAGCTTCGTCAGACGATCGTTCACATGCAGCTGAACAGCCCTTTTGAAGGACTTCCGGAGCTTGACGATGACCGATCCATGAAAATGTGAAATCATCCCGCTTTATGAATGAATAAAAGTGTTCAGGTCGATTAAGAGTTCCATGGAATTTAATTTCTCGTATCGGAGGTGTGATATCAAGTTGTCGTATCTAAAGTAACGAGTCGTATAAATTCTGGAAATGGGAACCTGCCTAGCATTATCTCCTATCATTTTTGGCTTCGGATAGGCTAATGTTGTTTAGCATCCGTTCGTTCGATATACTGTGCGAATAAATTCTATACGTAAAATGGGGTTCTTCTGTTCAATATATAGAATATTGTCTACATTCAACTGAACATACAACATCTTTGTCATATTGTGCTAATAAATTATATACATTAAATTCTATAAATTTTGTGTAAATATCCAGCTGAGCATAGAATAGCTATATTCTTTGTATTTCAATGCATAAGGGATTACTATTTTTTAGAAACAATATAAACAGTGGATTCATTAACCATAATTTTCTCAAAAAATAAATAAAAAGAGAAAAAGAGTGAAGAAATTGGGGTCTAAATAGAAATCAGTAAAGCTTGTGGCCTTGTACGCAATTTAGAGGAAATAATGGAATCAATGAATTATTTTAAAAAACCAACCGACGTCGATGGGGGTCGAGTCGAACCGGCTACTGGTCTCCGTGTTCTTTCTTCTTCCCACTGTTGGATCTCAATCCCGTTTTGTTTACTCTCTCTCTCTCACACACGCGCGCGCGCACAGAACACCTCTCATGTAACTTTAGCCCTAACATTATAATAATGCACTCGAAGAAGGAGATGATCGATTAATTTGTGGTTGGACGATCGTGATGGTGGTTGTGGTCCGCGGTGGTCGGGTTGGATCTGGTGGTGGATCGGGGATTCGAAGCTTTTTCAGCTACCGGATTTTTGTTTCCGCCATGTTTACGCTCCTGTTCCTCGCCACTCTCTCCGTGCTGTTCACATCTCATCCCTCCCACGACGAAGCCGTAAGTGCTAGCTTTCAGTTCGCACTGTGTATGTTTTATTTCTAGCTGTGTCTACATTTGTTCCTTTGTTTCATTTTCGTGATTGATTTACCTTCTGCATGGTTCAGTTACGTTGACAAGGAAACGGTGCGTTTGTTCTAGTTACGTGGAGTGTAGTTGATAATAATCTCTTTAGATTTGTAGTTGATAATAATCTCTTTAGATTTTCCCTATGTCTGTTTACTTCGAAATTTGTGATAGTATTTACAAGGATGTGGATTTATTCTTACGAATTGGGACTATTTGAGTTTCATTTTTTTGTTGATAATCAGTATTTATGCATAGTTCAGGGATTAACTATTTGATTTGTACATTAGCAAGTTTTGGCAAATATGTTAAATGTAGGTTGCTCGACGTGTAGAAGGGAATACAGCCCGATGAATTTGTATTATTTTCTAAATGGAATCGTAGAATGATGTGTATTTAGGATCACCATCGACTTCACTAGTTTCTGTAACTTAAAAAATTTCACTCCACGAGCGGCTAACTTTGTTGCACATGCATTAGCTCGACAGGCTCTCGGTGCGGGGCATAATTTTGTGTGGGAGGATTCAATCCCATTTCTTTTACATTCTGTTGTACAAGCTGATGCCTCTTTTGATGGTTATATATGGAAGTTCTAGTTTTAAAAAATATATATATCGGTACTGTGCTTCGGTTAATAATATTGAAGGTTGTCGAAATGGAATAAAGAAGAAATGTATTCATTGATACCGATCACTTTAATATCAACAAAATTATCAGTAATACTTGTCCTACACTGGAATCTAGATCCAAATTATTTGCAGTTAATGTACCATAGGGAACAGAATAGATTCTTAAACTAATAAATATCTTGCTTGCATTTTCTATGTGCTTTTATTTAGAATTAAATAATTTATCGCTTTATTCTTAGGTGTTTACAATAAAAAAATTCAAGTGCCAAGCATAATATATAATTTTGGATTTTTGTCCTTGGGAAAATGTACCTAAAAGTATATGTTTTCTTCGATAAACAGATTTTGGAGACAACAGGAAATGCATATGTAAAACGTACTTTTCTTGCATGGCAATCAGATCCACTGAAGACGAGGCTGGATTTGATAAAAAAAATCAGGCAAATAATCATGTTGCCTTGGTGAATGCATATGCTGCTTATGCCAGGAAGTTGAAACTTGAGATATGTAAGCAGCTTAAGATGTTTGATGACTTAGCTAATAATTTCTCGGAACTTCAATTGAATCCGAAGTATGTCACAGCATTGTTTGAATCCAATGGGCCAATTGATGAGGATATTTTGAGGCAATTTGAGAAGGGGGTTAAAGATAGAGTTAAGGTAGCTAGGTTAATGATTGTCGAGTCAAAGGAGTCGTATGACAATCAGTTAAAAATTCAGAAATTGAAAGATACGATATTTGCTGTCAAGGAGTTGCTGGTGAAGGCCAAGAAAACTGGGGCTTTCACCAGCTTGGTTTCTGCAAAATCGACTCCCAAGAGTTTGCACTGTCTTGCCATGCGGCTCGTGGAGGAGAGAATTTCACATCCTGAGAAGTACAAGGATGAAGAGCCCAAGCCTGAGTTTGAAGACCCGAGTTTATACCATTACGCCTTATTTTCAGATAATGTTATTGCAATCTCCGTGGTGGTAAACTCTGTTGTTAAGAATGCAGATGAGCCATGGAAACATGTTTTTCATATTGTTACCGATAGGATGAATTTTTCTGCGACAAAGGTTTGGTTTAAGATGAGGCCGATTCAAGGTGGGGGCCATATTGAAATCAATGCAGTGGACACTTTCAAGTTCTTGACGCCATCATATGCACCAGTACTTAGACAACTTGAAACCACTAGTCTGCAGAAGTTTAACTTCGAAACCAGGGCAGAGAATACCACTAAAGATATGAGCAACATGAAGTACAGAAACCCGAAGTATTTATCCACGCTCAATCATCTACGGTTCTACTTGCCTGAATTGTATCCAAAGCTGCACAAGATTCTGTTTCTGGATGATGATGTCGTAGTTCAGAAGGATTTGACTGCCTTATGGAAAATGGATATGGATGGAAAGGTGAATGGTGCGGTTGAGACATGCTTCGGTTCATTTCGACGCTTTTCTGAATATTTGAACTTTTCCCATCCTCTGATCAAGGAGAAGTTTAATCCCAGGGCCTGTGCCTGGGCATTTGGCATGAACATGTTTGACCTAGATGCTTGGCGTCGAGAGAAATGCACCGATGAATACAATTATTGGCAAAATCTGGTAAGCTATATATTTAGTTTTTTATCCTTGCTTGTTTCTCGAAAAACTGTCAGGAAGCTGTGTACTGTTCCTCAGTTTTCAAACATACTTGATGATTTTTTTATTGATTGATGAATAATCAGAATGTGGACCGTACATAATGGAAATTGGGAACATTACCTGTGGGGCTGCTTACTTTTTACTCTACTACCAAATCATTCGACAAGGCATGGCACGTCCTGGGTCTTGGGATCAATCCGAGTATCAGTATGGATGAAATTAACAACGCTGCGGTGATCCATTTCAGTGGAGACATGAAGCCTTGGCTGGACATTGCCATGAACCATTACAAACATCTCTGGACAAAGTATGTCGATAATGAAATGGAATTCCTTCAGATGTGCAATTTTGGCGTGTAAAGAAGCATCTCGACTTCAATTCAGACTGAAGAAATTCGAGCCTTTTTGATTGTTCATCGCAAGCTGTAACTTTCAAAGAAAAGATTTTAGGTATTAATTTCTCTTACATTTTTGTTCCACGTAGTTGCTATTTTCCGAAATCGTTGAGGCCCATGCATTTCATATGTTGAAGCACTTTTGTAAAAAGATCGTTCTTGCCAGAGTAGAATTGCTCTGTGAAATTGCACTGTAAAGCAATCTGTGCTAGTTTACACCCCTTTGTTCAAGTTAATCTTATTTTGCAGTTAGCGTCACGTATGGTCGAAAACACACTGTTAATACAGAACACTAACTCAGTCGATATTAATTAAACGAGAAAGCCTAAGGTAATAGGAGTCGCGAAATGGCCTCCATGGACGCTTGTATTCTCTGTTTGTAAAGTACCAGTGGAATATGCCATACGTGGATCAGTACTAAAGACAAGACAAAGGTGTTGAATAAGAATGATGATTATTCTTGGTGCAAAAACATGATCCGTTGCTTTCCGCGGCGTATTATAACTAAAGATCACAAGGTTCTTCCATTATCGATAATGAATATTCTTCTAAGGGCAGCTTTGTGTGTGACCAGAGAAGCATATGTGCTTGGTCATTTCGATAGAGGGATGCGTGGAACTTGTTTTAGGTAATCGTGAGGATTGATGATCGAGAAGTTGACTTATTTGTTCTTCTTTTGAGACGGATCAGATATATTAATTCAGATTTCCCTTAATAGATTATTTTTCGAGGGTATAAAATAAATGCATTAAAAATTCAAAAAATATAATATCATATATTAATAAAATATCACACTTTTTAAATGGTTTGAGAACTATGGAACAAAAAAATTTCAATTCGAGATCGGCTCGAAAATAATTCAAATATGTTAAAATTCGTCTCGAATTCGATAATTTTGTATATGAATCTATCCCTGGTTTTTTCATTGACAAAGCCTGTACGAGTACTCGAGATCGCGAACTAATATACAATGATAGCAGCTCTTCCTTCTAAAGATAAGTTAAGATATTTAAGTTTAGCTGATTGTTTATTTTTATTTGTGATTAATAAACTAATATGTTTTCGTTCCGCCAACTCGTTTTCCGAAATTTGCCATTGTTCTGAAAAATTAAAATTAAGATTACAGCAAAACTGTTATATCATAAAATTCTTATATGTATTTTAAATATGATATTTAGAATCCATGTGATAAATTCGAAGTAAAAAAAATTAAAACCAAATTCTTAGAGCTGTTTTAACTAGAATATATGACTGACTCGTCATAAAATTTCCATTTTTTTATTTATATTTTTTGCAATTTTGACCTAAGTGTTGATGTGACGGACGCGTATAATAATGACACATCACACACCTTATTAAGAATGACAAAAATTATAAAAATTTAAATATATATATATATATATATATATATATATATATATATATATATATATATATGAGTAAAACTCAAAGAGTGAGTCTCATTTGAGACCGTCTCATGGATCTTAATCTGTGAAACGGGTCAACCCTATCCATATTCACAATAAAAAACAATACTTTTAGGCTATGTTTGGTAGCCATGATAAGGGAATGATTATTTAATAATCATTCCCTTATCTCGCGTTTAGTTTGTTTTTTATTAATCTATAGGTCCTTGATTATGATTAAAAGCTCACATTATTCATGTTATTTGTGTGATTAAATATCCCTCCTCAAAGAATGTGATAATTAATAATTTTTGAATAGTGATCATGATAAGATTGTATATTGACCATAATACCCTTAAATTGTTTTCTTCAATATAATATAAAAATTAAAAA
This sequence comes from Primulina eburnea, assembly GCF_022965805.1. Taxonomy (NCBI): domain Eukaryota; kingdom Viridiplantae; phylum Streptophyta; class Magnoliopsida; order Lamiales; family Gesneriaceae; genus Primulina; species Primulina eburnea. Next base: position 1,286,259 of record NC_133101.1, read on the forward strand.
CAGTGAAAATTTAATAATTAATATAATATTTAAATTTTTATTATATTTTTTTATAAATTAATTTCATATATTTTAATTATTTTCAATCATTTTAAAAAAAATAAATTGTAATGCAAATCTATCTTAAATTAAATTTTTATAAATTTGTAATCTTGTTAATTAATTTTTTTATGAAAATAAATGTTTTTTCAATTCTACTTTTTTTAATGATTTAAATTAATTTTAATAAATTTAAATTATAATTATAAATATTTAATTATGTTTTCAATTATTTTAAGAATATATATTTAATTAGCATTTGGGGCATTTTGGTCATTACAATAAAATTTACAAAATTAATCCATCATTTTAAAATCATGCCAAACACCATATTATTTATCCCATTTTCCCATCATACTATTAATCCATATATCTCATTTTTTAATCACTTTAATTATTAATCATTTAATTATCCTATCACACGTACCAAACAGAACCCTAGCATAAAAAGTAATACTTTTTCATAGATGACCCAAATAAGAAATCCGTCTCACACATATGAAACCGTCTCACACAAGTTTTTGCCAAACTGAAGACAGTGGACAAAAAAGCAAACATATTAACGAAAAAATGAAATTTTTCCTTAGAAAAATATTTATAAATTGTGGATCAAAACCTAGTATTTAGGGCAATGTTGTTGAGTGGCGTCCAAGAAATACGCCTCCGCCGCAGTGCAGAAGCAAATGCGACCCGGAATATCCAATAAGAGATTCGTTTGTCCGCCATAAAAGCAAAAAATGGCCTACAAGTAAAGGAACTAAAGAGCATTAATGATACCACCACAGGTGTCTCCCATTAATCACAGTGTGTCTCTGTGTGAATCCATTTTTCTGATGAAACAAAACTTCTCCTATGCCATCATTAAATGTTTGCGTACTCTCGCCGCCGCGTCAACCTATCTCTCTTCACATATATAAAAAAAAAGCTTTTCGATTACAAGAGATACTCCATAAATTACTTTTTTTGATAGAGAATTTTGCCTAATTTATTATGTGATGTGCACTTTGTTCGGAATAATATTAGATTACGTTTGATTTAGACAAGGATTGATGTAGGAGAATCGTCTAAAATTTTTATCAATTCAAACACAGTATTAGACGAAAGAACTGAATATTGCTTAGTGTTAACAGTGATAGTTGCATTGTAAGATATACGATAATTACATAAAAATCCTATGTTTTTAAAGTTGTAGCATCTTTCTCATCGAAAAATTGTTAACTTGCACAAATATTCATGATCAATTAATGTTCACTCGGTCCAATGGGGAAAAAAAATTTGTAGAAGAAATTAACTGATGGAATTATTACTTGGATGCAAATTAGCATTTAACAAGTTAGATTGAATCATTTGTAAGTGAACAATTGCTTTGTAAAACATAAGGAAAGAAAGATAGAAGAAATAAACTTTCATCAGATCAAAATTTCTTGATATAACCAACACAAAATCTACTCAACTCTAAGCTCTTTAATCCATTTACATTCCCTGATAAAATCCATGGAAATTGGAAAAACCAACAACCCATTATTATTTCAATCAAGAAAACTACTCTGATCTCAACACCACAAAAATTTTCTGCCAAAAATCTTGATCATCAAGGCAGCTGTTTGGCGCTGATGAAGAAAGAAGAAGGGATAGGAACTGCGATTTGGGTCGGATTATTATCTCCGGCCATGATAACCACAATCTTTGGCGTGTTGTCGGCCGCATCTACGGTGGCGGGTAGCTGAGTCGCCTTCACTCCGTCATGATCGGCGGAGCGAGAGGAGGATTTCCGGTAGGAACAGGCTAAGATGATCAAGGCTACAGCGATCAACAGAAGCATCAAGCCTAAGCCGCCGAACAAGTAAGGCAATGGAGAATTCCAGTTCAAGAATCCAGAGGGACTATCGTGTGCAACTGTTGTCGGTGTTGGCCTCATATCTCCCACCTTTTCTGTGTGTGATTTTATGGGGTTTTTTTTTTTTTTTGGTGTGAAGAAATGTATATGATTGTGTGTGATTTATAGTGGCAAACGACGAAGGGATTGTTGTGATATGAAATTACTATCATGTCCTCTTCGTCATATAGTGTGTGTGTGTGTGTATGAAAACTCACCCTTCTTGGTTAAAGCGCATTTACCACATAAAATCTGTTGGTGTTTGTGCAGATTTTGATGCCATAGAAACATCATCCTCCATGGGGTCTAATTGGGACAATTTTTTTAAAAAAACTAGAATAAGGAATATAATTATTTTGATTACTTCTATTCTTTTTGGTTAATTACTTTCTATACTTTCCCATATAAGTAATAAAATTCATTTGGGACAAACATGTCCTACACTTTGGAGACTAGGCGCCACTCAAAGTTACAAAAATTTCAATTTTTGGTGATATATTATCAAGTTTCAGTTTTAATAATAGTCTTTATATTTTTTTTTGATTATTTTAGTATTTTTTCATCAAAATTGTTGATGTAACACTATATATGCACATCAAAATTGGACTAAAAATAGTCAAAAATACAAAGATGACGGACTAAAACAGAATTTTGACGATACAGACTAAAACGGAATTTTGACGATACAGAAGACTAGAATCAGAAAAAAAAATTATATACTTCAAACGACATTACCTTGAAGGCTTGAGGAGTCCTCCAAAATAGTTGTTTTCCTATAAAATCCTGATCGATAGTCAACGGAAAGCGTATCTTTGTGCACTATTTTATGGAGTCAAGGTCATGAGCTCGGTTATCACGAACAGCAAATAATGAAATTATTTGAAAGAATATTGTTTGTTACAATAACTATTCTTGCTACTAAAATGCGTTGTTCGGACGGTTAAACTATTTACAAGAATTTAAGTTACATATTACCATCATGCAGTATCAACTACTGCATTTGCTAATACAATAAGCGACCGATCTTATATATCATTTACCTATTTAGATTATCACCATAAGTTTCAATAACTTCATGTCATGATATTGGATGTTTCAAGAATGTTACACTGAGTTAATCGATCTTGCCAAACCTAACTAATTATTATAAGTATTAATTAACTTTGGTTCACGTTACATTTCTTTCCTTTTTTTTTTTTTATTCAAATTCAGTAACTAAAACTTAAGGAATTTTTTGAGTGATTAGTTTAGTATGCCAGGATTGTCAAATCAACATGTAATCGGATTAATCAGAAAATTAAATAAGTAACAAAGTGTGCAATATCACAATAACTATCCCTGTAAAATATATATACATCATGAATAAAATCCTTGTATTAAATATAAATATAAGTATTTGCTAGAGTTTATTTTAAGTATTTATCAGTTTTTATATATAATTTGAACATTTCATTAGTTAGAAGTTTGGAAGCGTTTATGATAAATTATGACGTACAATCCAATATTTTAAAAAATAGGAGTCTGATTTATACAAGAGTTGCTTTTGACCAATACTGCACAATTTAATGCAGAGCATTACACTTTGTTCTTGCTCAATCTCTCTCGCCAGATTACATATCCGAGGTGCCACATAATTAATCGCTTGTACCAATTGATGTTAGTCAAAGTGTAATTTTATTTTTTTATACTCGTGGCATGACACAGTGCACCTACTTAAGTGCTGATGAGTAGAGTTCTTAGATCAATGAGTTTGAGAAGGTGCGTGTCTATCTACTAGTGATGTATCATATACTTTAGAGACCAATCTTATAATTTTTCTTCCGTCGGTCTGTCCAACATAGACAACATTATCCGTTAAATATGATGTCACTCTTTTACGACCCACTTAACCAACTAGATCAAGTGACACAACATATCGACTTGATGTACGAAAACTTTTTAAAAGTTTACTCATCTCAATACTCTTTCATTCATATACGTTCAACCTAACAAATTTGTATATATATATATTATTGTTTTTAAGGATGTTCAGTTTTTTGACTTAGGATAGTCTTTTATGTTTTAAAATTCTTATGAAGCTTACATATTTATCATATGTTTTATTGTCTTATTATTGTTTTTTCCTGAGATGGTGGGACAGTTTTGGAAAATAAAAATAGCAAGGACATGGATTAAAAACAGCAGCCAACCAACCCACTTTGTGATGCAACGGAGGAGATGTCTGGGTTCATTCCCAGTTAACAGCGAAAAACCCTCAATCCATTGAATGAGAAAAATTATTTATTTTCGTCACGTACTCTAATCGTCTAAATTCCAAAAGGAGACTCCAAGTCAATTTGCTATCAACTTCCACGAAGACCCCAAAAATGGAAGAAAGAACTTGGTGGGGATATCTATTTTATATATATATATATATATATATATATATATATATATATATATAATTTCTCTAGTGGAAAACACAAACATTTTGTCGATTATTTTATTTTAAAATTCCCCACCATTATATATATATATACACACATTTTATTGATTATTTTATTTTAAAATTCCCCACCATTATATACACACATTTTATTGATTATTTTATTTTAAAATTCCCCACCATTATATAAATATATATATATATATATATATATATATATATATATATATATACACACACACACACATTTTATTGATTATTTTATTTTAAAATTCCCCACCATTATATAAATATATATATATTTATATAATGGTGGGGAATTTTAAAATAAAATAATCAATAAAATGTTTGTGTTTTCCACTAGAGAAATTGAAGCTACCTTTAGACTAATTTGCCACCATTTATTGGAACACAATGCACATTTTACTTGCTCACTTGTCTCTTTTCATTAAACCAACTTTTATTGATAAAATTTCAAATCCTTATCCAATCTTCTCAAATTTAATATGTGAGGTTTTAACAAAAGTACATGATCGAGACGCCACAAATTTTATCTATCTAACCATTGACAATTAGGGAGGATATCAACAAATTTAATTTTTCCACCTTCTCATTGACAGTTATTGATTTCTTAGAGATAGAGATATCTCCTTGAATATAAACATTATTGAGAAGGCACAAAATACAGATGTCAATAGGGCGGGTATGGGGCGGGTTTGGCTAAACCCAAGACCCTTCCCATGAAAAAAACTTTGACCCATTACCCGCTCCACCTCGGTTAAATATTCTTCGAACCCACCCCACCTCGAATACGAAATGGGGCCGGATAGACCCATGAGACCCGTGAGACTCGAATTTTTTTAAAATAAAAAAGTAATCTTTCTTTTCACATGACTGAATTATGAAACAGACAAGCCTCTAAATACATTATTGTGGAAAATTAATTCATGTCTTCGACCACACGTAATAATAATAAACAAAGTATTTTCACGACATAAAGAATTACATAAAAAAAAGAGTTACTAGCTCTCCAAAAAAATCTTGACATCCCCAAAAAAAATCATAACATTATTTAAACAGATCAATATAAAATCAGTAAGTCGACAATATTTAAGTCTACTAAGATGAGCACCAACTATTATTCCACTATTGCTAAAAGCAGATTCAAATGCAACAGTTGACATAAAATTAACTAAGATCGTTATAGTTGAGGTGAGCTACTAAAAAAATAAAAATTAATAAAACTAAAACTCTAGAATATTTATATGCACATATATATGGGGCGGGTATTATAGGACCCATGACCCGCCCCATATCCGGACGGGTCTGAAAAATTGGACCCGAAACCCACCTCAAGACCCATTTAGTATGCCCAAACCCACTCCATACATACGGGTTCATTACGGGTCTGGGTAAAACCCGGACCCATTGACATCCCTAGCACAAAATATAATGTTTGGGATGTCGTAGGATTCAAAATATCTTAAATACACTGATACAACCAAGCATGAATTTAATTAACGTCTCATGTTTTACAATCGACATAAAAACAAATGCATCCGTATTAATTAAGTTTTTAAAAACGTAAAACTATTTTTTTGCATGGATTAAACAAAGTTAATTTTTTTAAAAAAAATTCACCTTGTTTTTCTTACAAAAAAAATTCCTACAAAAAACAAATCACTCTCATGTTTTTAATTTTTAATAATAAAAAAGTATATTTAACTTTAAAGAAACTGATGCTGGAAATGGACACCTAAAGCCCGTGTACGGAGTTGCGAATACTCGGCCCATTAACCATCAACGTCAGTAATAGGAAGCCAAATAACACGACAGTCCTAATTCTAATATAATATCTTATATTTTTTTTTTACACAAAAATTACTCAATACCAACAAATTTGGCATAAAAAAATTTTAATTTATAAATACTTTATTCACATAATTACTAGTTTATAATCATTATTGTTTATGCTATGCCTGATAAATTTGAAGTGCTCGATCGTGAAACATGAAACAAATCTCTTGTAAACACAAAAATTCTCGTGAGATCATCTCACCGACCAATTTTGTGATATATATATCAAACCCGACTCAATTAATGAAAAATTATTCCATTTCATACTAAAAATATTATTTTTTATTTTAAATAGACTGTCTCACAAGTGAGCTATTCTATTGTAAAATATGTATAAAAAAAACTCATATCATCTTACAATTTTGGAGGTTAGAGGTAAAAATCTTTGAGGTTAGGGTAAAATCCTCCGGGTGTAAGTAAGGTCGCAATTTTTAGCCGATGCAAATTGCTCGCTGGTTATTTACAATTCCCCGCTAGCCAGAATTAACACAAAAATCAATAAATTAACCTAACCAAACTTAGTTATTGAGAAGGGAATAAAATAAATAATTAAATACATTATATTATGGAGCTAATATTTCAAAATGAAGAAACGAAAAATGAGTCAAACTTGGCTGCGAGGAGCAGCGGAGACAGGTTTGGCGAGGTGCGTAGGATTAGTTTCTCCCGCCATGATCACCACCATTCTGGGCTCCATTTCAGGCCGTAAAGCGTGAACCGGGCTTCGCGGTTTATCATCTTGAGATCGATCAGCGGGTGGCGATTTTTTGTATGAGCAGGCTAAGATTATCAACGCTGTGGCGATAAGCCCAAGCATGAGAGCCAGGGAGCCGAAAAGGTAAGGTATCGGCGAGTTCCACCGCCGCAAATCGCCACCTGCTGCGGTGGCGGTGGGTTGTGCTGGTGTTGGTATCATTTCTTGATATTTTGTGTTGTTGCTGTTGAAGATGGATTGTGTTATGGGACGAGGATAATTAATTAACGTGTGCATATTTATATATATGGGCAAAGGTAATACTCTATACTGTTACTAATTATAATTATTTAATTATTTTATGCTTTTGAATAATAATATACATAGATAGATGACACGAAACTATAATTTATTATTAGCGTATATAAATTAAAATTTGTGGTTTTAGTAACGTTCATGTAAAAAATTTATAGATTATACCAAAATACAAAATTTTATAATAATTTTTAGTTAAGCTTGAATAAATCACTTGCACTCATCAATAATCATATATAAAATGGGTAAGTATGTCTCTTGTGAGACGGTCTCACGAATCTTTATCTGTGAGACGGGTCAACCTTACCGATATTCACAATAAAAAGTAATATTTTTTATGGATGACTCAAATAAGAGATTTGTCTCACAAAATACGACTCCTGAGACAGTCTCACACAAGTTCTTGTCAAAATTGGGTTTGTGAGAAGTTTTCAGAAAACGCACCATTAGATATAAATTTATCTTATGCATACAAAAATCATATAATTTTAGATATTATCTATAATTAATGTAATGCATGTAATGTAAATTGTGGGAGTGACCCACCAACTTTGGTAAAAGTTGGGATTCTTTCTTTTGCTTTCTTTTTTTCCATGCAATTTTCTAGAGGATTGATTTCTTTGCAAGTCACTTCATTTTCTGAGTTTCCTTATTTACCCTCCGAAATTTCATTATCATGGAAAGTCTAAATTGTTTCATCTAAATTTGTCCATGGTTTGGCAACATATGTAAGCCCAAGATTAGATAATTTGCGAGTTATTTATTTTCAATCAATTTAGAGCAATATATAATATTATATTTGATTATTTCGAGGGTATTTTGGTAGTTTCCTTCAATAAGAATGAGTGTGAAGTTTGTCTTAATAAAAACTAATACCAATTTCCTAAAAATGGGCTTTATTCACTCATCCCCATCGGGCCCACTAAGCGTGTTCGTTCGGGTCAAGTCTTCCCCCCAAACAAGTCTTCCATTGCTTGAATTATACCCAAACAAGTCAAAAATAAGTGGACTATTCCAGCTAACTCTCTGGTAATTTCAACCCAACTTTATTTGGATATATTGTATTTATCGTAAATGTGAAATATCGACAGAATATGAACTATTTGTGTAAAATTAATCGTCTTTTAAAAATCAAACATTACGATATTTAAAAACACGAATTTTTAAAAAATTCACATATATTTTTGAGTGGGTCTCATGTGAGACCGTCTCACGGATCATAATCTGTGAGACATGTCAATCCTACCCATATTTATAATAAAAAGTAACACTCTTAGCATAAAAAGTAATACTTTTTCGTGGGTGACCCAAATAAGAGATCCGTCTCACAAATACGACCTGTGAGACCGTCTCACATTAGTTTTTGCCTATATTTTTTGGGTTTTCTACTGGATTTTATATGCTATTTGCGCAACATTTATTTTCTTATTTTAATTATATATAACTAATAATAATGATGATAATATCAAATATTTTGAGAGAGATTTGACATCATTACAGTAAAATGTCGCATAAGCTTTTTAAGGCAAATCATGTTGATCACCTTTAAAAATCTTATGATTTTTCCAACATGACGAAGACCTTGTAGTCATTATTTTTTGTTTGTGCACTGTATAATTTTTGAATATGTTAAGTATTCCGAAAACCACACACACTTGAAAAATATGCAAATGATTGTAGATAGGGTGAAACATAGAAGACTTTTGTAGGATTTGTACATAAGACTTTGATCTCAATTTTAATAATATTATTTACGGCGTGCCTTTATTGTGCGCTGCGAAAATTGCATAGGTTATTAACAACTCACATATAACTGCACGTTGTCGTTTATATAATTTATTAATAGCACACAAATGCAAGCTACGGATGCACGTCATTATTTCTTTCAAGTGCAACAATATTAACAGCGTACATATGGGTGCACGCCGTTGAAAGTAATATTCGTAGCGTGCTTTTATTACACGCTGTTGATGACGTACCGTGGAAAATCATTTTTCTTGTAGTGACAACATAATGTGATTTTAAATCATAAGCGTGTATGTCCTATTGATATATTTTTTTTTCCTTCAGGTTGTTACATTTGTGATTTGAAAACATAAGTTTTTAACACGATATCGAAGTAGAATTTTCATGTGTTCAAAATATTTTTGTCCTGTTTTAATTTATATTTTTAAGTAGATTAGTGTTTAATGCTAATTGGATTTTATTATTCTATCCAACTAACCTGCATGGAGAATTAAGGAAATGATTACCAAATTAGCTTTCTTGGCTTAACTGCTCTAATGTTAAACCATTAAACAAGTAATATTGAGTCATTTCATATTAATTAGAATATTTTAAAATATATTATTTCTAGTAAAGAACATGATTAATTATGTGATCTTAAAATTTATTTTCCGGATATGAAATATCAGCCAAAAAAAATCATGGCAGACGTTTTTTTTGCCTGTTAATATTTTTATGAGAATATTATAATTTATTTTTTATATATATTTTTTTTGGAGTTACGTGCCGTTAGTGTCATTAATTATAATTTTTAGAAAACTCGAAATTGTACACGTTCACGGTTTTGTTATGATTATGTAATTAATGATATAATAGAAGAAATAAGAAGCTAAAAACATTATTAAATGAAGCTCAGAAATGTGAGGTTTTTGTTTATTTATTTATTTATTTTTATATCATTTTACTCATCTTTTCTTCCTATAAACTGATGGATTATATATTGGGTTGTGTGTGTTAATGAGATTTTAATGCGTGTGAATGAAAATTGGGGAACTCTAAGTTTGTCTCACATACGAAAACTAAAGTGATATAGAAGAGCTTATATTATGTTACATTTTATGGAAGCGTAAGAATGATTGATCAAAAGATTTTCTCTCGTGCACGCAGCGCATGAGTGCAAATTAAGGGCTCGATTTGATTGGAAAATGCTTGATTTATGTGCAAACGTACGAGCACGAGCTAAGTACGCTGAATGTATAGGACGCGGATCAAGGCAAAAATCGCTAGGTTATGCCACTTTTTATTAAAAAAAAAATTCTAGAAGAGACCTTTCATATGTCCCGTGAGACCTCTCACTGTCTCATATGCCTGGGCTGTTGGTGTTTCAGCTAGACGAATACGATATTAAGATCATAATGAAAACGTAAATTTTTTTCCTGCTAGCTAGAGACATACGATATTGAGATTTTTTCGCAGACGTAATAAAAAATTCTGATAAATTGACAATGTGATGTAAACCTGAGTTGGAGGATTAGAATGAATACGATGTCAAAATTGAAGTGGGTGTAAAATGTTATTATCAATATTACTTGGTTAAATTAAAATAATTAGTAGTGTGAACGTTAGTGGGAACAGGAAGATTTTTTTAAAGTAAGGCATCAAGATTTTGTTAATGGCCATCCTCCCACTAATCTAATTATTTAATTTAATTGATTTAAACATATTATTCTTATTCTATTATGAAGTCAAAATTTTTGAATAATGGAGCATCGATAAATATTTCCAAATATTCTTTTAAATTTCGTTTGGTGAGTTAATATTTTCATTGCAAAATGTTAAATAATGGGATTTTAATGCAAATTTTTTATTTGGTGACATCGAAATACAATTGAAGAAAATTTTTGATAATGTATTTTTTGGAAATTTGTATTTTTTGGTATGTATGTTTGTCTTTTTATAATTTTTTATATCATTTAGTCAGATTTAATCTTCATAATTTTAGTCATTTTTTCGATATGACATTGATACGACACTGATATAGTGTTGATGTAGCGTTTACGCGTGTAGTGTCACATTAGTATTCTATATGAAAAATGATTAAAATCGCCAAAAAAATTGAAAAATATATTACTAAGACTAAAATTTAATATGATAGACAACCAAAATAATAAAAAAATAAAGAACTAAAATTATAATTTACTCCTTTTTTAGGTTGGAGAAACTTCCATGTTGAGTCTAAAGATTCTTAGATACATACTTTAACCAACTTAATTAATCATTTCACTTTAAAAAATAATTTATTTTATATTCTCTAGGATCGAATTGGGATTGATATATCAGTTCGAAATAGTGATCAGTATAAAAATGGGTAGATATGCATATTGCTTTAATGCGCTTTATTGATTAAATCAAATGACATTTTAAAAACGGTTTAATTTTATATTATATCCCCATTGCTTTTTATCTGCATGACTCATTTATATTTTATATATAAAATCAACAAATTTTTATTAAATTGATTTTATAAAAGCAATCAATGTTAATATTATTTATACAAATACAATATTATAAGCACGGAATTCATTATATTAACTATTTTAATTTTTAAAGCATATTATTTTTCACTTAAAATATCTCTTCTCTATAGTTTCATTATTTTTCATATTTTGTAGAAAACAAAAACATAACAAAATTAAAAACTCAAATATGGATTTTAAAGCGAAAAAATTAGCCATTAATCATTATTTTTTTTATATAAAATATATAGTTTACGCTAATTTTTTTAATATTGTATATATAGGCTCCCTAGTTATTTTATAGAAATTCTACCTTAAAAAAATTAAATAAGTCTGGCTTTTAAAATGTTTTTTTATTATTAAAAAAATGGTTTTGACGTTTGGATAAATGTTGATAAATATTTTTATTTTAATTAAAAGTAGAAACAGAAGCCAAAAATAAAAAAAAATTATATTTTTTAAAATTAATTTTTTAAATAGATTTTGTAACAAAATTATCTTAAAAACACTTTTTTTTTTATTTTAAAAAAATTTGTTTTTAATCCGTTGTAATCGTGTTTTATGACACAAAGGTGCTTCTTCTAGAATTTAGAAATATATTAAATACATGATTAAAGTACAAATCTTTTGCTAAGACAAAATTGCAACAATTTTCAGGTGGCTTTTCATGTATCTCACCGGCCAATATTAGCTTTATTTATATTTTAATATTTCTTTTTTATTTTTAAAAAAGTTAAAAGTACAAACTACGAGAATTATTAAAAGCCACATTGGCCTAATATACTAATATTCCTCGATCATCTTGGTTTGATCCAAATCCAATGGGGTCGCTTTTATTTCATCGGGATTATTCTTGTTAGTTATCTCGGATAAAACTCGAAACTTGTCTCAACCCAACAACTTTTTCATCATAAAATGTTAAAATATAATTGAAGAACTCGAGGGAAAACTAATATTTATTTGATCGCATCAAGAAATTCATGGCATGAGAAAAATAAACAGAAACCATCAAAATGCGACTTAAGATTGCCAAAACAAAACTCCAACTTTAAATCCTAATCAAACATAAAAAACCATCAACTCAAAGACTTGAAAATCCGAAAGTGCAGCCGTCACTTATTCATGCCCGTGGCATTCTTCACAGATTCAGCTGCACCTTGCGCCTTAGCTTTCATCTGCTGTCCAGTCTAAACATCCACAAAAATTGTCACTATATCAGGACCCATGCATATTAGCATATTTGAAAAGTAATAAATGAAATATCCGTGTCTAAATGTCATGAATAGTTTTTGGTGCCTCTAACATATGGGGCGAGTGGAAAGATTACCTCCTGCATTGATTCCTTGGCAGATTGTGCAGCGTTACTAGCCTTGTCCATCATCTGGTTACCTTTTTCCTGCAATGAGACACAAACTTTTAATGTGAATCGGATTTCGGAATGCCGATTTTACTTAAAGGAGAGTAAACGGTAATTACCTGCGCCTGTCCCTTGGCCTGGCCGGCTTGGTAACTCATGTTCTGTGAATTATCCATTTTCTTGTTTGAAGAATGAGGTTGTAGGAGCTGGTATTTATAGCAACTTCGGCTTGGTCGATGTTTGCCATGCGTCTTGTGAATATAATTAATGTAGGGATTTTGTAACTAATTCTACGATCTATTCAAAAGCAATATACTTAGGAAATATTGTTGTTGAAAATATCTTCTCATGCACGTTTGTCTCTCTCTGGTTCAACAAAACTATTTGATCAGTCCATATTATCATTATGTATACGGATTCGGGATTTTTTAAAATCCCAATATTAAGCTTTGTCTATTTGCATCGAAATTGGATCCTTCTTTAGGATAGGTTGAAATAAGCCCCGAAATCCTGCTTTTTGTGTTTAATTCCTTGCATATATTTTTTTTCTCAAGGTAAGTAATTGATGTAAGATCCGGTCATTCCCATTGTTCTTAATATACGAGTTCGACTTCAAAAGTTCCGACTTAGATGCAAATATTAAAGACAATGATTCTTGGTATTTATAACATAACCAAAACAAAAGTTCAAAATGCTCTATATACCATTTAAATACTGACTGGCTTTGCGTTTTGGCGACAAAATTATTAACTAAATTAACATAATTGAGATGTTCAAGCGCGATATTGATTTATAAATGAGAATTTTCTTGAAGAATTTTATGGATTAGGCTATGCTATACAGAGAGTGTTTCTCCTTCTATTTCAATATCATTAGATCACGTGAGTACCTCATATTTTTATAGAAGTTGACATATATTTTGACGATGAAAAGAATAATAATCGTGTCTATTAATGAAAATTAAAGTTTAAAATTCCAAATATGGACGTGCTCTTCGTGATGAATTTTTCAGTTTTCTTGCAAACTTCGTTGAGTTTCATATTCTCCAAACGCGTGCCGAGATCTGAGCGATGGATGAGTAATATCTTTGAAGATACTTTTCTAATATATAAAATCGTAGGTGCGACTGCAGTCACCATCCGTTCTGCTTTTGCTCCCACTGGCTATGGGCTGGAATCCTATTCTAAATCTTACGCATCAAAGCACCGTAAAAAGACATGACAAGTGCCGATTTCTTATGCATACAAATTCCTCATTGGAAATCTTTTATGGCGCCAAATGGAATGTTCAAATCTTTAAAAAGCATTATTGTAGTGAAACATGAAACACAACATTTCAAAGCCAGATTAACATGTTTTATATATTTATTACTCCAACGTACAAACTCAAAATCCAATACAGAAAATGCTCGACAATCAAGAAACATATAGTAATGTGTTTGTCGACGGGTATTCAAACAAATGAAACGGCGAGTCAAGAAACCAGTGCAAAACCATAGGTAATATAAAACATGAAATTATTTCTTCTCAACTTCCTCATCCTCATTCTCGCTCCAACATGATTGCAGAATCGACCTGGGTGATCCGCAGCCCCTCGAGCTAGTGAAGCTGCTGTACATAATGGATCCTCCATTGCCAAGTGCTTCGCAGTTTCGTTCTCCACAACAATATCCCTTCATGCATAGAATAAACTCAGAATCAAGGTCCTCTCCAGCAATAGAAGAATGCAAAGCCACAGAAAACTTTACTGGCTGGAAGCAAGCCAACACCCTCTCCAGTAGTAGAGACAGATCTTGTAGATTAAAGTAGTAGCCCACTGCTTCAAAACTCGCGTAACTGAAGCCATCTTCTGGTGTGACGTGAATTGTAGAGATTGCACCGCCTTCTATAGCATTCATTGAGTAACCACAGGGATCAAATTCGAAATCACATATCTCAGAACGCGGAAGTATTTTTCTGATTCCAGACACTTCAGTCATAACAGACGCAGAGCTTGATTGGTTCTTGAAAAACACAGAAGCCTTCTTTTGGTCCAAATTCGTCATGCACATCTCTAGAGTGTAAACAGGGCTCAAACCTCTACTCCCATTGGCACAAGCAGAATAAACGTGCCATTTCTCATGGTCATCAGAATCACCCAACACATAGGCCTTGCTACTCAGACCAAGTATGCTAAAATGGTAATCGAGAACAGCAACTTCATCAGAAAAGCTACGGTACGGAAATGGCTGGGCGCCAGGAAAAATGAAACTTCCACGACTGTATCTTACGGAACTCACAGAAAGACCAAGCATACCAGACAGCTTAAGGATAGGTGGGATAGAAAGCAGCAGTTTGGTAGTCCCACATGTTTTCAGTATAATTTTGTAATTGTACACAAAGAGGCTTGATTCTGATAGAACATAGGAGTCTACTTCATCATTCTTTAGTGAAGATACAATGGTGCATTGAGCCGGGTCTAAAATTTCATTTAGTTGGAATTTGGACAGAGTCCGAAGGCCACGACCTCCAGGATCAGCAAATATACCAGGCTCAGAAAAATAAATCTCGAGCCTCTTCTCATAACCTTCGAATCCCATTGGGGAGATTGGTACAGTCATTTGGACTAGAGAGAAAAGAGTGGTGCTTTCAAGCAGGAATAACAAGAATGAGGAACGAAGAAGAGACAGGAGAGAGCAGATTGTTAAGACACTATTCTTTTGTTAAAAAGTTGGTGGTTAGGAAAACTTGGCTCGTCTCAGGATGGCTTCCGAGCGCACTGCAACAAAGAAATCCAACTAATTAATGTTTGAACAGTGATTTAAGCATATCAGAATCCATTAAATGAAACAAAATCAGATTGTTCAGAAGGTGAAACTCACGTTGGAGTATGCAGCAGATCTGAATTTCTTGATTCCACCGTTCGGGCGTACGTCTTCAATGCTGTAACCGAGGGGAGCTTCGTAGAATAATGACTTACTATTACTAGACTTCTTCTTACCACCCTTTAACTCCATTAAAACATTCAGTCCTTCCTGGCTGGACAATAAAACGAGATTCAGAACCACGTAAAGCAACACAAAACAAAAGCACCAACCACGACCCAAAAAAGAATCAATACCACAGAATTCTAGGAACGCCGACAAGATATGGAAGATTAAACGTTTGGAACGAAATCAAGGGACATTGGGGCACCCGAGAAAACAAAATATTATGTAAACCAACAGATGGATTCCACTGCATGATCTATGAAGTATGAATATGACATTGATTTTATAAAAACTAAAACATCGTATTATCGACAGATTTATCATCATTCACCGAGGAAATAAGAAAAGAAACAAGAAGGAAACGAGAATCAACGACTAACCAGAAACAATGTATCCAACGATGGCCAAAGATCACCTATTTTCTTCCCGTAATCTTCAAATATCAAATCTGGGAATTAAAACCAAATAAAAAAACATCTCATTAACACATCCTGAGACCTGTACCGCGCAAACAAATAAAAAATCATAGAACAAATTGTCAAAAAAACACTTACGAAATCAAAACCAACAAATCTGAATTATAAAAAGAAACCCCAGAATCGAGAACTAGTGGCCGTAAAAAATAATTATTATTAAAAATTAAAAATCGGAGAGGATTCTGTGTTCGCAAAACTCTGAGGAGCGAATCAATGGGGGTGCTAGTTGTTACGCCAGAGGTCTCCTTAAATAGGGAAGGAAAGAAGCGCGTGGAGCATACTCATCTGTGGACGGGATGTGAGATAATTACATTATCACCCTCCGCTTAATTGGCGATTATTTTGTTATTTACTAATTTACTCTTGTTTTGAGTGAGGATTAAGAAAACATAGATTATTACAGATTCGTTGCCTAGTGTGTGATTCTTTTCTTCCGGAAAATTTCCTTCTCCTTTTTTATTTGTGATAATCAAAGTCAAAGAGGGAGAAACTACATCGTATTATTCTCATGTGATGGTCATTTTACATAAAACTTTATGAGTATGTCTTTTATAAGACGATTTTACGGATATTTATTCGTGAGACAGATCAATCATGTCTTTATTTACAATAAAATTTAATATATTTGATATAAAAAATAATATTTTTTCGTGGATGGTCCATATAGAATACTCGTTTCACAAAATTGATACGTGAGACTGTCTCACATGAGTTTTTGTGTTTATAATCCATGGTAATGAAAATAATTCAATTTTTGATAATAGTACCTACAATAATCTAAAACCAAAGTTTGAGTGTTCTCTTGATTGGTCATCGTTTGATTAATCTTACCACTTTGTATGCAAAATAGAAATATATAGAACATGTAAATTAGATTCTAATATCATTTTAAAATCGACATTAGTTATTTTAAACTTTTAACTTAAACTTAGGGATGACTATAAAACTGGATATAGAAAGACGTGGGGCGGATATTCATTTCCTTTCCATGTCTTTGAATCCAAAACATGTCCTCATCTCTGTCCCGATCTTCGTTTTTTCTAATTGGAGTACCACATTCTCGTCCCCACGATGACTACGTCCACATCTCATCTCCGTCCTTGATGCTACCTACTAGGAGAAACGAGAGTTTAAATCCTCATCTTCGTCCCCATCGAATCTAGGCTACGTTGATTCGAGGTCCGACTCCACTTGAACCTAAGCAATTTGACCAAAATTCGGAAGGAGAATAGTGACTGGTTGGATCATGGACGTGATTTGAGGGTTTGGAATTTGGTTTTTCCATCTTATTTGTTAATTGTTAAGAAAAATTATTTATTTATTATTATTATTACCGAATTCGGAGATAAAAATAGTATCATCATATCACCCCGATTTGATGCAAGGATTTGAAAAATCCCTAAACACGAACTCATGTCCGATAACATATCCTTGAATATATATATATTTTTTAACGAACAAATATTTGAAAAAATAGTTATTTTAGTTATCTAAGTTGTTATGTTTTGTTTTTTTTGTTTTTATTTCCGTTCTCTAATTTGTCAAAGTTGAGTTTTGGTCTTAACTTTGTTTTGATTGTTTTTTTTTTATCCTAAATTAATTGTTTCCTTTATTATTTTTTCTTTTCAAGAAACTAAAATGTGATAGACCCACTTTGATTCGGAGACAATTCTCCTTATTCAAGCACGTCCACTTGACCATCCAACTGGTCCGAACTTTCTCCATCGTCGAAATCAAAATTTTAATTAAAATAAAATAATAACAGTAGTAAAATAAAAAATAAATAAAAATAGGACTGAAGGTTGACACTAGAAAGATATCCATGCTCGACCATACAAATATCCTTTACAAACGGATGGATTAGATCGTCCTAATTGTTAGATAGATACTATAATAATGTGTTTTAGAACTCTCTGTGCGACTACTTTCTAAGCAATTAATAATAATAATAATAATAAGAAGAAGAAGAAGAAGCAGCCGCCTAGCTAGAACCGAGGATTTTGAATGACTAGGCATCAAAATCAGGGGCGGATTTAGTGTAAGGCGAACGGGGGCCACGGCCCCCCCAAAAAATTTTAAAAAAAATTTTAGTATATAGCGACGGGTTTAACAAAACCGTCGTCGATCTAGATCGACGACGGTTATTGTAAAAACCGTCACGGTTATTGTCAAAACCGTACGTTGTTAAGAAACGTACGGTTGATGTTTTGTTCAATGTAACCCGTAAAATTTTTGTCTTTTCCCTTTTAAATTTTTGTTTGTCTTTTGTAAGCGGCCTCCCCAGTGTCGAAATCCTATATCCGCCCCTGATCAAAATCTCAGGGCAGAAATTATTTATGTATTGAGCTATTTGAAATCAAGTCCATTCGGAGTGTCTCGATATTTTTTAATATTTTATATTGATATACCCGGGCTAATATCATATTATTCTAAATTTTTACAAAATTTACCTATAATTTTTTTCAAAAAATATTGGGCCACCCGGGCTAAAGCCCGGATACGAGCATACATAGCTCCGCCCCTGCCCGCCCCGATCCCCGCTTTTTCGGGTTCGGAGAATCCCCAAACCCGAAACTTCGGGGATCAACTTTCCATCCCCGTCCCCATCTCCGTTTCAAAAATATTAATATGGCAAGGCGACGACGAATTCGGAGATTTTCTCAAACCAAAAGTTATTATTATCTATTATTATTAGAGACAATATTAATATTATATTTTAAAAAATAATATGATTATTATATTATTAATATTAATAATACTATTATTTTATTATTGATATTATTTTCGGGACGGGTTCGGGGATTTCGGGGATGGGAATAATAATCTCATACCCGTTCCGAATTATATAGGGGATTTTTATAAATCCCCGAACCCGAACCCAAACTCGAAAAAATCGGAGATCCCCATCTCCATTTGGGATTTTCCCCGCGGGGTCCCAAACTCGTGGAAAAAGTTGACATCCCTATTGGCGCCACGGGGGAACCACTTTCGCACGAGATGCACGCAGCAACTGCACACTTACGTCCACGGTCGTGCCCACAACACCTCTGTCCGACCCTCCCCAACTCACGAGGTTGCCTCTTCCCTCCTGCGCACTGCCCCCTTGCGCGAGCCAATACCTGTGCATCACTTCATCGTACATCAAACAGTGGCGGAGCCAGGAATCAAAGTCTACCCAGGTTAGAATTTTAAACTCTAAAATCTTTGAATATTTTAAATTGATCTACCCGGACTAATATCAAAATTATACAAAATTATACCAAAATTTACCTATAATTTTTTTAAAAAAAAATTAGCACCACCCGGACTTTAGCCCGGGTGAAGAATACATTGGCTCCGCCCTTGCATGCATGCATGGGCGCCTCGTGCCTCACTGATCAACCACCGCAGCCTCCTAAATTTACCATTCGTCCTATATTTTGTTTTACTATAATAAGCTTCCAATTAACGAAATCCATTCTTCCTCAAAAATGTTATTTTACTTACTAAACAAAATTCTCGAAATTTATGTATAATATTATATTCAAAATGGTTATATATATACACGCGCTCGCGTTTCACCAATTTAACCTAATATTTTTTTTATTATATGAGAATATGTTCGCGAATGTCATTAATATTCTTACTAAATACAATTTTAAGGAATTTACTTTTATTAAAAGAATAATTACTATAATATTATATATGTGCGTGGTTATGAAACATCTTGGTTAATATCCATGATTGCGATGGCAGATTTGGGAAAGTATTGATTCGAAAAGGTCTAAGAAAAATATTGATAACATCGTAAATTTGTTCGTGTAATTTGTAACAAAGAAATTCATAATCACTATTCATAAGCGTACTCTGGTTAAACCATCATGTTGAACACTATAGTTTGTAAATCGCGTCAATCGTATGAATACAGCAGGAAACCTATATATGTGATTGGCTCATCCAAAAATTTAATGATATAAAATAGAATATGTGATCAATTAGTCATACGTATGTTTGTTTCTTGTACACATAGTGGAATTTTCAAAAGAAGGGCCAAAATCTATTATGTATTTGTTCTGAATAAATTGGTTAGTTCAATTTTTAGTGCATTTGTTATATATGATTTTTACTTTTAAAATATTATTTATTCTAAAAATTATTCAAATTCAACATCAATAATTTAAGTCATAAATCTATTAACACACATTTTATTTTAGTTAAAAGTTATTAATGAAAGAAAGTAGTTCAGATAATATGATCTTTTGAAAATTTGCAAGCTACCATTTAAGTATATTCATCAGTCAAGTTAATATAATATGGTGTATATACATATATTTTTTTTGTCTATCGTATGCTTTTAAATTATAATTTTCGCACCAACAAAAACATTCCTGGCTGCCCCTTGTAGTAATGTATATTTAATTTTTTTGAAAATTTTAATATTTTCATCATAAATATTGAAAAAAAAATTTGAAAGTAAAACAAATTCATTACTTAAGAATATCTTGATTTATAATACTAAGTAATCAAGCTGGTATATCACCAGAACACCAAACAATAAAAGAAGAAACATCAAAAGCTTCACGAGCTATATCCGATGAGCAGCCGGTTGACCGATCTCGACATGTGGTTGATAGACAAGAAAGCATCCGTCTTCAGCATATTGAGAATGTCGATTGTGAGCATTTCACTGGACCAAGGTCAACTAAGAAGCTGCTAATAACTTGAACAGCTAGGCCTGGTTCGGTACGGTATACCGAATTTTTTAAGTAATACCGTATACCGTACCGAAAAATACATACCGATACCGTACCGAAATTTCGGTATACCGTCATGTCGGTATACCGACATTTCGGTATGACATAAACTACATACCGTTCTTACCAAAAACATTCGGTATACCGCAATTTTTCCAAAAAAATTGTTAATCTCATTACAATCACAACAAAAAAACTTTTAACCATTTGTCCTACCAATAAAAAATCAGAACCATACCTCAAATTTCACTTGGCAACCGCAAATAACATGATTTATCCAAATGAATTCCAAGAAAACATAAATATCTCAAAACAAAAAGGTCTACGGACGAATGCGGCAAAGATTCAACTACACAAGTCATATCTACTTTAAAAGGAAACTAAACGTCACAGATCGAACAATAGAGTTTTATAATATATATGTTTCAAAAGAGCAACTCAACAAGAAAAGATTCTACAAGATAAGCAGAGTATTTCAAAACAAATGACACATCAAATATATCACAAATTGTTATTCTAACAAGTTCTAGGTTAGTTGCAAAAAGTAGTGTCATGTCCTGCACTTTTTTTGAAACTCCAACATCTCAAAAGACCTGCAAAAGTAAAAAACTAAAATTTAAAAATATTAGAATTTAAATGAGTAAACATAAATATAGTCTTACTAATTATAATTGTGTTGAAACTCCTCCATCTCAAAGGACCTGCAAAAATTAAAAACTACATTTACTTAAAATATTAGAATTGAAATAAGTAAACATAAATATAATCTTACTAACTATAATTTTGTTGAAACTCCTCTATCTCAAAGGACATGCAAAAGTTAAAAACTACATTAAGTTAAAAATATTAGATTTGTAATAAGTAAACATAATTATAGTCTCACTCTTCAAGTTAGTCCAAAGTGGAGGATGAAGATGAAATGTTGGCATGACCTTGAGTGACATCTGCAGCTGTTAAAAGAAATATTAGTATTCATGTTAGATTAACAATGATATTATATAAATTTAAACTTAACTAAATAAAAAAAATATTACTTTTTTCAATTTTTTCAATTTCCTTGTATAGTTCAAGGTCATCGTCTGTTGGATCTTTCCAAAAAGAGAACTCCTCTGCTCTTAGCCAATCACTAGTACACACCAATGCCTCTACCATTTTAGGACTCAAACTGCTCCTAAAAGGATCCACGACTCTTTTGCCCAAGCTAAAAGCGGACTCACTAGCAACGGTTGAACACGGAATTGAAAAAATATCTTTGGCAATCAATGAAAGGATTGGGTACCTAGTTTCACTTCCTTTCCACCACTCCAAAAGATTGAAAGATTGATTAGATCGTTTTTCAATCTCATCGGTCAAATACTTATCTACTTCATTAGATATAACTTGAAGTTGTTCTTCTTCGTTTTGTGCTTCCAAATCATCAAACAATTCATCACAAAGACCACCACCACCACCACTAATACCTCCATCTCTATTGTCACACTCTATTTGCATACTTTGACTCTCGATATTCAATATATCATTTATTGAATTATACTCCGACCACAAAGTTTCCAAGTTTTGTTTGACATTATCAACAAATTCTTTGATCCTTGTAGGAGTACCTCCCAATTTTCTGATAGTGACTTTGATCATTTGAAGTTTGTTCCTCGGGTCCAAAATATTACCAATAAATATCAAAGGGTTCATGCTATTCCAATTTCCCCAATACTTGTCAAACTTTAACTTCATTGCACATGCTACCTTTTTAAGAATTGGATCTGAATCATCATGTCTCTTTCTTTCAATCTCAACTTGTAGTGCAATCATTGTTTGATAAATCAATTGAGAGGTAGGACTTTTTGATGCACTTAGCTCCAAAGTGGCATCATAAAATTTTTTCAGAAAATGTACAAAAGCCTTTGCTGTCTCCCAATCATCAGCAATTGGGGGCCCAATCCTTTCTTTACCCTTATCATCTTTTTCACGAAAATAATTCATAAAAGGCAACCATTCTTCAGTCATCCTTTCGAACACCCTTCGATACTTTAATGCAACTTCAAGAATTTTATAAGTTGCATTCCACCTCGTTTTGACATCCATAGGTACTGTTGATGTACTAGAAAACTTGGCTAGCATGGCAAACTCCCTAAAATTTATTCAATCTTGATGGAGAAGAATGTATAAAAACAACTGCATTTCTTATAGCTTTAATTGAAACATTAAGCTCCTTCAAGCCATCTTTAACAATTAAGTTAATTATATGACAAGCACACCTCAAATGCAAGTATTTCCCTTCAAACAACAATGAATTTTCACTTTTCATTCTTCTTTTCAAGTAGTCAATTGCAGTGTCATTAGAAGAAGCATTGTCAACTACAATTGAAAAGACTTTTTCTATCTTCCACTCTCTCAGACAAACCTCAACCATCTTCCCAATTTCTTCTCCAGAATGACTAGTGATTTTTGTGAAGTTGATTATTCTTTTATGTAGCTTCCAATCACTATCCAAGAAGTGAGCTGTCACTACCATGTAATTTATGTTTTGAATGGATGTCCAAGTATCAGTAGTGATACTCACCCTTTTGTCACCGATCACACTTTTTATCTTAGTTTTCTCAACTAAGAAAAGATCATAAACCATACCTGCAACTTTTTTTCGACAAGGAATTAAGAATCTTGGTTGTAATTCATGCAATAATTCTACAAACCCCTTCCCTTCGACAACCCTAAAAGGCACTTCATCGAGAATCACGTACCTTGCAACTTTCAATTCACATTTTTTTTGATTAAAAGTATGAGGAACCAAGGCACTTCCTTGCCCCATAGTCACACTCGTCAATATAGTTTGACCTTTAGCATCCCCACTCGTTTCGTAGAGCGGACTTGACTTGCACCTCTTTACTAAGTGGTTTTTTAACCCACTAGTACTTCCATAAACTGCTGGGATCTCAAGTTTGCAATATTTGCATATCCTTATTTGTTGTTCGGTCCCATCACTCAACTTTCTTCCTCCCTTTATACAATGCTCCCAAAATATACTCTTGGATTGTTGAGGAACTTTAGGAGGCTTCCTTGGTCGTTTTCGAGCCGTGGACTGTTGTGTTTCATGTCCCGTTGCATTTGATATTTGAGATGAACTTAGGAGAGTATTAGATTCCATAATAGTATGATCCTACAAACAAAATGCAGATATTATCAATGTTATTATTTATACAAAAACAAGACAAGAAAAATAAACAGAGAGTGTGAATTTATAATGCTTCCAATTAAACAGAGCAGCACTCACTTTTTTGTAACTACTGAAATTAAATATTGTTTCCACTACATATTAGTTTTAGTTTCTTTTTTTCTAAAAAAATACTTGGTTCTGAATTTTGAGGATGGAACTTCGAACTTAATTAGTAGGTTGACTGAGTTTGGTGACTCTATTCCTGTGAAGAGAGTATGAACAGATGGAACTTTGAACTTAAAAAAAACTTGGTTCTTAATAAAAACCCATGTATTGAAAGATAAAAAGGATATTAGACTTAGCAGTACTCTGTAGAATTGTAGCTGAAAATCTTTGACACAAAAACAAATTGGTATCATGCTTTGATTTCCAAGAGAGATTTTACCTTTTAAAATTTTGGCAATTGATTGGTTCGTAAAATATCTTTTAAACTCTCTGCAAGGTCGTTTGAATGACGTAAAACAAAAATCAAGAACTATAAGCTTGTGTCGAAATCAAATAATGCAAGGTGAACTAATTATTCTTGTTCCACCACTGATAACAGTCAACGTATTGAACTCATTAGGTGGGGAGATAACAAGAATTGAAGCTTGAGTTCAACTCCTCAAGAGAGTTTTCCTTCGTCTAACGTGTACACATGGAACCAAAGAAACCTAAACACTCCAACACAATATAGACAGAACAGGGGCTTAATAAAAAAAGATTTACCTTTCACAATCATCAATTTCTCGTTTCTTTGTGTAGATTTTCCGTTGTCTAAGATTCACAAGTAGGGCTTAGGGTTTTTTTTCTCTTCAGAACGAGGCTAAGATTGTCGCGACGATGAAGGAGAAAGAAGAGTAAGTGGGTTTTCTTGTTGGGCTAGTCGTTCTTCACTAATTCACTATTGAGCCCATATCAAATATAAAAGCAAGCCCAATATATAATAAAATTACAATTGAAAGTTTGGTCCAAATAATAATAATTTTAATTATTATTATAATAATTTTTCGGTATGTCGGTATACCGAAATACCGAACGTTTAAAAAACATATATCGATACCGATACCGAAAATTACGGTACGGTATAATACCGTACCGTAATTTTCGGTATACCGTTAATATCGGTATACACGGTATATTTCGATAAGATATATGCGATATACCGAAATTTTTTTATTTTTTCCCAGCCCTATGAACAGCAAATATTGAATTTGAGAAAATATTAACATCGACTAACGTTGTGTCGGAACCATGTCAACTGAATTTTGTCAAAAAATAATAATGAGTAAAGCTCTTGCGAATCGAGCTCACGCTGACTGTACAATAATTATTAATATAATATATGTGGAAATGAGGATAAGAATGCCAATCAATGGAACAATCATCAAGAGCTGGTTCCCATGAAACTCGAATTTGGCCACAATCATCCTTTTATTCAACTCTATTATCAAAACACGACAAATATATTACGTGGAATATTTTTTAAATTTTATATTCATTATTCGATTGTAATGTTACCTTTTCTTAATTAATTCAGAATTAGTCAGATAAAATATTAACATGCCATGTCCTACCTCAGTCAGATTTGTCTTAATGGATCTCCGTTGTACGCTAAAGAAGATTATCGCAAATAAAAATATGTTTTAGTCTTTTAAATATAATTTGGTACATTATATAAGAGAGATTGATAAATAATCTTTATTATTCCACATTTGGTACTTTTATAGGAAGCTCGTGATATTAATAAATAAATTTATACAAGGATAAAATATCTCTTTTATGATATGTGATAATTTTAATTTAATGATAAAAAACACCACAAATGACTTAATTGTCCTCAATATATAAAATCCTAAACTTTATCGTTTGATATGGAAACCGGTTTGGAACACGTTCGATTTTTAATTTGTTAATTGTAGTAATTTTGGTTTTTTAGAAAATAAATAAGATTAGTTTATTGTTTTTCAAATTTTTTGAGTACTTCGTTTGTTTTATAACTGTCACACGTAGTTCTAAATTTAATAAATGACATAAATATTTTTTTTATTTTTCTTTCTTTTTTGCTATTAATTTATAAAAATAAAATGATATTTAAATTGTCAAATAAATTTTTTAAAATTATATTTAAATTGTAACGCCGATTTTGAAATTATAAAATTATTATGAACAGATAATTATGAACTCAAAAAACAATTTTGAAATTATAAAATTTATTATAATAATGTTAATTTTATCATTACAATCTAATATATAAATTTAATCACTCTTATTAAAAACATACCAAACATTAAATATAATATCATATATCTTATTTATCATTAACTTATCTATATATTATATATCACATGTTTATCATATCATGTGTATCAAACTATGCCTAGTATTGATTTTATTGGAGCATCGAATAACACACACACACACACACACACACACACACACACACACACACACATATATATATATATATATATATATATATATATATATATATATATATATATATATATATATATATATATATATATATATATATATATATATATAATTCAACGTCTCGTTTTCTTGAATTGACTTGGTAATTTCCAGCGCCTTCATTAAACTACTAAGAAGTGGCATAGGGAATTTCCGGTGAATATATAAAAACATTAGTGTATCCGATTCTCGTCATGTATCGATATATCTAATTCTTTTTTATGATATAGAAGCAAGTTTAGATAATTGCATCGGGTTCCACTAGAGGAGATGAATTTGAAATCCACATATTTCGATTATAGTTTTATTATTTACAATGAAACAATACATCAAATCTTAAAATCAACATTTTGTTTAATTACCCATTAATAATACAAAGTAGAATAAATTTCAAATGACTTCATCAATTAGTGAATTTGAAATTCACATTAATTAATATTAAATACTATATAAAAATATAATGAGTGAATTTTAAAATTTGCGATCTTATTTATCTAAACAACAAAAATATATTCGATTACGTGCAACCTATTGATTTTATTAATTGATTCATTTGTCATGAATGATTTGGGAATTGATTGTTGTCAAATCGTCCAAATGTTTACATATACACAATTGAGAAAAGCCCAATTGGAAATAATCAAAGTTGCCAAGTCCAATAACACTCTCCCAATCCAATTATATATCTATATGTGGTCAGCCAGCAACAAACCACCCAACTTTCGTTCCTTGGCCTGGTGTTCCCCTATTTATCGTAGTTCATTTCGACAAGTTTTCAGTGTATATATCTCGATTGCTTCTGTAGTTCATCTCAACTGTTTTACCTGTTAGTCATCCAATGTATTGTTATTCATTTCGATTCGTTTTTCGCGTCGACTGCTTCTTTTCAGTTCATCCCAGCCGTATGTATGATAGTTCATCTCAAATGATTTTCGATTCACCCAGATTTCTTCTTTACTCCATGTAAATTTTACCTTCACTTCATTTCGATTTTTTTATACAAAAGCTCATATTACACCATCCATATAGACATATTGACCCAAATAAAGAATTATCAAACCCTCTACCCAAATTAGAAATTGATATAGGCCTATAGAAATTTATATATATATAAAATAATTTTTAAAGAAGAAAATCGAAAATAATATGATGATATTTGTTTTTAGTCTGGGACTGAAAACGAATGATGGGAAATGAAATCAAACTAAAAGGTTACTTTATGACGCATGGAAAACTTGGATGTCTTCCTAAAACCCAAGTGGACAATTAAGGCCATCTCCAACCCATTACGCTATCTTAGTGTCACACTAACTTTAAAATAGTGTAATTCTTACACCAAATATAAAATTCATCTCCAACCCATCAACTCTAAACTCTACATTAAAATAACATTCTCGGAATATTCTCTATTATTTTATTAACAACAAATAATTTATTTCACAAAATATTTATAAACACAACAATTAAAATATTTTATACTATTTTACATACTAAAACTAATTTATCACAAATTATTTATTAACATAATAATATTATCTTTATGAATTATGTATTAAATTAAAATATCCAAGTTTTTTAAAATCACTTTTTTAAAATTAATTGTTTGAAATAATACATTTTTAGAATTAAATTAGATTATAAAACTAATTATATAATATTTAAAGTTTAAGTAAAATTAAAATAAAAAACAATTACAAAAATTTAAAAAAAAAAAAAGAAAAAACCCAACGCTATTGCTACAGTGTTGCACCAAATTTGGTGCAACACTGTAGCACTACTCTATTTTGGCGTCAAGAAAAACTACTGGTTGGAGCAGATAACCCTGCACCAAAATGGTGTTTTGGTGCAGGGTTGGAGATGGCCTAAAGCACGGCAAGTAACTGAATGATTGGCTTGAATAAAGACACCACGACCCACCCACACTGTCGTACTTGCTGGAAAATTCCACTTGGCGGTGAAATTTCATTATTAAAATTGTTCGAAACACTATTAAAATAAATATTAATAGTAAAATAGTTTTTGTTCAACATTTGTATCTTGAATTTGATGGGGCTGGTAGTTTTATTTAAGAAAATGGAATTATTAAATCAAAGAAGCTAGTATTTAAGAATTTATGGTGTGTGGGGGATTTTGACTAAATTAAAAGGGACGGAGAATTCTTTATGAAATAGGAGTAAGGGGACCACCTCCCCTTGGCTCCATCTCTGCTTCTCCAAGATTCTTGGGTTCCTTGGCGTCCAAAATGGTGCACTGAGACTTGATAATTTGTAATGTTTGTGATTTGAAATTTTGTAACTTCGACTTATAATTTGGTTTCTTTTGATTTTTCGTAAATAAGTTGATTTTTTCAAATACTTTTAGTTTTTTTTATTGGATTGTTAACGAAACACTCAACATCATTGAATTGTGTCCAAAATTGATGCTATCACATAGATATTAGGCAAAAACTTGTGTGAGATAGTCTCACGGGTCGTATTTGTGACACAGATCTTTTATTTGGATCATCCATGAAAAAATATTACATTTTATGATAAAGAGTATTACTTTTTATTGTGAATATCGGTAGGATTGACCCGTCTCACAGAGTAAGATACGTGAGATGGTCTCACATGAGACTCACTCTTGATATTACATCCGGACACAAGCCAAACTACTCTGTCAAAACTTCCTTAACCATAAAATTTACTAGAGTTCGAACCAATTATGTAAATTAATTGTGTGAATCTAACGGGCAGCAAAAAGAAAACGATCATATATAGATAATCATATACCAATTTCTTTATATAAAAAGAGAAGTTATTGAAATGAGCATTTTTCTATACACATGGTAAAGGAAACTAAAAAGGATAATATCAAGAAACATGACATTATCCCATTATAAAAGATACAACTTTTCTTCTTCTTTTTCTTATGTACATCAATTTCATTGACCATTTTGTGTTTCAATCTCAAATCTATGTACAAATACTACGATCAGATTCTTGGATTGTTTCAAAATGTCAAGAAAATCTAGGCGTTAATCTCCGAATCAATTCCTTCCTGCAAAGAAAAAGAGAATCGAGAACCATTAGACTCATTCGGATTCAAGAATAATGCTATATTTTTCGAATGTAATTCGAATGAACTAGGGTGATCAAAGTTCGATTGATACCTCATAAGTTGTCTGTCAAGAGATGAAGTAGATAATAAACCTCTGTTTTCTTCAGCTCTTCTCAACAGATAAGGCATAATCTGCTCAATAGGCCCAAAGGGCAAATACTTGCTTACTCTAAAACCTGCATTTCTCAAACCAAAAGAGAGGGCATCTGCCATTCCATAAAGTTGGCCGAATTGCAGATTTTGGCTACCCTTTTCAAGTCTGAGATCGATCGCCTTAGAAGCGGCAAGTTTTCCTACATTCAAAGAACCCCATTACATACCATCGCCATGAAAACTTAAATTGTTCTTCTGTAAAATGTATACCTGATTCAACATTATGAGTAGCCAGCACGACTGAACCGGATCCATTGCAGATTTCTTGAAGCATAAAAGCAGCACAATCGTTGTAACAGGCATGAGTTTGCTGTATAGTGTCATGGATTGGGGACTTCACTCCCAAAGAAGAAGCCAATTGTCTCTCAGTCGATAAATATGCGCCCCTCACCAATTTAAACCCGACAGACACTCCCATCACATCGGCAGATTTCTTAGCTACAACCAATCTCTCTTTCGAATCTCTCAAATAAGCCTGAACCGTGTTGAAAATTAAAGGGCCATCGTCATTTTTACGGTATTCTGTCGCTGCAGAGTAGGATAAGTAGTCTATCCCCGGTTGAATGGAGGTATCCTCCGCATCAATTAGCAGAGGCACATTTGTTTCTATACATTTGATGCAAAGCTTGGTTAATCTTTCGTGGGCTAACTGGAGATTGCTTTCTTCTTCTGGAGTTAGAGACTCTGGCCTCCTCGGAGTGTGATAAAACGGGCTCGAATCCGAAAAAACGGGTAAAGTTTTGAGCTTCCATGGAAGATGCAAGGATTTATCCTTGTGCTCCCATCTTAATAGATCACTGACCCTCTTGAGCAAACTAGGAGGACAAATTGCTGTAATCTTCAACACAATAAAACTAACCTGGATCGAAACTCTTCTTGTATAAATATCCTGATTCTTGGATAACAGAATTTAACCAATCTCAATTCAAGAAAGTTGATCAAAACTTACAGAAGAATCAGGGTGCGATTTAGCAGATTCAGCTGTTTGAAAGAATTGCTCCAAATTCCGATCACAATCCTCGTTACTGGTTGCGTGTTCCAAACCATAATCCAGCATAGCTCTAAGTCCAGAATCCCAAAGTCTCTCCACAGTTCCTCCCACCTCCTTCAAACCTTTCCCCGCGCAGAAATGATCGTAAAACGAATGTTCGATTGCTTCGAACACGATTTTCTTCACCGGGGGAGACCCCATGAGCTTCGAATTCAGAACCCACATGCCGAAATCGACCATAGGCTCAATCGCGGCCATGTGAAGAATGATCGATGATTTGATCAGCTTTGAGGTGGAGACCGTCGAGAAAATCTTATCGGAATCATCGATATTGATTGCTCTGTCGCATGGGTCGGTGTGGGTGATCGTGTCCTGTTTGGAGGCGGTTGTTTCCGGCTTGAGGTTGAACGCGGGGACGGCGGAGATGGAGGACTGCGCGGCGGAGTTGAGGCGGCGGAAGAAGGAGGGGAGCGCGTGGAGAACCTTTGGGTGGACGCTACGGGTGGTCATGATCGAAGAACACTAGTGGTTAAGGGAGCAATTCGGTTCTTGTTTCCGGAGAGATTGAGGTTAAATAAATAGGCATTATTGGTTATTTATAGAAAATTGAGATCATTGGCGTTAATCGTTAGTAACTTTTTTACCAACTATATTAAGATTGAACAAAAATTTGTGTGAGGTGGTCTCACAAGTCATATATGTAAAACAAATCTTTTATTTAGATCATATATGAAAAACTATTTCTTTTTATGCTAAGAGTATTACTTTTTATTGTGAATATTCGTAAGATTGACCCGTCTCATAGATTAAGATTCATGAGACGATCTCACATTATACATGCTCTTAAAATTGATAGGAGACCTATTAAATTAAATATTTAAAATATGATTAATATGGATTACACAAGCCGTAAGATAATGAGATGATAATGCACCGTCAGCACTCATATTTAAGAATGGACACTACCGTCTCATCCATCCAGATTTAAGTTACGTTCTAATATAATAATAACAAGAGTAGGTCTATTGTGAGATAGTTTTACGAATATTTATTTGTGAGACGAGTCAAATTTACTGATATTTACAATAAAAAATAATATTTTTAGCATAAAAAGTAATATTTTTTCATATATGTCTCAAATAAGATATCTGTCTCACAAACTACGATCCGTGAGACCGTGTCACACAAATTTTTATACAATAACAATATATGCTTGAGTAGTTTTTTTAAAGAGACAATTATTTTTGTTATAATTGATTTTTGAATTTGAGATTTTATTTAAAATTTGTTTTAATTGTGTTTTGAATTCGAGATTTAAACTTTAACCTCCCGTGAACACAAATTTCTTTTCAAAGTCTCTTAGATTGTGTTTTGGAGGAATGATCTGAAATAAATGAATTTTGATTATACTTTATTTATTTAAAATAAAATAAAAATTTCCGAGAATTGGACCATACATTTGGCAAATAGTTCCACATATTTTATTATTTATTATTATTATCGAAAGTTGTGAAGTATTTAGTTTATGGGAAATTTGACTTTAATAGGTTGTCGATAAAACACACGAGGATCATGTCCCATCACCATGTTCGGTTCGGATAACTAGGCATATGTACTCCAACTTCGACGTTGATAGTTTATTCCGATTAATGAAAATTAACTATTACGTGTTAATAAATCGATTTTTAGAAAATTATTTGAAATTTATAGGTTGTGAATTACTTGAGTAATTTTGATAGTAACAATTGTTTTTAACAACAAAATTATATCATATCATATTTGTAAATAATTGAAATTAACCTTTACAAACATAGAATAATATCTATTAATATTCTTTCAAGTAAAAAATACATTTCAAATATTGGTCCCAAATCTTTTTTAAAACTCAATCTACAAAATATTACTCTATATATATTACTCGTGATAGAAATTCTCTTCAATAGGTCTTTTATAATAAATTAATCGAGTATTCTGCTTCACCGCCGGCAGCCGAAAACCTACTTGCTGCCGCGATCGAATCCTCGTAAGATCTTTTCAGATTTCTGCATAATACTCGGATTACAGATTGATAGTCCAGCCTGTAGAAGAAGGAAATTCAGAAGATTGTGTAATCTGTTGCTTTTGCTTGTAAATCAGTTTAATTATTCTCCTGCATGTCAGGAGCCACCGTTGCAGTGTTCAATATGATCGTCGAGGCAAAAATTGCTTTATATTTTCTGAAAGAGAGCCTATCGAGAGACGTTTTCCTGATTCGTTTATCTATGGATAAGTGGATTTGATATATTTTCTTTCTAATTGCTTGTGTCAGTTTTCAGGCTGTTAGTATCATAGCAAATAGGAATGGTTAACTCAGAGGAGCCAAAGAGAAGGGTGGCTTTTGTCCTAATTGATGGATTGGGAGATGTGTCTCTGCCAAGTTTAGGCTACAGGACTCCTCTGCAAGCAGCTAACGTGCCTAACTTGGACGCCATAGCTTCGGCTGGAATAAATGGTTTAATGGATCCTGTTGAAGTTGGTTTGGCTTGTGGAAGTGATACCGCACATCTTTCTTTATTGGGTTATGACCCTCGTGTTTATTATCGAGGGCGAGGTGCATTTGAGTCAATGGGCGCTGGACTGGCAATGTCTCCTGGAGACATCGCATTTAAAGTAGGTGCTTGCTCTTTGATCATCATCCTGTTGCGCTGTGTTTTCAGTTTCTTGTGGTTAACATTCACTATTTCTTAGGACTTTATCATGGCATTGATTAGTTCATGTGTGCTGCCTAACTGTTTGGTATGATGTTTGTGTGAAGGTCTAAAATGGTGATTTTGCTAACGCATCAATTTTATTACAAATCTGGCTTTACTGAAGTTTTATGTGGCAAATTTTTCTTTTCTTGTTCAGTTCTCAGCATGTTCAAGAGACCGTAATTGACCCATCGGTAGTTGTAAAGAAATTCGTCTAAGCTAGTAATTGAAGTTCTCTCCCTTGAGAAACAGGATTGGGTTTAGAATAAGATGCTTATTTTTCCATTCTTAATCAGTTCATTTTCTTTTATACTGCAAAAACTAAAATGCTTTATACACCTGATAATCAGCTATTTGAGCATGAATGCCCCTGAATCTTTGCTACTTTGTATGTGTTTCTTTAAATGGAAAATATGTATACCAACTGTATCGTAGAATTTTGTTTTCTTGATACTTCTGAACAAGTTGATTATGGTTGTCGGTGCTCAGTACTGAATTTTATTTATACTCAGTCAAACTTTGCTACCCTGGATCAAAAAACTGGAGTAGTTACTAGCCGGAGGGCTGATAGGCATTTTGAAGAAGAAGGACCGATTCTTTGTGCAGCGTTGGATGGAATGAAGCTTCCCTCTTTTCCTCAGTATGAAGTTAGAGTCAGGTGCATGATTTTCCAATTTTCTTACATTTTCGACACTGTTATTCATAGGAACAGTGCATGCTTCTTTCTTGGGTTCTAGCCTACAATCCAAAAGCAAGTGGGGACTTGAATGAGTGACCATGGGTTCACTAATCTATGGTGTTCACTCATGTTCTCGTCATTTCTCGCAACATCAAAGTATTCAATTTGAACATAGATTTCGAGTTGTGTCTACTATCTTGCCAAGTTAAACTGATAAAGTACATGATTAAATGGATTTTTAAGGTATGCAACAGAGCATAGATGTGGGGTGGTTGTAAAAGGACCAAAATTAAGTGGAAATATATCAGGAACGGATCCATTGAAGGATAACCGCCTACTTTTAGAAGCTCAACCACTCGATGATTCTGATGAAGCAAAAAACACAGCTGCAGTTGTTAATGAGTTATCCCGGGAAATATCTTGCATTTTGGTTGCTCACCCTCTGAACGCAAGAAGGGTTGCTGAAGGAAAGAATATTGCAAATGTCGTTCTTTTACGAGGTTGTGGTATTCGAATAGAGGTAATTCTTTTGCGAATTAGGTAATCTCACTTCCTCTCTCCTGAAAAATATAAATGTCATATTGTTTTAAATTGTTTGTCGGAATTCATTTAGTTTATCTTCTGATATACCGAAAAACTACTTATGTTTTCACTATTATGTATTCTAGGTTCCTCCATTCGAAAAGATACATGGTTTATGGCCATGCATGGTTGCTCCGACTAAAATTATTGCTGGGTTGGGTTTATCCCTCGGTATCGATATTCTGGAAGCTCCTGGAGCCACTGGTGACTACAGAACCCTGTTAACGTCCAAGGCAACTGCCATAGCCAATGCCCTCTCAGCTCCTCAGCAGTTATGCCCCAATGTTTTTGTGCCTGGTGAAGAGGAGCATGAACCTGGCCGATCTAATGGCTATGATTTTGGATTTCTTCACATTAAGGTGGTGATACACTAAACTTTTATCTATTCAGACTTTAACTTTTTTTCTGTAATTCAGCTTAAATTATGTAATTACAGGCGATAGACGATGCAGGTCATGATAAAGCGAGCATTTTCAAAGTCAAAGGATTGGAAGCTGTTGATAGAGCTATAGGCCAGCTAGCTAAGCTCCTTTGGCTAGCAGAGTCAAGTGGGGCATTCCAATACTACGTATGTGTCACCGGTGACCACTCCACGCCAGTTGAATATGGCGACCACAGCTTTGAACCAGTCCCTTTTACATTGTGTCGATTGAAAGACTTTGTTGGTGCTGTGGGTGGGGAATCGCATGTCTTGGAAATTTCTCTCGACCCATTTCCACTTCCAATCGTAGCATCTGGTGAACAGATGGTAGATAAATATCAAAGTCAAGAAAAGAAACAAGACCGAGCTTTCAATGGTGACGCGGTGCTCGAATTTGACGAGTTGGCTGCAGCAAGAGGATGTCTCGGGAGGTTTCCTGGAAGTGAAATGATGGGGATCATTAAAGCATTTCTCAAGCTGTAACAGAAGCTACAATTACTAGATTTTTCGGTGGGTGATTAACTGCATCTGATCAGGAATGAAGTGTGTTTTCAACTTCGACCCGTTAGTTTTGAAGTTTTTTTGAGTAATAAAATGACGGACTTTCTTTGCTTACCGACTGACAAAGGAAGCTATAACAAATTAGCAAGCTAGCAAATAAATCATTAGCTGTTTCCCATGAACTTTGGGCAGAGCTTGTGTTTCCTCTTGTTATTCTGGTTCAATAAATAAAACTGTATTTATGGTTTCCACACCAGGCTTCATTGTTTTCTTCAGAAATCTGATGAACTTTGGTAGTAAGATTCTATCAACTATAATATCTATTTCTTATTTGAAAACCAAAAAGTTCCGCAAATAATAAAAGGATACAAAATCGCCAAGTTGACTATCGGAGATATGCATGAGAGACTTATTCCAACTGGCTTTCTGGCGCAGCAGATATGTCAACGATATGCCGTGCTAAATCTAAAACCTTGCCCATTAGGGCAGGTTTTTTTAGAATGGGTCACCCAAAAGCATGAACTCACTATCATTGAATTTTTTAGATTAAAGAAAGCCCAGTACATCAAAGTCAGACGTGCGTTACAAAAGCAATAATTGATTAAATAATGCAATGAAATGCTGCCATTATAATTACAACTTACCAACTTAATTCCCACTTCCCACCTTCACCCACAACTCCAAAGAGCACTTCAAATTAAATTAAACCTCGGAAATGGCACAATCCGGTCTACTTTCTCAGGCTGTCTGCCCCCCATTTTGCCTCAAAGGTGACTTTTATCTTTCTTTTTGGCTTCTGTATGCAAGTTCTCTAGCGTGTTTGTGTTCGTAAAGAACTGATATCTGTAGTATTACAACTAATTCGAAGCAGTCTTTGTCGATAAATTTTGAGTTCTTTAGTCACGATTTACGAATAACAGATCCATACATGATTCGAAGGAGCAGCATGAATTCTTTCCATATTTCACTTTGTTGAAAAAAAAGTCCCCTCCTCTTGACAGGGAGTCCATGGATACTTATCCCTTTCAATATTTAGTATTTTTATGGCAAGATTCGTCATTTTTTAGTCTGTAATTAGTAGGAGAATAGCGCGTGAACAACCTTTAGATTATATAAATTGAAAAACAATGTTGATTTTCATATCACTAATTTAAATTTCTCTTATTAATTGTTAGTAATATACTTGCTTGGGAACTAATAATTACTATTAATAGTTCTATGAATATGTTATGCAGGGAAAGAGAATTGGCTGGGGCATTTTTCATTGAGGAAAAAGCCATTTTACTTGAACCTTTCATCCGGTTCCAAATTCGGTGCCGAAGCACTGTATTCGGTTAACTCCAAGGCAATCGAAATTCCAAAGCAGTGGTACAATCTAACGGCAGATTTACCAGTAAAACCACCTCCTTATCTGCATCCAAAGACTTTTGAACAGGTGAAACCCGAGGATTTGTTACCTTTATTCCCTGATGAATTAATCAAACAAGAGGCCACAAGTGACCGGTTTATAGACATACCGGAAGAAGTTTTAGACGTGTATAGGCTTTGGCGTCCAACTCCTTTGATCAGGTTGGTCTACTTGCTTGAATGTGATGTATTATATTATGCTCAACTCATTGAGGAAAATTTTATGCTTGTTATGTTAATCCAGAGCCAAGAGATTGGAAAAACTACTCAATACACCTGCCAGAATCTACTACAAATACGAAGGCGTTAGCCCAGCTGGCTCGCATAAAGCAAACACAGCTGTCCCTCAAGTCTGGTATAATGCGCAGCAAGGTGTCAAGAATGTGGTTACTGAAACTGGCGCTGGACAATGGGGGAGCTCTCTTGCTTTTGCTTGTGCCTTATTTGGGCTTAATTGTGAAGTAATGTACTTTTCTGCTTGTTATTTCTGTTGTGGTCGTTGCTCCTTTGTCGTTGTAGCACTAAGGACAGTGTTAATGTTTGTTTACCGCTGCAGGTGTGGCAAGTCCGCACGTCCTATGATCAAAAACCATATCGTAAACTGATGATGGAAACTTGGGGTGCCAAGGTTCATCCTTCGCCTTCTAGACTCACGAAATCAGGTCAGAGAGTACTTGAAAAGGATCCGTCGAGCCCTGGGAGTTTAGGAATAGCAATTTCTGAGGCAGTAGAGATTGCTGCCGCAAATGCTGACACAAAATACTGCTTAGGCAGTGTACTCAATCACGTACTTCTTCATCAAACTGTTATAGGCGAAGAGTGCATCAAACAGCTTGAGGCTTTTGGGGAGACACCGGATGTGATTATTGGTTGCACAGGGGGTGGATCAAACTTTGCAGGGCTCGTTTTTCCATTCATTCGAGAGAAGCTTAGTGGGAAGATTGATCCTGTTATCAGAGCCGTTGAACCGGAAGCCTGCCCCTCATTGACGAAAGGCGTGTATGCTTATGATTACGGTGATACGGC
Organism: Primulina eburnea; assembly: GCF_022965805.1. NCBI lineage: Eukaryota > Viridiplantae > Streptophyta > Magnoliopsida > Lamiales > Gesneriaceae > Primulina > Primulina eburnea. Next base: position 1,324,490 of record NC_133101.1, read on the forward strand.
AGGGATGACTCCTTTGATGAAGATGCATACACTCGGGCACGATTTTGTACCCGACCCTATTCATGCTGGGGGTCTTCGGTACCATGGCATGTCTCCATTGGTTTCGCATGTGTATGAGTTGGGTTTTATGGAAGTGACTTCATTGCCTCAGACTGAATGTTTCGAAGGTATGTTCCTCTTAAATACACACTAGAATACAAATTTTGAACTTGACCTGTGAGGTGAACGTGAAATTATATGTGATTCTATAACATATTAATTCTTGTGTTTCTGTATCTTTAGGTGCCATAAAATTTGCTAGGAGTGAGGGGTTGATAGCAGCACCAGAACCAGCTCATGCCATAGCTGCGACCATAAGAGAAGCTCTACACTGCAGAGACACGGGCGAATCCAAAGTCATTGTCATGGCGATGTGTGGACATGGTCATTTCGATTTAACATCTTATGACAAGTATCTGCAGGGATCTCTCGTTGATTTATCGTTTTCAGAGGACAGAATGCAAGCATCATTGGCTACTATTCCCCGGCCAGTTCTTCTATGAACTCAACTAAAACGCGCGTATTGCTCCATTGTCAGATTCTGTTTGGTGCTGCATATTTGCCTTAAGACTATAGTGGCTACTTTTGAGTTCTTTTGTGTTCACTCGAATAGTTTACACAAAACGGCCTTTAACAATTCTCCAAATACACAAATCAAACTCATATTTTCTTCTCTGGAATTCCAATATATTATTTCTCATGCAATAAGATGAAATCACGTTCATAGTCTTCGTATGATTCTGTTCAGAAGAGAAGATCGACATCGGATGTGCCTTTTTGAATTCATCTTGGGATCATTTTTAACCGACATTACCTAGAACATCACAACGATTTTAGGCATGCCAACTAATTTCATTTTCTTGTTTCCATTGAAATGCGGATAATTAGTGTAAAATATTCATTTTGAAAAATGACACATTCTTTTTAAAACATTCAAATTTCTTTAAAATAATTTTGCCAAACAAGTAAAAAATTAAAATAAATTACGAACATATAACTTGCATGTAATCAAGTAAAATTTATGAAGGTAATTGTTAGGAATTAACTAAAATTGTAATAAATTTTTATATTGATCATCTTAAGACTAATTTTTCAAAAGTAATCGAGGAAAATTTATTTTCATAAAATGTTTGTTTCTACGACTTTAAAAAATTTGAGTTGAATTATTATTATCGGTTATACTTTTACATAAAAAAATAAACTCTTGATCATGTAATTAGTATGAGAGTCAAATACACTTATTCGATTTTCATTAACAGCAAGAAATGCAGTTATTAAAACAAATATTATAAGATTACATCGTTATCATCAATTATAGTTTTTGGTCAAATGACAAGAACGTGATCTTTAGAATAAAAATAGTTTTAGTTTTTATCATATAAAAATTTATGAAAGTATTCGTTTTCAAATTAAATGTTGATTAAATTACGGAAAAATTAACTGTCAATGTCAAAATGTACACGTCAAAAGCCATATTAATCGTGTCAATACTGTGTCATCGATATAAATTATTATAGATATTTTGTCGCTTTGAGGTTGTTTTAACAATTATACGAATTATACTTATCCGAATGCGTTTTTAATAAAGTAACAAACAAAAGGAATTGGGGATAAATTTAAACAATCACGAAGATATAATGAGTGAGCTCGTTGGGACCGTTTCACGGATTTATATCTGTAAGACGGGTCACCCTATCCATATTCACAATAAAAATAATACAGGATAAAAGTAATACTTTTTATGGAGATTAAATATTCTACAATACGATCCGTGAGACGTCTCACCAATTTTTACATCAATATATATATATAAATTAAATAATTTAAGTTATAATTTTTAATAAAAAGTGACGGGGGTACTTTTATCATACATTCAATAATATCATTATTAGACTATTTTTTATATATAAAATAATAGATAGTAGAGTCGATATATAAGAAAGATATTTTTGTTAAAACTTCTGTCTTATAATAATTCATTTCTGTTTCTAGAAAAAAAAAAGTGTCAAAATGGAATATATGATAGAAAAATGAAAGATCTATTTTTTTTCCTCCAAAAAATCATTTGGAGATTCTGTAATACTTACTCTGAAACTCTCCGTTTATAAAATATAATGAATTTCAAATAAATTCATTATTCGGTTAACTTGAAATTCATCATAATTAACATGAAACATTATAGAAACAAGTATAAATCAATTTGAAATTTATAATCTTACTTATCTATTACTATAAAAATATATTTGAAATCTATAAATTTAAAATTCATCAATTCAAATATAATTATATATTTTCCACTCTCTTTTACCCTTTTTGGGTGGGATCGTTATAATAACAATTGTTACAACAAACATGATGTGTGTATAATATGATGTACAAAAATTATGTGTTGCTTATATATACTATATATATATATATATATATATATATATATATATATATATATATATATATATATATATTTTACAAATATTTGATTTAATAATTATTTGTTTAATCTAAAATGAGAGAAGATAAATGAATTAAGGGTGAGTATGCTATCCCTAGCAGTTTAATATTTGAAAAAATATTTAAAAAAATGGTTAAAAATATTGAAATTACCAATAAATACACGAACTGAAATCTACAGATCATTAAATATGATTTCATGGCAAAATGGGAAAAATTTAAGGTGTGACAGATCATAAAATTAATCTAATATCCTCAAACATTATAACATACTATAGAAATTTATTTCCACTAAAATCATATACATAACGAATTATTATAGTTTAAATATATACACGAAATATGGATATACTCTCTAGCATCACAGCCAATTTTTTTATTAAAATAATTTGCATTAGAGAATCGGTAAATCCTTAAATACATCTTTGGTAATAAACAACAAAATCACATTTGAGAAAAACACAAAATATCTACGATTCTTTAAACTATATCGAACTGATTCATTCATCACATGCTTTGCATTTCTTCTGCATCACAGCCAACTTTGATTTGTTTGGTTCTGATTGCTTGCATTTGCCACTCAATGATTCTTGAAGTCCCCTACTTTTTCTCCACCTCTCTCTTTTTTTTGTCTCCTTTCAATATTTTTTTTACAAATTCTGATCAAGGAAAATTTTTCAGTTTATGGAATTTTTTACCAATACAAATTTTGTAGACTTAGTAAATAATTCCCTATATAAATAATTTGATTTATTTGCAATAAAAGATAAATAATCGGAAAAATTGAAAATAGGAAATAATAAATCATACTCGCTTGTCGTTTTTTTTGGATGATGATCAGAACTCGCAACATGATACTCCCTCGTTGGTAGTGTATGTTATGGAGCAACAATTATAAGATGATCAACATGTAGGGCTTCAACTCTTATATGATTTAAAATATTGGAGGCGTATAATTACTACCGTCCATAATTTTTAAACAAGTGACAATTATTATCAGGGTCAATATCACGCACTTTATTATCATGTATTGTAAGTATTATTGCAATTTTTGGGACATGCTTGTTAGAAAGTTATAATTATTTCTGCTTCGAGAGCGATCGACATAGTATACTTGAACTGTAATATGAATTAAGAAATTGGAGGTAAACAATCATTAGGTAAAGAAGCACAGGCTTGGTACATGATAGTTTGATTCTAGCATGTTATTAATTTGAATCCGTTTCCGTGTTTAAAAATGGCAAGGATACCCCAAATATACACGTGAATGCGTGCCTATCGTTTTGGTAGACTGTTAATTTGGTCCATCCTGTCGGTTATATTTTGGTTCTTGTCGTGTAAAGAAGCTATTGACTCTCAGAAAGTAACAACATTAAACATGAACTTATTTCATCAAAAGCATACAATACTTCAAGAAACGACATGTGTGTGTGTGTGTGTGTGTGTTTGTACATATATATATATGATGTTAGAAGTTAAAGGTTCTTGTCTTGGGTGAATCAGCGACTTTAAGTGTTTCTTCAATGAGCTTTCGCGCTTTTCGGCTCCTGATTTCGACCCTCATGCTTTCGCTCTTCTCGATCTTGTCGTAAGAGTTCTTCAATTTCATGGACTTGAGTCTCGATTTCAAGCTGCCCAACAGCCTCTCCAACCCCATCATCACCGTGCTAAATCTGCTCTATCTAATACCACAATTCAAACCATATAAATATCTCTCTGTCTGTGTGTGTGAGTGATGTAATATAATTGATTGATTGGGAGAGAATGGAAACAAACCTGGAATAATTAAATGATGGGATTTTGGGGATGGAGGGTGGGTCTTAAATTTTGAGTGAAGGAGAAAGAGATAGAAGGGATAATATGAATGAAGCAACCACAGAGAATTTGGCTGCTTAAATTGGAGGACTCATTTACATTAGATACTCGCTCTAGTCCAAATACAGGGGTGGGGTGGGGGGTTGCATTTTTTTTCTCCATATTCTTGAGATATTATTATCAAATATCTATATTTAGTAGTATTTCGTTTATTATTTTATTAATATATTCCTATTATTAAATAATTAGATGCTGTCAACCATATTTTTACACCATATATAAATATTATGCAGATTATGAATATCATAGAAATATGATTATATTTAAGATGGATTTAGTATATTTTACATTAATGCACATGTGCATAGGCAATCTCGAGACCTGCTGTGCCAAAAATCAAACCCAGACATACCCGTCACAAAATCCGATGTGTCTAATCAAACATGGACCCGCAAACCCTTTAAAAATCATATATGTTTTTATTTCAAGTAAATACAAAATAAAAAAGTCCACAACTAATACTTTAATCAAAATCATATGTAAATCATAATATTTTAATATTAAGTTAGCAACAAAAAAACAATATGTATTGTGACTTAAAGGTTAGGGATTAAGATATTCATTATTTAATATAATATATAATATAAATTATTATTATTAATATATATCAGAGAATATTTATTAAAACTTGTTACTCGCCTATTCTCTTCTCTAATTTAATGCATAGTGGGGTTTAAGTGGGCTATTCTCTTCTCTAATTTTCAGATAAAAACTCCCAAACTATCTATCTCTAGGCTGGGTTCGAAGCTCTTTTGGATTTGGATTTGGTTGCATTGAACTATCAAATATGTGAATATGATGGAAAGCGTAGCAAAGTCCAAATATTAATAAGCTTGAAGTATAGTTGGGTTAATTCTTTAAGCCCAAAATTATTCTACAAATGGGATATTGACCCATCAATCTATGCAAAATGAAGACAGATACATCAATCTATATTTGTAACCTATCATATTCATGAATAAATGAAATATAATGTGCTTAACTGACACATGCTAATGAACATTAAACAAGTGGGAGGGGCATCAAATCAGACAACAAATTTATTTAAAATTATTAAATGTCTTTGAATAATCCAGCTGCGCGCCAATTCATGCATTCATGCATGGCCTAAATAGCTGGATTATATTTATTTATTTATTTATTTCATTTAAAAGGATGTTACATGTTACGCATCCATATGATCCACACGGTGTATGAAAACCCCATCTCTACATAAAATTAAAAAATCATATAGTAATTAATACATTCTAATTTGATTATAGCTGGTGATCGATATTGTCTTTTTAAAATTAATTAATTATAAAATGTCTTATAAGTTTTATCCTCTCTCGTAATTTTTTTTAAAATTAATGTATCGTACGTAAATCTTTTGAGATTTGTTATCGTGAATTATTTAGAGAGACATAATTATAATTTTTGATAAAATAACAAATGCTCCGTGCCACAAAACTGATCTAGACCCATAACATTTCTTTGTTAAGCAACCCATAACATTCCTAAAATTATTCATCATTAACTATCTGTTATTGCCAACCAATCAGAATTAGTAGCTAAAGTGTCTTTTTTAATGAAATATATAACTGTCTACTTCAATATTAATAATAAATCAAGATCGTGACTCTTGATTAATAATAATAATAAGATAAGACATATAAATGATTAGTATGTAAATGATAAAGAAAATGATTGTGATAGAATTGTAATATATGATGTAAATAATATTATGTTTGGTAAGATTTTTAAGTGTAGGATAATTTTGAATTTTTTGATGAAAAGACGAAATTGTCCTTCCCCTTCGCGACGGCGACAGTGGCGGCCGGCGGCCGGCGGAAATGCTCGATCGGAAAAGGTCATCAGGTGAGACGGCCGGAAATGGCTGCCGGAAACTTACCGACGGATTCTCAAAAACCGTCGCTCATAGAAACCGTCGCCGATCTTGTTTTGAATTAATTTAATTTCTAAAAATTAGGCATTTAGCGACGTTTTTAAACACACCGTCGCTAATTGCGACGTTTTATAAATAAACCGTCGCTAATAGCAACGGTGTTTTGACAAACCTTTCTACACAAACCGTCGCTAACCGCTCGGCCGGTGGTCGGCAGTTCGTCGCTGGTCGGCCGGTGCTCGCCGCGGTCGGCGGTCCATCTGTGGTTGGCCGGCGGCGGTCGGTGGCGGGAAATGGTGGTGAGTTTGAATTTAGGAGAAGGGTAAAATCGGAAAAATAGGAGGTATTAAGAGTGTGATAAATAATCCTAGGGAGTGAGGAGGTATTATTTTAACCTACCTAATATAACCTAATCATACCTAGGAGGGATAAGGTAGGTTTATTTAAAATTGAACTAAACACTTGATTGGGCCGGATAAATTAGTCTATCACTCCTAATCCCTCGAACCAAACGGGGTGATACAATAATATATATTATAAACCCAAATAGGCTGATACTTGCTGAAATCTTGCAAGTATCCCCACACTTCTTGAATTATAATTTATTTACATTATATATGTATCAACTTTAGCTAGTGACAGAAATGATGGATCTATGTTTTTATTTTTGATAATGCAGAATGATATTAAAATTGATTAAATTATAAAAATTACACGGTGTATATATTACCAAAATAGTATGTATAAATCAACTCTTCAGGCTACACCTGATAAAAATTTTGTGCATTTGTTTTTGCAGCGACCCAAATCGGATCAACTACTAATTAAACATGCGATTAACTAGTCAGTTAAAAATCATTATTACAAACTTAAACAACAAAAACACATGCATAAATCTTAAACGAAAATCATGTGATATACAACCGGTAACCAGAACAAGACAAAAGCTTAGTTGATCATACAACCAAATCGAACATCTTAAACCAACAACAAAAATAAACCTTCTTGGATCCTCGCCAACTCCTCGACTACCCACATCCTGAACCATTGGTCTCGTCCAACCTGAGACATGCTCCGTCGAATGTCGCAGAAACACATGGATCTACGTACAGCCCAAGCCTTTGTCCGTTGGTAGCCCACTGATGTCGTAATTTCCACAACTTTGAGCCTAGCTTCACTACTACTTTGAAAGCACCTCTCTAGTGCCCGGCCCTTGATAATAAGGCTAAGAACCACTCAAATATGGACTGAAATCGAGAGATATTTTAAATTTCCATTCAAATAATGAAATCAACAAGCCTATTTATAGACACAAGTTCTGAATGCCTGAATCCTAGTTCGAATGGTCCGATCCTGCATGTTATACTATGTGTCATGGTCGATTTGCCACCTATCTACATGGCTTTGGAAAGTCTGAACTGCTACATATCAGAGCAACTTTTGACACATAAGTCATCTTGATGGCACTGCGAGTTCGTATGGTCCGATCTACATTCAAATGGTCCGAACTCACTTCGGTGGTTCCAATACTGTTGATGATTAAATACTCTTATTTGATTAATTAATGACTCTTTAATCTTGTTTTAGCATTTAATTACATAAAACAGAAATCGGGTCACTACAGTTTTTCAATGAAAAATTTAAATATTAAAATCGGAAAATTTATAATTTTTGTCCAATATATATATCTGTTCGTTTGTGTTTTGGTTCCTTTATTGTCAAACTCTTATCTCTTAGGTTATATAATTGTTTTGTTTTTAATTTTTTTTTCCTGATGTGATTATGAAACGATATCAATGCAACCGATATGATATAAATGTGTATAATACTACATTAACACTCTTAATAAAAAAACAAATTATCAAAAATTGAAAATTATATTAGATTAAGATGTTAATTTCAAAAATATAGAAAACCACAGTAGTAAAAAAAAAAAATCAACATAACAAAAATTGTAATTTTCTCATTAAAATATAATATAAGCTTTCCTTCATTAGATTTAGAAATTACTGACATAATTAAATTTAGTACATTAATAAATAAGAAATGAAAAAATTAAAAAAGAAGAGATCATAGGCTAACATAATATAGAAAACATCTCGTTTATTGATTTTTTTATTAATACATTTTTTCACATATAAAATTTAGTCCGTGGATATAAAAATTCTTATTTTAATGTTCTTTTTTTTCTTGTTCAGTCTCAGTTTTAAAAAAATCATCCATATTTTAAACTTCTCTTCCCAATACTAACTTCGAATAATCCGTAAAAAAAAAAAAAAAACTTCGAATAATCCGGCCATTTGAATCCAAAGGAAGAGAAAGGTCAATAATTCCTACCAAAACCATCAACTCCTATATATATATATATATATATATATATATATATATATATATATATATATATATATATATATATATATATGCCAACTAATTTCGAAACGAAGCCTTATAAGTTATAATATACATGATCACCCATCCTCAAAACATTTCCGAACAACCCCTTGATTCCTCATTGACAGATCACTGAAGCTAAGCTCCAAGATTATGGAGCTTTACTTCAGGAAAAATATAACCCCCACTCAAAAAATAAAGAATATCGGTATCGCGATATCCGCCGGATTAATACTTCTCACGTTTATCCGTCTGAATTATCCTGTAACACCAAGATATTCATCACTGTCCTACAAAAATTCAGCTGAAATCATCCCACCACACCATGCAGAGGGTATCGAGATAACCGATAATCAAGAGAAGTGCGATATCTTTACCGGAGAATGGATTCCGAATCCGAATGCTCCATATTACACGAATACGACGTGTTGGGCGATCCACGAGCATCAGAACTGCATGAAATATGGGAGGCCGGATGCCGGATTCACGCAGTGGAGGTGGAAACCGGACGGGTGCGATTTGCCCGTATTGAACCCGTTTCAGTTTCTGGATATGGTCCGGGATAAGTCACTGGCTTTTGTTGGAGATTCTGTGGGGAGGAACCAAATGCAATCCATGATATGCCTCTTGTCCCGGGTAAGTTTTTATTGATCTTTCCTTTTAATCATTTTTTATATTTATTATTTGATACATATATATTCAATTTCTCGATTTCAACAATCGAACAGTAGTTTGGTACGTAAGGGAGAGATTGATAAATAATCCTCCTTATCTCATGTTTGATATCTTTTTAAAAAACCCGTGATAATAGCATGACCCTTGATAAATAACTTATTATAAGGATAAAATATGACTTCTATTAGATGTGATAATTTTAATTTAATGATAAAATACACTACAAATGACTTAATTGCCCTCAATTTATAAAAAAATCCTAAACCCTATTTTTTCTCATTTCATTTGTGCTTCTATCAATCCTTCACGGTCGGTTTGGTTGTTTGATATCTATTTATTTAATTTTTTTTAATGCATTTAATTTTTTTATATATTATATAATATATAAAATTAGGTAAAAATAAATAAATCATGCAATCACTGTCAGCGCATAAACAGATAAGAAATATGAACTCAAGCAACAACTTTGAAATTATAAAATTTATTATGATAATGTAATTTTGTCATTACAATCTAATATATAAATTTAATCACTCTTATTAAAATCATACCAAACATTAAATACAATATCATACATTTTATTTATCATTAACTCATCTTTATATTATATATCAAATGTTTATCTTATTATGTGTATCAAACTATGCCTAAATGTCTTCTTATCTGCTTGAAACTTGCTTGTACTCTGCATCTTCTTTAGATTTATGTGATGTGCGTGGTTTGCAGGCTTTTTCGATTCATAATGACAACGAGTTTCTAGTTAGACAAATATGGCATTGAAAAAGAAAATAAAATATAGTAGGTTACCTAAAGTGGTAGAATATTTTCAAAAACCCACAGGCCACAATGGCTGAATTATTTGTATTAACGATTAGGTAAATTATTAGAAAATGCATATCCAGTTATCCACAACACTAGTAAACTAACACATGTATTAGGTAGCTAGAATAAAAAAAGTACAAGAATCTTTCCCTTTTTTATTTGGAAAAAAAAGGATGGAAATTATTAAATCTATTATTCCTTCATATCATTAGTTTTATAGATAAGATTGATATATACAAGGATGAGAAATTTCAACTAGAGAAAACACTGGGAATATGGTGTGACCCAGAAAATGAGTTTGTTCTATTTGTCCTCTCTCGTGTAAAACAAAGTTGACAAGTAACAATAATTTAACGAGCTCGAAAATGTTTTGAGTCGATCCGAATTCGAAATTTTATTAAATTCAAGTAGAACTCGAACATGCTCAAAACAGAGTTTCATAATTTAGTAAGTTTGAAATCACTAAATGTGAATTATCTCCGATTTCAGGTAGAATACCCAATCGACGTCTCCCCCACGTCTGACGAGCATTTCAAACGATGGAAATACTTCACTTACAACTTTACACTAGCCTACTTTTGGACTCCGTTTCTGGTCCGCTACGAAGACCGAGATCCAGACGGCCCAACCCACACCGGCCTCTTCAACCTCTACCTCGACGAGTTCGATGAAGCATGGACCACGCAGATCGACGGTTTCGATTACCTCATCCTCAACGCCGGCCATTGGTTCAGCCGCACCGCCGTATACTACGAGAACCGCCGCATCGTTGGCTGCCGCTACTGCCAGCTCCCAAACATCACCGACCTCCCGATGACCTTCGGGTACCGCCGCTCCTTCCGGACGGCGTTTAAAGCCATCAACGGGAGGGAGAATTTCAGAGGCGTGACGTTCTTACGAACCTTCGCACCTTCGCATTTCGAGGACGGGCCGTGGAACGCCGGAGGGAACTGCGTGAGACGGCGGCCGTTCCGGAACAACGAGACGATTCTGGAGGGGTTGAGTTTGGATCTGTACATGATCCAATTGGGGGCGTTTCGGGCGGCGGAGAAGGAGCGGATGAAGAGATTCAGGTGGCTGGACACGACGCAGGCCATGTTGTTGAGGCCCGATGGGCACCCGAGTAGATATGGGCATTGGCCCGATGAGAACGTGACTCTGTACAATGATTGTGTTCATTGGTGCTTACCTGGGCCCATTGATTCTTTGGCCGATTTTTTGTTTCACATGTTGAAAATAGAATCCCGGAGATCGTACAACGAAAGACTTCTCAAGCGCTAAAAAAAATTTCATTGAATAGTTTGTTTGGTTCTGTAACTTCTGTATGAGAGAGTATTCATTTTGTTATTATTTATTTTATTATTTTATATCTCTTACTATTTATCACATCGATACTGTTCAACAAAATCTTAATACACATTTAAAAATATTCATTTTGATTCTATATATTTGATTTTTTGTGATTTTATTCTTTTATATTGTTATTTTTTACTTTAGTCCACTGCGATTGTGTGTGTTTTGTTGCAATTCCAGTATTTTTCCAAAGACGCGGCAATCCATAACTAGCTTATGAACAAATGGACGAGAGATTTTCATTTAAAAAGAATCTTATGGACTTGAGTTCACCCAAAATATTCTTGAACTTTGATTATAAAAGAAAATTTAAAATAAATATTAATCTTAGTTAGCATACGTAAATATAAGGTATCCATGAATTATTAATGTGAAATTAATAATTTATTAACAAATTAATAAAGGGTCTTTTAGGTTTCCAGCCCACCAAACACCAATTTTTATTTATTTAAAAAAACAACAATTTCTCAAATAAATTTGCTCACTCCAGTGTAACAAAATTTTGCGATGTTCATACTTCATAGTAAGAAAATAGAGTGAATATATACATACACATAAATGTCGATTTTTTAAATACATATAAATGTCACCAATCGTTAAACACATTTGAGTATTTCTACGAAGCTGGTCGAGATATCATACGATCCAAAAACTGCTCGGAGAGGCAGAAAATTTGCACTCTTCACGGAGTCAGGTGAAAAATTGAATTAATAACCAAAAAAAATCAGTTCTTGGCCTGAGATATTTATTATTCCTAAAAGGGAATAGAATAAGAACTGGAAATGTGAAGCTGCTACTTGGGGGATCAAAACTGCATCTCATCTGAAAGCCATAATCCTCACTGCATCCATAAGTTTTCTCTGCCGTACTCACGCACAACAACAGGAACACTCGTGGGTGGGATCTAAATATGTAGTTATCAACAGTTGATTAGCATAAATGGTACATATCCAGCACAGAAGAAGAAGCAAGGAAGGTTTCGAACCAGTTTAGACAGTCTAGAGTCAACATCAGAACCCAGTTCCACACACACACATTATTTATATTCAAACATCTCAGTAAATGCTTAAATTAGTCCATGAGCCACACTCTATTCCATGCTATTGTGATGCCTAAAGACAGCGAACTTGTAAATGGACATGCATTTTTTGACTGAAATGGTATGGTATATAATCAAGATATAGTCATCACGGTGGAAAGTAACTATCCATATGATGCACCTATAAGCTGAACTCTTGTAGGGGAAAGCAATTTTCTGGTGAAACCCGACAGTATATAATCATAGTTTATATTGGAATCTACAGGCAGTAGAGCGACAACATACCATGCCATAGTCCGTGATAATCATTGAAACATAATCTGAAGGTGTTGCATCATAGCTAGAACAATAAAATCAAAAGGTCAGCAAAGCAACAATCAGCAGCACAGTAAAAAAAATAGTATCTAGATTCAAGAACAAAATACTCACATCAGGTTCAGAACCTGTAGATTCTCAATTTTCACCCAATCATTCAAGCAATTGGTTTCCTTTCTACTAGAAACACTTGAAATATCATCAGGATCACCTACGATGGAACATGATATAATTAAGTTAGAAATTGGGTATGTTGCCATCACTTTAGTAGGTGATTCAGTATGTCTCCATACCAAGTTCATTAAAGCAGATCGAATCCAGTTGAACCCTTTCGTGAAACTTGTATGCTTCACAACAAATCAAGACCGGGACCCGGAATTGATGAGCAACCATAGCAACAGATGCAGTGCCAACCCTCGAGTAAACCGTGCCATTAGACAATACCGACGAAGCACCCAAAAGTACTCTAGTTACTTCATGCATGATATAAGAAATCGCATTTAGATGAGTATATGCGCAACTAATACCCTTTTCCACAAGCCTACGGAGTAACTTCTGGCCTTCAAGCTTTGGACGTGAATCCACCACTACAACTCGGAACTGTTTACCAAGTTCTTGGGCATGTGACAATATCATCTCGACAACAGATGACGAAGCATAAGTGAGAAGAACATCACCATCCCTAATTTTCGTCACAGCATGCTTCACAATTACCTTGTCTGCTAGAGTTATCTTCTCACTAATAAAACGGTCAATATCAGAAATAAGACTCGCTTTTGCCTCTGACTCTGAGAGTGTCAGAGATAATTTTGCAATTTGAATTTTAAGAAACCTAATTGCATTCCCCATGCTGATTGAAAGGGGTCTGCATTCAATCAAAAAAGAGACATAAGCGTTTATTTTTGTAGTCAAGTCCCTGATAAGGGCTTTCTCGGGTGGCGTGGTGTAGTCTTTGATAGACTCTTGAAATGCTTGAAGCATTGTGATACAACGTGCATTGCCACCAGATATTTCCCCAGCTAGATATCTCAGACCAACCTGACAAGCACAAAGTCAGGATAGGGTAAAGTGCATCAAGAATTGTATCGATTTTTTTACATTATGGTGGAAAAATAGTTAGATTTCTTTCTCCCTGAAAAATGTTTTTTATCAAACAGTATCACATGAAAATATAATACACTCACTTGTTCTCCAAGGTACTTCCTTTGAGCAATATCCAGATGGGTAAATGAATACAATTAATTTAAGAGTTACCTTGTAAACAGAAGGATGAACTGGACCTAATTGAAAGAACTTTGCTTCGAGATCAGGAAGCCGTGTCCCGTGTTCATACTGTGGTAGATGCCTAAATAGTTCAATTCTGTTTTTTGCCTCTATTTGTTTGACTACCGAACGCTTCTTTGCCTTCTCGACTCTGTTTTCATCATCAAACTGCATCCTTATCCTCGGATGAGGGACATCTTTCTTCCTATCTTTATCTGGCTGACGATCACCACCTTTTTTCTCAGAAGAAGCAACCAGAGAGCTGTCTTTCCTTAGTGGAACCACCTTCACAGCCTTATTGGCGTTTGCAGAATTGACCCCAGATGCCACAGCAGATGCCTTATTTCCTCCACCTGGAAAAATGCAGCATTCGGAGATACAATAAGCATAGCGGTTACATTTCCGGATGGTGTATATGTTCGCCAAAAAAATCAATCAAAAAAACTATAGCATCAACTCAAAAGAATTGACCAATATCCACATATGCACAATCAGTGCTAATCATTATAATATGGAATCGCACCACCGGATCTGAATTCAATATATCAACCTGTTTGGGATAAAATTACACAACCGAAATGATCATTCACTAACTACTACTCTCCAGTATAAATATAGATCATTCACCATTATCAGAATCCTTTTTTGCTCGTTGAGCATCTTGAATAGCACGTCTCTGAGCCTTTGTAGTCTTCTCCTTCAATGTCTTTCCACTAGCAGGCTTTGTCTCTCCATCTATTTCCCCACAAAAATCAAACGTCGAACCATAAACTCAATTTAATAATTAGAAAATTAAGTATGAAATTCCGGAAACGCAACAAACCTAAAACATCAGGAGCCATTTTCACTATACTCTTCTTCTTCACAGCCGCCATTTCAAATCCCCCAGCTGGCAGTGAAGTAGCGAATTTCCCAGAACCACTCCTGAGGCCCCGTTTAGGAGACATGAGGTCCTCCGAGAACTCCGTAGTCGCCGTTGGAGATATAAACTCGGAAGGATTATAACTTCCAACCGGAATCGAATTATGATCCGCAGCTCGAGCGGCATGTAGATGGGATAAAGGCGTTCCTTGAGGGAAGCGGCGGGAGAGACCCGCGGATAAAAGGCGTGGCGGCGGGATCATGACTGGTGACAAGGAGTTGCTGGAGGGTGAGATGTTGGAGACAGGAGGCGACGAGGATGCCAGTTCGGGCGGACCCGATTGAGATCGTTCGGGTGCATCCCCCGGAGCAAAGAAGCCGACGTGCCGAACTTTAGGGTCGCTGGCGGCGCGAGGAACGCGTCGAGGGTCCATCTTCGCCGCTGGATTGGGCCTCGGGGAATTGGGAGCTGATCAGGACACGGATCCTCTGCTGTGCAGGGGACAAACAGCGCACGTTGTCTAATTTTTTTTTGTTTCCACTTGCTTGCAAAACAAAACCCAAATCGTATTATTTTAAAATTAAAAATCAAAAAATAATTCAAAGATAAATAATTTAGTAACTTTACTTAAAAAATTAAATTAAAATATAAAATTTTAATTATATATATTAACTTATAATTGATTTATGTTATAAAAAATAATGTATATAATTTATTTCTATTAAGTTAAATTAATTATTTTAAAAATACATATCATTATATTAGTAATAATATTTTTACTTATTAACAAATTTTTTATATCACGAAAAAAATTCTACTCCGACATTAACAAATGTTTACTTGTTAAAAAATTTCCATACTTGTTAACTTAAATTTTTTACACATCGAATAAATTTTAAATATCAATTCAAACAATAAATGCGTGATATTATGAGTCGTTCTACTAATATTTTCAATGAGGAGCTGTATTTAAAAAATATACTTTCATGAACCTTGTGAAATTATTTTAATAATAATTGGAAAAAATTTTACTCCGTGGCATATAAAATTTTTGGTTATAAAATATGATGAGACCATATCAAGAAATAAGATCAAAGACGTCACAACATTGATTGACCAATATCAATTTTAATTATTTCTATTGGAAACGTCAAACACTCGTTCCTACGATTGATATCAGAGCTAAGTCACAAGTTCGATTCTTATTTATTGTATTTCTTGCAAGAAATGCAATTATTGAGATAATGATTGTTGGGTGATAATTGTCTCTGTTAGGTAGAGTAGTCGAAATGTGGTGTTTGAATTGTTATACGGTTAAAATATTTGAGTTTCACTATTATCATCAACTATAGCTTTTGATAAAATGACAAACGTTCAATCCTACATTTTTTTAAGATACATTAACACTAGCATTTCATCATACACGATTTTGTGCGAAATAATAGCTATATGAAATTTAAACTATATATTTTGATTCATACTAACGTGACATTAGAAAGTCGATAATTTTTTATGTCACATTAGTATTTTTAGATGACGTGTTAGCATTTTCTAATGTGATATTAACATTTTTGGTATCACATTCTGAAAAATAAGACTAAAAGCAAAAAAAAAAAAAAAAAACAAAGTTAATGAACCAAAATCCAAATTAGAAAAAATCAGTAGGCCGAAAAATTATTTTCATTTTTATAAATGCCAGTCTCTCTAAATGTTGATAAATTATATATTAATATTATTCAGGCTAAAATACATAAAATAAAATAATTAAAATAGTCCTTTAAATTAGTATATATTGGGTTATGCTAACATGTCTCGGCGAAAAAGAAATAAAAGTGCAAAAACATAAATTTATTATATTAAAATTAAATTTTGACTAATTTTTTTAAAAAAAATCTGAAGTAAATCAATTCATACAATGATCTTAGTAAATTAAACAAAATACAAATTTGTATAAAATTATGAAGAGAGGAATTTCAATTCATCCGATTACTTGTAGCATATTTGACATGAAAACTCATATGAGAATGCATTACACATAGACAAAAATTTGTGTGAGACGGTCTCACGGGTCATATTTTGTGAGACGAATATCTTATTTTGGTCATCTATGAAAAATATTACTTTTTAGGCTAAGAGTATTACTTTTTATTGACCTGTCTCATAAATAAAGATTCGTGAGACCGTCACACAAGAGACCTAATATTAATGTTATAAAACGAATTCTAAGCAAGTCCGATCTATAAAAAAAATTATTATTTTTCACGTATTTACACGAGACCTCAACCAATTAATTATAACTATTTCATCTTCAACCAAAAAAGTAATTCAAAGATCTTTTGGGTCGTGTTATATCTCTTCACCTACCAACAATCCCTCGCGATCTTCCAGATTTCACGCACCCCATCCCTCAAACAAAAATTTCTAGAACTATCGAAAAATAATCTCATTATCTTCATTAAAATTTCGAATCAACACTTTGACACATGTCTCCATGTATGCAACAAAAACAATAAAATATACACATTCATGAATAAACAAATAAAATAAATTGTCATTCAAGAATCTAATGCCCGAAATGTAGAAAAATCGTTCGATTTCATCGTACTTTTTTTAGTAACCCCCTCTCCTATTCTGCAATCACGTCTCTTCAGTTCATATATATGAACCCAAGAAAATTAAAAAAAAAGAAAAGGTTTGAGGCCTTCTGCTTTGGTAAATATACTGTTCCTATTACAGGAAATGATTAACTCTACGGGGTGGGAGAATTTCGATATTGTTACAATTTACAGAAACTTTGAGCATGCATTATTTCTTGAAGTTTTTGGGTCTGATTTGTACCTTTTGCTGTAGATTTTTATTATTTAATTTCATTTGATTTTTAGGAAGAGATATAAATATATATTTTCACGTATTATAATTGTATAAATTTATTAACAGATCGACTGTTTAATTTTTAATCTTTAGGCCCGAAGAGTTACTGGTATCCAGGAACATGAAGAGCATCTAGTGCATCAAAATGAAGGTTTGGTATTCATACTCCAGGTAATTTCATTAGCTATCTTTAAAGGGAAACACATTTGAATTAATTAGTCACTGATATAATGAAGTATGCATGCAGTTTTAAAAAAAAAATTTATAGTCTTGCAAACTTTCGACACTGACGATCTAGAAGTTCTTAAATATCATACCCGTGGAAAAAAAGTTAATTTATACCTCTCTTTTTTCTGTTTTCATCATCTAATTTGTCAAAGTTGACGTTTGTTTTCGTTATCGACAGCTTATAAGCTGTAAAAGATGATGACAAAATGTAAGATATAACATGATTAGCTAGCATGTTATTTGGACTTATTCATCAAGTGTTTTTTTAACTTTATAATCTTTAAAATTGATGATTTCCCCTGCCCTTTACAAGATCTTTTATGATATAACTTGTTCTCAAAGTTTTGAAAAATATACCAAACGCTTGGAAGTCTTGAAAGCTTTGGGCATGTATTCTTGAAGTGGTTTATTAACTTACCTAACTACCTTCTATAATCTATCACTTCTTTGGGAGGCAACAGAAAATGTACTAAAATTCGACGCCCTCAACAAATTGCATGTTCCTGTTTGTTTGTATGTTTTAAGGTACAAATCTCATAATTCTTTTGTCGAAATATTTAAGCAATTCTTGGACATAGTCCCTCGTCGTTCTGAGAACAAGGAACTAAAACAGAGAAGTGAGAAAAACATGTACCTACAGTATATATCTTGTTTCAATATCCGAATATATATACCACTAATGATTTTTTTAGGGGAAAATAATTTTTAATCCACTAATTTGTTCAATTTTTGGTGTTGGTATACTAAGTTTCCAGATTTTGGTTTTAGTACATTAACTTTTAGTTTTAAGTTATTTTGGTCTAATTTTTTAAGTTACTTTGGTCTAATTATTGATGCGACACCGAAAATACTGACGTGACACAAAAAACGATGGTTTGTCAAACTGTTACATCAACTATTGAACTAAAATAACATAAAATTAAAAATTAATGTAGTACTAAACCAAACTTTGAAAAGTTAATAGACTAAACACAAATTAAAATGGACAAATAATGGACCAAAAAAATCATTTTCCCGTTTTTGAGCTAGCCGGAGCATGTGAAGAATCTGTAGTTTGGAGCAATATACATGGTTTTGAAACATGATAAAGAATCTTCAATGACGTTGGTAGGACTCGTATTCAGAGTGATTTGTGTAGAATGTTAACACTGACAATGGATATCGTCAAGAATCACAACGAGCAACCCTAAATAACAGAACAAAATCAAAACTATATATATATATATATATATATATATATATATATATATATATATATATATCGGTTTTTTTAAGATCTTCGAGAAGATATATAATAAAGTTTAATAATCAAATTATTTACTTTGAAACTAATTATTTTGATATCATATCTCCGAAGGAGATATTAAAACCAATATTTTTATTTAGTTGAACTTCTTTAAACATGTATATATACATAGAAGTAAAGCAGTGATTTACAATATTGATGTTATATATGTTCACCCTTGTATTCCAAAAATTATAGTGGGATTGAATAAATAAAAATGTGTATTATGTGTTAGCGATTTACGATATTAAAAGTTCTTCCTAGAAGGAATTATAATTATAATTTCGAAATGATTATCGTTAAGACTCTGAATCCAAATGCTTAACGTACGATAATCATTTCGAAAATTTTGATGTTTTCAAGTCATATCGTCTGCTTTTATTTCTTAAAATAACAACAAAATTGACATGTATTAAATCTCAAAAACGGCATCTCACCTGCACAAAATTGAGAAATGCAGTGACAAAGACAACTGAAAGAGTTTCATGAGTTCGGGCATTGATTGTCGTGTTTCAGCCATATCCACGTATGGGTGTATGCATTAACATTGAATGATGCATGCACCATTTTTGACATTTGAAATAAGACGAGATTAGTGTCTAGCTACCAATAAAAGACAGCAGATTATATATATATGTATCTGGGAATATTAATCCAAAAAAAAATATTTTACATTTCCATGGTAAAGATTAAAGATTAATCGCTGAAATTTATGCGGTAGATCTTACATTCACTTGTAGCACGGGCAAACTACATAATTCCGACCATAATCAGCACAGATGCCAAAAGATTCTTATATGTTTGAAGATCTGTATATAAACAAATTGACGTGAGAAATCACTTGTGATATATATATATATATATATATATATATATATACACGCATTATCTATACCGAATTGACCATTTAGAAGATAGGTTTACCTATTGTTGAACTTGTGTGGATCCAAAATGTCACAAAAGTTGGATTGTGAGGTTAAGCTGCTAACATCCCAATTCTCATTGACATTAGGAGATGGGAGACTGCAATGGAACCCGAAAAACGAAGAGTGGTGCATCAGCATCCTTTTAATGCCATTGGATTCTTGAATTAGGTCTTCATGAGTTGCTGCTACTGTAGCAGCAGTTGCTTCATTAGTTATGGGACAATGAATATTAGATGCAGATGGTCTACAAACTTCAAACAAATTGTTTCTCTGAATTGGGACTGAAGGATTTAAATTAGGACCCATGTAATTTCTTGATTCATTTAACTTCTTGATGCACATTTTCTCCTTGGTTCTTTCCCTAGCCCTTGCTCTTGCCTTAGCCCTTGATTCTTTAGCTAGAGTTGATGCACTCTGTGTTGGATCTTTAGCTCCTTTACATTTGATAGCATTCATCGATACCGATTTTCTCTTCGAATCTGAACCTAAGAAACTATTCCCATTTTCAAAAGCTTCGCCATTTAACACTATTTCGCATTCGGAAGGGGAAGAAGTGCTCCTAGCACTGGAACTTTTCTTTGTGTGAACCAGATCTTTAATGGCTACTTTCGATTTCGTTAACAACCACTCAAGTGTTTTACTTGGCTTGTCAAAACCTAGCATCTCTTGAAGATCAAAGAACTTTCGTGCTATGCCAATGGACAGCCTTACTCTGCGATCCCTCGGCCCCTGAGATGTCACGATTTTGCTGTGCCTATCTTTTTTCAATATTTGATTTCTTGAAAATGTGTTGGCCAGGGCAGAAGGATCTTCACTACTCCCACCAACATCCTGATTATACAAGGCTGAAACGTCAAGAAATGACGCATTTTCTGCTAAATAATGGTCGGAAAGCATGTCTTGGTGGTGGTGGTGGTGGTGGTGTAGCAAGATTTCAGCTCCATTAATGAGGTCTACAGCAGAAGTAGACCCACGAGATTGAAGAGACTGTGAAACTTGAGGAGGATGAAGGTATGAACTCTTGCTAAGCATTATTTTCTTGTGGTGGGAGGTTGGGGCCTTGGGGGTGGGTCAAAGATTCAAATGGTTAACCCTATTCAATTTCTGACACGAAGCTGTATCTTAATCAAGAAAACTGTAGAACAAAAACCCTATAGTTCTCGAAAAAGAAGCAAATACTGTCGACCTTTTATCTTGGATTGAAAAGGGTTCTTTGAGAGGACCACCCCTCTTAACATGATGTTATTTATTGATTGAAGATTTCAAAACGTTTGTCTTCGCTTTAATTATTTGCAATCTGGAAAACGACTTTGCCTGAGAAAGAACCGAGGCTAGCGAGTAGGTAAAAATGGAGGATGAAGATATGATAAAACGGGGGAGTTTAGGTTTTCAGGGAATAAAAAGTGCTAGCTACCCCTTTTCTTTAAACTTCGAATAAGAATACGTACTAAGGTGCACTAAATACGGTATTAGTTGTGATAAAAAAAAAACGACCACTTTAAACTCATCTTCTTCACTCATAGCAGTACAATGTTATTTGGCGATTCAAATGTAATCTTCGGTCCTGCTGCTACAGTTCCTCCACTTCAGCAACAAATCTCAAAAACCATGATTTGTATTTAGTTAAACCATCCAAAAGGAAAGAAAAGCAAATTTCCAGATTTTGACATAAAGTTCCTTCAACCATCATAGAACCTAACATTTTAGACATACAAATAGATAGATATAGTATACAAACACTATTCATGAACTGGGCCATGGAAAATTTAATCATATTATCGTGATTTGCACTTGGTTTTTGGTGTGTGACTTTAAATCCAAAGCTTAGGTTTTCAAAGGGCCGTGAGTTTTTTGTAGGTGTGAGTCGTGTGACCTTTGCATGAATGGTGTAAAAAGCTGTGATTAGAGCAGGTTTAAGGCCCTAAATACGTACGTACCTTTGCCTACAACACTACGCAATGGACAAATCTAACTTCAATTCTTGCTTTTTAAGGGGGGGCCCCAGGAGCATCGTGTCATGTCCACCATCCATCTCTCCATTTCCGGTATGACAGTGAGCAACTCACCATTTTCTTCTGTTCGGTCCACAGCTTTTTCCCCTTCTCTGTAATTGTCAAAAAAATTGTTCGAAAATCCTTTTTTTATTTTGTTTTTCGGATTGAAAAAGGCAAAGTGAATTTTTCTTCAAGAGCCTTTCTTGGGCTTTTTTTCCTGCAGCCATTTTCCTGTGTAAATCAAGGCGGAGGAACGACTGGGGTTTTTCACAGAATTTGGAACCCTAATACTTGAATGGTCGTCTTCTTGCTGCATTTTTTACTCTCTTTTTCATTTTATCTATAATTTTTCAACTGTATTTTAATGGTTTGTTTCTGGCTTTGTTCTTGAGTTTGTTTACTTATAGAAGACATGAACGGAAGCTTCAGCTTAACAGAAAAGATAGCATTTGCCATCGGAGAAGAAGGCACGCTGGTTGGTAATGGTAAGCCTGGCCTATATATATTGAATCTTGAATTTATTGAAATAAAACTTTGAATATGTTTATATTTCTGAAATTTTTTACTCTTGGTAGCTTAGCTATGCTCTTATTATTATTGCTGCTATAATTATTTTTATTGTTTGAAGATTTTATGTCATATATAATTTACTGAGAATATTTCTTGAATTTAATTTGCGTTTTTTGTGTAGTTTAATTTTCCTCGAATTATTTTGCCTTAAAATGTGAACAAAAGTTTTTAACCTTTTTTTTCCAAAGAAAGCGCTTCTTGATTTACTTGGTGGCTTGCGATTCTTCCATTACAATGGTGATTTTTTTCATTAGGCTATGTTCTAATTAATTTAATCATATTTATGCTCTTAGTCTTACCTTTTTAAAATTGTTCCTGCAATTTAATGCGATTAGAGGCACTTGTGAATTAATTGTCTTTTATTTTTTAATGTTTTATTTAAAGGCATCGCAATTATTTGAATATTTTTGGATTTGATTAATTTGAAAAATGGATTTAATGATTGAGAGCATAGTACATTGTTACAGTTAATTTTTGGTACAATTGAAATGACTCGGTTTATTATCATAATAGAGTTTTTTTTCCAACATTACGATTTTGGAAAAATAAAAAATTCATCCGATTTTTAGCTTACTTGATTAGTTGTTTAGCTGGCTTCGTTTTCTATTCTACGAGAATTTTTAGGAAAGCTTTTCATTTGCTTCTTCGTTGGGATGCTTTAATTTAAATGGAGAATAATAATTAAATTACTAACGAAATATGATTCTTAAAAAATTTGATTAATCGTCACAATTTTAACCATTATTATCTGGAAAATATACCATTTTATATAATACGTCATATTTTTTTAAAAAAATTACATTAGAAGATGAAATGGTTGCCACGCAACTCTTTTATCCTTTTTGAGTAATGAGATGAGATAGTGGATATAGATTACGGTGCAAACAAGCCCTTGACTTCTGATTTGACTCGCGGCCAAAATTTCAAACTCGATTTAATTTAATTATGGACTAAAAAATTATATTTTATAATAATAATAAATTATCTTGTAATTAATAGAAGGAATGTGAAAAGATAAATAGTTATGTTTAAGTTTTAACGTTTTCTTCGATGATAATTACATTGGAGTTCAAGCTTATAAAAAATTATTATGATACAAATAATGAAGTTAATGTGAATTAAACATTTTTTAAAAACATCAATTCCTTTAATATATACCATCATTAAAGTGAAATTTCCTGGTTGAGTATTTGATACATTTTAAATTTTTTTTAGGACCGATATCTTATATTTTACCAAAGATTACAGATAATATAATAACTATGAAACTCAAATAATTTGAATCTATATATGAACTCGAGTATTAGGTTTTGATGTATATACAATATAATTCTCCCAAAAAAAAACTACTACTAATGCAAACAATTTTTGTCGATGCTAAGTGAAAAACCTAAAATTTGCAAAGTTCATATTCGACAAAGCGTGGGACAGATAGCTAACTAAAAGGTAGGTCAAAACTCTTCCCGACAAACATGTGCAACTCATTCAATCAATGACACCAAAAAATGTGCATAAAAAATTCAATGTATTATCTTTTGACTCATATGACATTACTGGTTCTTGACTTATGGAAGGATCGTAACATTCAACATGATGATAACTTTGAAAAATATAGAGAGACTGGGCAATACTTTTTTTGTTGTGTAACTCGTTTCATTTTGAGTTTTGGTCAACTAAATGTTCATAGATTTGTTTTTGTGTAGTAGCTTTGATTTTGTTAGATTTTTAGTCATATTCCCCTGGAACGGTTACCTGACACCGACAAATGTGGATTTGGCATCGGAAATTCCTAACGTGGTGCCGGAAAATATTGACATATCTGGCATGCCAAGTCAACAATTATGAAAAATAACTGAAAATAAAAAAAAAAAATAGTGCAAGGAGAGCAAATTCTGACGAGTTAATGGATTAAAATCTAAACTAAGACAAGTTATTTAACAAAAAAAATTCATAATTATATGTGTATATATATCATGGATTTTCTAAAAAATTAAAATTAAATAAATACACAATTATTCGAGTGATTAGGTATCGGAACAAAATCAAGGAAATTAATTACAAAAGATTATCTCACTACACCAATTATTGATTTTGTACTCGTGCATGATATCCCGCGAATCTAATGAAGAACAATATTGCAAACCAAGAAACAACTTATATAATAATCATATGGTTAGAAATCAAATATTATGTAGAGAAAAAAAAAATCATTATTTATTGTTTGAAAAATAATGTACGTTTTCAATTTACTCACGATCGGAATTCCTTGGTTTTTTTTTTTTTTTTTATCACAATTCCATAATAATTGGAAATGATCGAAATCGAAATTGAGGTATAAATGAAAGACTTTGAACTCTATCTTTTAAGTAAAATATTTTCATCTTCTCCGTGATCTCTACACACTTGACGCTTTCTCATTCACATGAGAAATCATGCTTTCCTCACTTTCAAGTGCATTTATCAGATTAGTGCCGAGAGCTCTTCCTCCCCGAAGGACTATTGATCTTCTTTGTCGTCGCCGGTGAGTCTATCTATTTGAAATTCTAAGAACTCCAGTTTTATTTGGTTACAACTTGATCTACAGTGCAATCAGACCAAGTGCGAGATTGGCATCGAAGGCTTTCTCCGCGCTGCGGTAAGAGTATCGGCAGAAGAAGCGGGTGTATGGGCTCATGAATAAAGTCAGGTACGAGTGTATAGAAAAAAATATCATTTATTTATAAAAACATCATAATTAATTTTCAAGAATTAAAATTACCACGAGACTGGCTTCTGGATTTGAATTAAACTGAGTAAAATTTTAAGAAAATTTGGGGTGAAGAAATACGAAAAAGAAATTGATCTTTTTAAGTGTACAATAATGTTTAATCACTTTTTCTTGGAGATTGCAAACACTCCGATAATAGTTTGGACCAAGGACGCAAATGAATTGAATTGAGTCGAATATTAAGAAAAATTTAAAGTTGGAGTTCAAGCTCGAAATTAATATTTTTGAATGATAATCAAATATTATTTGTACGATCAGACACTTCCAACTTTATCAAAAGCTATAGTTAAACGTATTGGTGGAACTTAAATTTATAACGCTCAATGTTTTGTTACTCCTACCTTCTAAAAATATCATTCTTAAAAATATTTATTTTCTTCCTATTTTTTTAGTGCAATACTTTCACGAGGTACATATTTAAGGTAAAAATTTGTGTGAGACGGTCTCACGGGTCGTATTTGTGAGACGGATCTCTTATTTGGGTCACCCATGAAAAAGTATTACTTTTTATGCTAAGAGTATTACTTTTTATTGTGAATATGGGTAGGGTTTACCCGTCTCACAGATTATGATCCGTGAGACGGTCTCACATGAGACCCACTCCATATTTAAATATCTGAGTGCAATACTTTCTGGACATACGTATTTACTTCCTATTATTCGATTCTAAAAATTTATGGAAGGGTTTCTCGAGAAGCAAAATATATTTATCACCAACCGGTGTTTAAGGTGAGTGGAACTCGATCGATACCAGAACGTGAACCAAGTCATGCCTCCTCAAGCAGAAATCCCTGATCGGTGATCGCGACGACACTGAAGAAGACGGGTTCGTTCGTCGTTTTCAGAGATGGAGGAGATTTCAACGGCGATTCAGTTAATTCTTCCTTTTCATTTCTGCTTCGTCTTTTTATTTCTTTCGCAGAGATTTTTAGGTAGATCGAAGGTTATTGTTGATTTGATTTGGACTATATTAACATTTTTGGGTGAATAGTGTGCTGATTTGGAGATCGGTGAATTGATTTTGATTGAATTAAGTTACAAATAGCGGACCATAATAACATCAAGGGAGGTTTGAAGGCTGGAACAATCGCCTTTATTTGCGTTTCTTGAAAGCGTGCAATTGCAATTGAATTGATTTTAGTTGAGTGGAGTTAAAGGTGACACAGCATAATAGGTTGTCTTTTGACATTTTGATTATTTATGTCGTTAGATTTCAGTTTTAGTATATTATATCTGAAATTTTTGCAATTAAGTTTTTTTTACGCGATCCTAATATATGATATGTCACTTCAACATTAATGATAAAAAATATCTAAAATTGCCAAATATTTAAATATATCATATTAAAACTTAAATTTGAAATGATTAAATGGTATATTAATCATACTTTTCAAAAATCGAACCCCTAATTAAACCTGAGACCATTGAACTGGATATCACTTTGGTCCGAGTCTTTTAATTAACCGGATTGTGTTGACCCATAAAATACCCAAAAAATCGGTGCTTAAAACCAGTGACCAAATTACCAAAAAACTTATTGGATTATATCCAATCCTATTAAAAATTTACTGAAATATTAATAGATTTAACAATATTTTAATCATCATCGTATTATTAAGGTTGATGGTTCTTTCTTAACTAAATTTAGTGTCACTGTGTAAATTTTAATAGATATATATTTAGAGTTGGCTTTTTGATGTAATGAAAATACCATTTAATGTATATTAAGCGTTCATCGAAATTATCACACTCAAATAATAATAATTATCTATTATACCCTTATTAGGGTAATTTGTAGAAAAATACATCTGTCCAAGATTAATTTAACATTCAGTACCCAACAGTTTTTTTTTTGAAATTTAGTACCTGACAAAACACCAACTTAGCTTTTACTACATATTTCATGCATTTTTACATTTTTACCCTTTCAATTAATAAAAAAAGTATATAAATACTTATTTTGGTTGCACATCTTCTCTTTCCACTCATCAATCCTGATTCATTTGGATGACTTGTATATTTAATTTAAATATTTTTTATTAAAAAAAAACAAATTCACAACTAATTGAATTTTTTGAAATACTTAGTTTTACTTATGAAATACTTAATTTCAATTTTAAAATACTTGATTTAGTAAATGAAATACTCAGAATGTTTATTAAAAACTGGATATTCGAATATCCATTTAAAAAAAAACCGCAACTAATTGAATTTTTTGAAATACTTAGTTTTACTTGTCAAATACTTAATTTCAATTTTAAAATACTTGATTTAGTAAATGAAATACTCAGAATGTGTATTAAAAACCTGGATATTCGAGTATGCATTTTAAAAAAAAACTTTACGCAACTAATTGAATTTTTTGAAATACTTAGTTTTACTTATGAAATACTTAATTTAAATTTTAAAATACTTGATTTAGTAAATGAAATACTCAGAATGTGTATTAAAAAGCTGGATATTTGAATATGCATTTAAAAAAAAAAATCGTAACTAACTGAATTTTTTGAAATACTTAGTTTTACTTGTGAAATACTTACTTTTAATTTTAAAACTACTTGATTTAGAAAATGAAATACTCAGAATGTGTATTAAAAACTGGATATTCGAATATGCATTTAAAAAAAAAAACAAATTCGCAACTAATTGAATTTTTGAAATACTTAGTTTTACTTATGAAATACTTAATTTTAATTTTAAAATACTTGATTTATTAAATGAAATACTCAGAATGTGTATTAAAAAGCTGGATATTCGAATATGCATTTAAAAAACAAAAACAAATTCGCAACTAATTGAATTTTTTGAAATACTTAGTTTTATTTGTGAAATACTTAATTTAAATTTTAAAATATTTGATTTAGTAAATGAAATACTCAGAATGTGTATTAAAAAGCTGAATATTCGAATATGCATTTAAAAAAAAAATCGTAACTAACTGAATTTTTTGAAATACTTAGTTTTACTTGTGAAATACTTACTTTTAATTTTAAAACTACTTGATTTAGAAAATGAAATACTCAGAATGTGTATTAAAAACTGGATATTCAAATATGCATTTAAAAAAAAACAAATTCGCAAATAATTGAATTTGTGAAATACTTAGTTTTACTTATGAAATACTTAATTTTAATTTTAAAATACTTGATTTATTAAATGAAATACTCAGAATGTGTATTAAAAAGCTGGATATTCGAATATGCATTTAAAAAACAAAAATAAATTCGTAACTAATTGAATTTTTTGAAATTCTTAGTTTTATTTGTGAAATACTTAATTGTAATTTTAAAATATTTGATTTAGTAAATGAAATACTCAGAATGTGTATTAAAAAACTGGATATTCGAATATACATTTAAAAAAAAAATCGCAACTAATTGAATTTTTTGAAATACTTAGTTTTACTTGTGAAATACTTAATTTTAATTTTAAAATACTTGATTTAGCAAATGAAATACTCAGAATGTGTATTAAAAAGCTGGATATTCGAATATGCATTTAAAAAAAAAAACAAATTCGCAACTAATTGAATTTTTTGAAATACTTAGTTTTACTTGTGAAATAATTAATTTCAATTTTAAAATACTTGATTTTGTAAATGAAATACTCAGAATGTGTATTAAAAAAACTGGATTTTCGAATATACAACGCAAGTTCACCAAATGCTCGCATTTCCATCCAAGATCCATTTGGATGAAATGTTTATTTCATTTAATTATTTTTTTTTTGTTAAAAATCAAATTCGCAACTAAGCATTGAACTTTTTCAAGTACCTAGTTTTACTTGCGAAATACCTAATTTCAATTTTAAAATACTTGATTTGGTAAATGAGATACTCAGAATGAGTATTAAAATACTGGAAATTCGAATATGCAACGTAAGTTCACCAAATGCTCGCATTCTATCCAAGATGCATTTGGATGACATGTTCATTTTATTTATATATTTTCTTTATTTTTTTTAAAAAAAATTCGCAACTAAGTATTGAACTTTTTCAAGTACTTAGTTTTATCTGCGAAATAATTAATTTCAGTTTTAAAATACTTGATTTGGTAGATGAGATACTCATAATGAGTATTAAAATACTGGATATTCGAATATGTAGCGTAAATTCACCAAGTGCTCACGTTTCCATCCAAGATGCATTTGGATGACATGTTCAAGGACTTTTCAGCAGCCACAAAGCTTTGAAAAAGAAAAAAGGCTTAGAGCGAAGATTTGTAGATTTCCGGACAATGTTCTTCAAGAGAATATCCCGTGATAGGAACAAGTAACTTAATCCGTGTATTTAAAATTTACAGATAAATATGAAGTCGGATATACGTCGATAGTCATAGTTCAGTAGGTCGAAAGCTAGTGGATTTAATAAAACGACATGCAATTCACCCTTGATAAATAATTAAAGAGATTTAATTACTTCACTGAGTTGAATTAGTTTGGCATAGCTTGAGAGGGCGTGTTCAATTGGATATGAAATCTCGTCGAAAGCATAGATCATTGTCGAACGAATTAAGTAGTTTAGCGAGGGGTAAATGAAATACTTAGAATGTTGTATTAAAATACTGGCCAATCATGACTGAATTTACGTTGCATATTCGAATATCCAGTATTCTATCACATATTATGAGTATCTCAATTACCAAATCAATTATTTTAAAATTAAAATTAGGTATTTCGCAAATAAAAGTAAGTACTTCAAAATGTTCCATGTTTAGTGATCGAGCAAAACTTTCATTGTAAAATTCTTAGTGATCGAGCAAAACTTCAAAATGTTCAATGCTTAGTTGCGAATTTTTTTAAAAAAAAAATAAAGAAAATATCTAAATAAAATGAACATGTCATCCAAATGCATCTTGGATAGAATGTGAGCATTTGATGAACTTACGTTGCATATTCGAATTTTCAGTATTTTAATACTCATTCTGAGTATCTCATTTACCAAATCAAGTATTTTAAAATTGAAATTAGGTATTTCGCAAGTAAAACTAAGTACTTGACAAAGTTCAATGCTTAGTTGCGAAATTATTTTTTTAACAATAAAAAAAATAATTAAATGAAATGAACATGTCATCCAAATAGATCTTGGATGGAAATGCGAGCATTTGGTGAACTTGCGTTGTATATTCGAATATCCGGTTTTTTATACACATTCTGAGTATTTCATTTACTAAATCAAGTATTTTAAAAATTAAAATTAAGTATTTCACAACTAAAAGTAATTATTTCAAAAAATTCAATTAGTTGCGACTTTTTTTTAAATGCATATTCGAATATCCAGTTTTTTAATATACATTCTGAGTATTTCATTTACAAAATCAAATATTTTAAAATTGAAATTAATTATTTCACAAGTAAAACTAAGTATTTCAAAAAATTCAATTATTTGCGAATTTGTTTCTTTTAAATGCATATTTGAATATCCAGTTTTTAATACACATTATGAGTATTTCATCTACTAAATCAAGTATTTTAAAATTAAAATTAAGTATTTCACAAGTAAAACTAAGTATTTAAAAAATTCAATTAGTTGCGAATTTTTTTTTTTAAATGCATATTCGAATATCCAATTTTTTAATACACATTCTGAGTATTTCATTTACTAAATCAAGTATTTTAAAATGAAATGAACATGTCATCCAAATGTATCTTGAAAGGAAATGCGAGCATTTGGTGAACTTACGTTACATATTCGAATATCCAGTATTTTAATACAACATTCTAAGTATTTCATTTACCCCTCGCTAAACTACTTAATTGGTTCGACAATGATCTATGCTTTCGACGAGATTTCATATCCAATTGAACACGCCCTCTCAAGCTATGCCAAACTAATTCAACTCAGTGAAGTAATTAAATCTCTTTAATTATTTATCAAGGGTGAATTGCATGTCGTTTTATTAAATCCACTAGCTTTCGACCTACTGAACTATGACTATCGACGTATATCCGACTTCATATTTATCTGTAAATTTTAAATACACGGATTAAGTTACTTGTTCCTATCACGGGATATTCTCTTGAAGAACATTGTCCGGAAATCTTCAAATCTTCGCTCTAAGCCTTTTTTCTTTTTCAATGCTTTGTGGCTGCTGAAAAGTCCTTGAACATGTCATCCAAATGCATCTTGGATGGAAACGTGAGCACTTGGTGAATTTTCACTACATATTCGAATATCCAGTATTTTAATACTCATTATGAGTATCTCATCTACCAAATCAAGTATTTTAAAACTGAAATTAATTATTTCGCAGATAAAACTAAGTACTTGAAAAAGTTCAATACTTAGTTGCGAATTTTTTTTTAAAAAAATAAAGAAAATATATAAATAAAATGAACATGTCATCCAAATGCATATTGGATAGAATGCGAGCATTTGGTGAACTTACGTTGCATATTCGAATTTCCAGTATTTTAATACTCATTCTGAGTATCTCATTTACCAAATCAAGTATTTTAAAATTGAAATTAGGTATTTCGCAAGTAAAACTAGGTACTTGAAAAAGTTCAATGCTTAGTTGCGAATTTGATTTTTAACAAAAAAAAAATAATTAAATGAAATAAACATTTCATTTGGTGAACTTGCGTTGTATATTCGAATATCCAGTTTTTTAATACACATTCTGAGTATTTCATTTACAAAATCAAGTATTTTAAAATTGAAATTAATTATTTCACAAGTAAAACTAAGTATTTCAAAAAATTCAATTAGTTGCGAATTTGTTTTTTTTTTTTTAAATGCATATTCGAATATCTAGCTTTTTAATACACATTCTGAGTATTTCATTTACTAAATCAAGTATTTTAAAATTAAAATTAAGTATTTCACAAGTAAAACTAAGTATTTCAAAAAATTCAATTAGTTGCGATTTTTTTTTTAAATGTTTATTCGAATATCCAGTTTTTTAATACACATTCTGAGTATTTCATTTACTAAATCAAGTATTTTAAAATTACAATTAAGTATTTCACAAATAAAACTAAGTATTTCAAAAAATTCAATTAGTTACGAATTTATTTTGTTTTTTAAATGCATATTCGAATATCCAGCTTTTTAATACACATTCTGAGTATTTCATTTAATAAATCAAATATTTTAAAATTAAAATTAAGTATTTCATAAGTAAAACTAAGTATTTCAAAAATTCAATTATTTGCGAATTTGTTTTTTTTTAAATGCATATTTGAATATCCAGTTTTTAATACACATTCTGAGTATTTCATTTTCTAAATCAAGTAGTTTTAAAATTAAAAGTAAGTATTTCACAAGTAAAACTAAGTATTTCAAAAAATTCAGTTAGTTACGATTTTTTTTTAAAATGCATATTCGAATATCCAGCTTTTTAATACACATTCTGAGTATTTCATTTACTAAATCAAGTATTTTAAAATTTAAATTAAGTATTTCACAAATAAAACTAAGTATTTCAAAAAATTCAATTAGTTGCGAATTTGTTTTTGTTTTTTAAATGCATATTCGAATATCCAGCTTTTTAATACACATTCTGAGTATTTCATTTAATAAATCAAGTATTTTAAAATTAAAATTAAGTATTTCATAAGTAAAACTAAGTATTTCAAAAATTCAATTAGTTGCGAATTTGTTTTTTTTTTTTAAAATGCATATTCGAATATCCAGTTTTTAATACACATTCTGAGTATTTCATTTTCTAAATCAAGTAGTTTTAAAATTAAAAGTAAGTATTTCCCAAGTAAAACTAAGTATTTCAAAAAATTCAGTTTGTTACGATTTTTTTTTTAAATGCATATTCGAATATCCAGCTTTTTAATACACATTCTGAGTATTTCATTTATTAAATCAAGTATTTTAAAATTTAATTTAAGTATTTCATAAGTAAAACTAAGTATTTCAAAAAATTCAATTAGTTGCGTAAAGTTTTTTTTTAAAATGCATACTCGAATATCCAGGTTTTTAATACACATTCTGAGTATTTCATTTACTAAATCAAGTATTTTAAAATTGAAATTAAGTATTTTACAAGTAAAACTAAGTATTCAAAAAATTCAATTAGTTGCGGTTTTTATTTAAATGCATATTCGAATATCCAGTTTTTAATAAACATTCTGAGTATTTCATTTACTAAATCAAGTATTTTAAAATTGAAATTAAGTATTTGACAAGTAAAACTAAGTATTTCAAAAAATTCAATTAGTTGTGAATTTGTTTTTTTTTAATAAAAAATATTTAAATTAAATATACAAGTCATCCAAATGAATCGGGATTGATGAGTGGAAAGAGAAGATGTGCAACCAAAATAAGTATTTATATACTTTTTTTATTAATTGAAAGGGTAAAAATGTAAAAATGCATGAAATATGTAGTAAAAGCTAAGTTGGTGTTTTGTCAGGTACTAAATTTAAAAAAAAAACTGTTGGGTACTGAATCTTAAATTAATCTTGCACAGATGTATTTTTCTACAAATTACCCTTATTATAACATAATAAGATATTTAAAAAAACACTCAAATAATCAAAATCTATTATTATATGGATATAATAAGAACTAAGAAATATAAACCGATGACTATAAAATTACTGTATACAGGCCAATTTTTCTTTTCTTTTTTTTATTATGTGAGTATTGACCGTTGACATCTTTCCGTGGACAATATGTAAATCCCCGAGCTAATATAATCATTTGACGAACACGTTAGTCTAGTAAACCACACTGAGCAAACTCAGTGTGACATGCACGTTCGAGAAAATGTTGACATGATGAATCAAACTCGTAATCATTAGTCCACCGATCACATTTCTCCACCAACTCAAACACCCTCGACTGCTTCAAATTTATTTAACGAACATGTGAGCTGATGTTATAATAAATTATCAAATAATATGACAACACAACTATATTTTCAGCAAAAATATAGTGCTTGTGCATACCGAATACATTGAGAAAAAAATTTCTTGGGAAGTTAACGCAGTTTAGGTGATAATTTACAGTCCCAATGAAAATGAGACCAAAACAAATAGGTTTTGGATTCCGCTCATATCAATCAAACACAAACCCTTAACACGTGTACACTTCTCGTTATAAGTTTAGGGCCCCTCTACACCGTCACTCTCACTCCACAGGGGCTAATTGAAAAGGTCGTAGCCAGGGTCGATTTGCAAATACTACCTTCTGGTTCAGAGTTGGATGGTACCATGTCTTGATTAGTATATATTGAAGAATATTAAGTTTATACCTTAAAAAAATCATACCATAATGATGAAATAATATTCATTTAGTTCGTCGGCTGTGTCCATACCCGATGATCAGTTTCTAATGGTTCCATTTTATGATCTAAAAAGGAAAATGATTTATATCAATTCAAAAATCTAAATATCATCGAGATTTGAATTTATATGTATGTATGTATATATATATATATATATATATATATATATATATATATATATATATATATATATATAAATGGTCACATGTATTTGTTACTGATACATCAATTCATGGCCGAATTGTTGCAAGTCCATGAAATCTTTCACTATCTCCCCATAGCATCTTTACAGTTAGACAAACGCATTTTCGCAAGGGTGGTTAGGCACCACTTTTGCTAATTATAGGGTGGGACACTGTTCTATTTTGATCCTATCATTATATGATTCATGAGTCACCAATTTAAATATAGGGTTAATACTTTTTTTGGTATAGAAATTTTACCATTTTGGGTTTCAGTACACTAACTTTCCAATTTTTTGTCTCGATATATTATTTTTTCATATTTGAATATTTTGGTCCATTTTCTCTGGGAGTGGTCAATTTTTGTATGAAAAAACTCACTAGGTAGTGGTTGAAGCGGATGCAGCTAAAAAAATTGAGGATTTTTTTTGATTTATTTCATAAACATTTTCACTAGGCCATGTCGATTAATACCTGAGTCGAGTAATATTTTTTCGGCGAAAATGGATCACTCTAAAAGAAAATGGATCAAATAGCCAAATTTGAAAATTAATGTAGCGAAACTAAAAATTGAAAACTTAGTTGACTGAAGCCCAAAATTAATAAAGTTATTTGGACCCAAAAAATATATTAACCCTTAAATGTGTATTCAATTGGGAATCTAAAAAGTATGAGGAAATTTTATTTTTAGTCCTGTATGTTTACTTCTTTGCATATTTCGTCTTTTATAATATCAAATTTCAGTCTTTGTTTTGTATTTTTTGATTTTTGATAATTTTAGTCATTTTTCAACGAGAGTGCTGATATGAGACTAGACACGTAGGCGTCACTAATGCCACATCGGCTATACATCACAAAGTGTATTAAAGTTTCCAAAAAAGTAATTTTCCCAAATATTATTACAAATTATCAGTTTTAAAGTAATTTGTTTTACTTAATATATCATATATTTCGATTTCGCTGCTACCCGTATAAAATAAATTTATGACCTAATGTATTAGTGCTATACACATATGAAGCATGTTTTGTATGGATATTTAATTTAATAATAAGTTTTAAAATATATAGACAATACGAATATTATAGATAACTATTTGATTAATAAAATTAGATCTTAAATCGGGTCAAAATGATTATTAAAACATCTTAAAATTTTAACGATAAATATTTGACTATTAATCTATCCTTATCTAATCCACTCAACCAAACACACCACATGCTTTTATTTAAGTATGATAGGAAATATATTTTTATCACGAACATGTTTCTTGTGGGACGATCTCACAAATTTATATCAGCGAGATGGGTCGACCCAAATTTCACTCGGAGTAAAAAATAATATTTTTGTATATAAAGAATTATAATTTTTTGAATCAGATAAGATATCCGTATTATAAAATTGAGCGTAAGACAGTTAAATAAGAGTGTTATGGAAAATTGAGTTGACGACTGTACGGGTAAGTATTCACAAGCACAAATTACCGTTGATCAAAACTCATTGATGCCTTACTACAACCTTTCTCGATCATTAGTATTTACAAATAACATTATTAAGAGAAAAAACCCTTTCTCAAGATGATAGATAGATTAACTATAGTCAAATCATCAACTAAACAAAGAACAACATATCAATCTCACCGAGTGTAGCATAGAATCATCGATGCGCGATCAATCATGCCAGCAAATAAGCATCACCACACATCTTCTTATAATGTAGAGCCTCCCTCTTTGTTCCTTGAGAAATCTTCCCAATTTTTTGCTGGATAGTCTTCTCTTTGATCTTCTCATATGATCTAATGAAGGTGGACTTCCCATCAATATTTATTGTGGGTTATAGTCTTATAGATATTGTTTTATATGTGTGTTTTGCATGAAAATGTGAAGATGAGAGGCCTATAAGGCATCAAATTAATTGATGTTTGTTGAGTTAGAAATGAAGGGCAAAAGGGGTTCTTATAATGGGGAAAAGAGTGGGCAAGAACCCATGGATGCCCCATTTCTTCTGTGAGAGACATCATTTAGCTGCAGAGAAAATAGTGCAGGGGTCATCATCCAGGATACTTGGTCGGTCCCAAGGGGTAAAAAGGGGATAAGGTTATATCATTTCCATCTATTTTTGCTGCCACGATGATTTTAATGTTTATATAAATTTGTACAACTTCAATGTCTAATAATGTTTATGGATTTTATCTATGTGCTAAAAAAAATTCATATATAATGATATTTTTTAAAGTCTATAAAAATTTAGGGAAAAAAAAGAATGACATGAGCTTGCAAATCGTACAATATAGCTAGCTATCTGGTTTTGGTTCTTGCCAACCCTTTATTCTAAGTTAGTACACATAAATTTTATTCTAAACAAGTGGTTTTACGGAAAGGAAAATGAGCTTTTTGAAAAGCTATGGCTTTGGTACTATCCCTGTTTGGTTCTTGTATTTTATTTAAGCTTGCTGGTAGACATTTGAATCTAGTTTGAAGTGCACGAGTTGTATAACAATCTTTTAAATTGTTAGGCTCAGTTACCAATAGGATTCGTTCCTCTGGGGCTGCTCAACACTATCTTGATAATTGATTTATACCTCCCGGAGCTGTTGCGTTGGATGCAGTGTCATCGGAGCGTGATCATAATACTGTTTCATGTGACCGGCAGTCGGTCAACAGAGCCGACTACCGAACAAATCGGAGTTCCCGTGAGTCTTTGAGCAGCTATATGCTAATTAATTTCCCGGTATGCTACTCATTAGCTCTCTCTATAAAGCGTTCCTACTCCTCACCCGAGGATCAGTCACTCATTCCTTCATGAGTCGGGTCAGGTTGGAGATCCATCTCACAAAATTGAAACGTGAGACGGTTTTATAAGAGTTTTTGTATTTTTTAATTATCTTAACTTTGCAATGACTTCTCATGAACAATGTTTGAAAAAAAAAAAGAACAAAATAATCAGTCAGAATAATGTGAGTTAAATAGAAACTTATACATTTAATTAACTCAATATCACCATTATTTTTAATTCAAAACTTCGTTCTTAATGTTTTTATTTCACTAAAAAAAATATCTCCTGCAATAAGTTTGTTAATACTAGTATTTATTGTATACATACAATTGCTGACAGTCACGTTTGATAAGGCATGGTTTAGTTTGGTCGAGTTCCAGATAACAAATTATGTGGGCCAATACGGACCCTGGCCCTAAACAATATTGGGCCAATTAATATTCGAATTTGAACTCTGCCCAACTACATGAAAACATGTGGCCCAAATTTGAAATTGGACCAATTCTAATTCTAAATTATTTAAATTTGGGCCTGTCCACATCATTAAAAATAATTAATCGCCGTTGCCGGGGATCGAACCCGGGTCACCCGCGTGACAGGCGGGAATACTCACCACTATACTACAACGACTTGATGTGTAATGGACATGAAGTTATATAAATAATTAAATTTTAACCCAAAGTTATAAAATTAATTCGAGAGAATCGTGCGTTTTGACACTACTACATTGATTAAAATTATTTTGTTTTTTTTTTTTTTTGGTCCAAAGCTCTCATTCTCTTGCTCAATACCTCCCCACAGCGATGGGTCAACGAATTGATTAATGAGCTTTTACGTTTGATTCCAGGGCTTGTCTATCTATCGATGTTCAAAATGCAGACACAGTTGCTTGATGGTGCTCCGATTAATGTTTATGCTTTTGGGGTTCTTATGCTTGAGATTCTCTCAGTAGCCAAAGATTCTTTTGGGGTTTTGCGGGTTCGGGTTGAGTAGATTCGGGTTAGTGTCATGTTAGACGGGTTTTCGAGTTGGGTCACGGGTTGACCCGTGAATCTTTTTTTTGAAAATATTACAATTAATAAGCTCCAAATTTGATTAAAAACACAAGAAGAAAGTAAATGAGGCAAAATCGAAAACTTCTCGATATGGCAAAGGTAGCATTATGGAGTGTCTCGATCAATACCAGCTTCAAAACTCCACTCGCTCGAGTCGATTTTATCTGGGTGAATTTAATTTTTCAAATAAATAATTATTAAAATATAAACATAGTGACTAATATCGAGAACCCACTTTTCTTAGAAATATCGACACTTTATTTGCTTATTTTCTACAATATTTTAGCAGGGCCAAAATATATCCAGTATTCTCGAAACACTTTTCTAAATTTAAAAATCATATTGAGAACTAGAAATCAAAGAAAAAACATTATATATTGTATTTAAAATTAATTTCACTTCAACTCCAATACCACAAAGGCAACAATATTAATCAAATGTTAATTACCTGCTTCATGGTTCTGTTCTGTCGGCTAATTTTGCTCCGTAACAGCAAAACAAAAATATTCGAGTTACGATACAAAATCTAACTATTTGTAAGACCAAATGATTGTTTGACTAAAAGCTATAGTTAGTGGTAATAATATAACTTAAATATTTTAAACTGTACAACAGTTCAAGTGAGACGTTTCAATTGTTCTACCCATCAGAGACAATTATTATATCTCAACAATCTTTATTCTAATAATTGCAATTTTTGCAGTACATGACAATCAAATTCGTAACATTGACTCTGATATAAATTATAGAACCAAACATTTGTCGTTTGACCAAAAATTATAGTTGATGATAACGGTCTGCATAACAGTTTAAATGACACGTTTTGATTGTTGCATCCAACGTAAACAATTTTAGTAACCAACGCAGTTAATCAATGTCCAAATAAATTTTGATAATTATTTAACACGTTTTATTATCATCTCATGACCAAACGCAAGCCTTAATGTCAATAAGGCCTAAAGAGAGTCGTTTATTATGTGCCGTGTTGAAAGTCAAAAGTCCTTTACGAATTTTTGAGCCAGACATCCATTTTTAGGTCTACCCACTGCCACTATACGCACAGCGCGTAATTTTTAATTTGTTTTAAATATAACGAGGTCAAAGTAGTTTTTTTATATAAAAATATTATAAGTTTATTTTAGAAATAATGATATTACGAGATAAGGGTATTTTATCTTTATCGAATTCGAAAATATAAGAGGATTCCGTCACTGTACAGAAAATAGTGTATTTTGGATATGAGGTTTGAGAATACAAAATATGGATATTTGAAAAAATTCTAGCATCATAGGTTGATATGACTGATTTTGAATTAATTTGAGCCCGTGTAGGAAAAATATGTTTTCTAATATGATTTTGGTCATCTGAATTGAATATAGCTTCTTTTTGAGTATGTCTCATGTGAGATCGTCTCACGGATCATAATCTGTGAGACTGGTCAATTCTATCCATATTCACAATAAAAAGTAATACTTTTATCTTTTACATGAGTGACCCAAATAAGAGATCCGTCTCTGAGACCGTCTCACACAAATTTGTGCCTTTCTTTTTTTAAAAAATAAAAAAAAGTAGAAGAAGTAGGTATTAGAAATTTTCAATTTGAAAACCCGAATAAAAGGTAAACGAACGCAGCCGTAATTTTATGTTGTCTTATCTTGAGTTTCAGGAAAATGACAGCAGTTGGAAAAAATCAAGAAATCTCAGTCTGACTGTTCTTCTTGGAAACTGCTGGTTATCATAATTGACAAAGTCAAAAGATCGATTTTTTTTTATTACAAACTTGTTACTTTTCTAACGACTATTTAATTTATTTATCCTATCCCCAATTCAGGGAATCTGTCTGTTTTAAACGAATAATTCCTCCATTTTCTTGAGATTCAAGCTTTAGAATACCAAAGAGAAATGGGCTTTCTTCAATTTGTTTCTGCAATCTCCATCTTCCTGATCTACTCTTCTCCCTTGATTCTTGCGCAGCAGCCTTACATCAGAATGGCCACGACTTTATGCGACAGCAGAGACAATTCAACTTCAGTTCTTGGCTACACCTGCAAATTGCAATGGCGTCAGCCGGAGTTGCCAATCTTATCTTACTTTCAGGGCCACGCCTCCGTATGATTCCGTCTCCGCCATCTCCACTCTCTTGGGAGTGAATTCATCGCAATTATCGCAACTCAATTCGATCCCCGAAAACATGACGTTTGAATCGGATCGGGTGGTTCTTGTTCCCGTTACATGTTCTTGTTCGGGCCTGTATTATCAGGCAAATGTTTCTTACGTAATCAAGAAAGATGACTCGGCTCTTATTATTGCTAACAACACTTTCCAGGGTCTGTCTACCTGCCAAGCTATCGGGGATCAGAATGGTGGTCTGACAAAGAATTTGTTATTGGGCTCTCGACTTAATATCCCACTGAGATGTGCGTGTCCAACCAAGGGCCAGAGCGACGCAGGTGTGAAGTATTTGTTGAGTTATTTGGTCACTTGGAATCAGTTTGTATCCTCCATAAGCGAAATCTTTGGGGTTGATACTGGGAGCACTCTTGCAGCAAACGGATTATCTGAACAGGATACTAACATATATCCGTTCACTACTCTTCTGGTTCCGCTTCAAGACCCGCCATCCAGTTCACAGGTTACAGCGCCACAACCTCCGCCGCCGCCCTCTGGCACACCATCGGCATCTGTTCCTCCAGCTAGTGGTGGTGGGGGCTCCAGCAAAACTTGGGTGTATGCTGTGGTGGGAGTTCTCGGAGGTTTTGCTCTCGCTACAGTTATTGGGGTTTTTGTTTTTTTGATGTGTTTTCGTAAACGAGGAAACAAAGATGAACCAGTCATATCATCCGAGAGCTTTGAATCTGTCGAAAAACCACTTAAAAGAGAGGAGGATCCTGAATCAGAAGAGTTTCTCGAAAGCCTATCCGACATAGCTCAGTCACTTAAAGTCTACTCTTTTAAAGAACTTAAAGCAGCAACAGAAGATTTCAGTTCTAGTTGCTGGATCAAAGGATCTGTTTATCGTGGAACAATTAATGGGGATTTTGCTGCAGTCAAGAAAGTGAATGGAGATGTGGCGAAAGAAATCAATCTTTTAAACAAGATTAACCATTTCAATCTTATCCGTCTCTCTGGCATTTGTTTCAACGAGGGAAACTGGTATCTTGTTTATGAATATGCTTACAACGGATCTCTCAGCGATTGGATTCACAACAATGATGAAAGGAAGGTCTTGAGCTGGAACCAGAGGCTGCAAATTGCTTTAGATATAGCCGCAGGGTTGGATTATCTCCACTGTTACGCAACCCCACCGCATGTACACAAAAATTTGAACAGCAGCAACGTTCTCATTAACCGTGATTATAGAGCCAAGATTGCAAATTTTGGTTTGGCAAGATCAGCAGAGGGAGAAGGAGGGCAATTTCTCTTAACAAGGCACATTATTGGAACAAAAGGTTACATGGCTCCGGAGTATTTGGAGAATGGATTGATCTCTCCCAAACTTGATGTTTATGCTTTTGGTGTTCTCATACTGGAGATTTTTACAGGATCAGAAGTTTCCCAGCTGTACGAGGGGTATCTGCAGTTATCAGATGTCCTCAATCCAG
The DNA here is from genome assembly GCF_022965805.1 of Primulina eburnea. NCBI lineage: Eukaryota > Viridiplantae > Streptophyta > Magnoliopsida > Lamiales > Gesneriaceae > Primulina > Primulina eburnea. Next base: position 1,366,952 of record NC_133101.1, read on the forward strand.
TTCTAGATCAAGAAAATGGACTAGAGAATCTCAAGCAGTTGATGGACCCTTTGTTGCAAGGAAAATACCCTCCGGAGCTTGCCCTTTTAATATTCAGATTGATTGATAATTGCCTCAAGAAGGATCCATCAGATCGCCCCAGCACAGATGAAATTTTTCGGTCACTTACAAGAATTTTTAATTCATGCGAATCCGGTGAATGGGCGATCAGCATCTCAGAACACCACACCAGGCCTAGATAAGCTGTTGCAGATCTTTTGTAGCTGATTTATGTTTTCTGATATGTATGTTTATAAAATGAAACACGAGTTTGACCTCAGGGTTCTTGTAATCAGTAACATGAAGCCACATTTAGATCATTTTAAATCACTGTAGTGGCCGGAAAACATTTTCTTGGAGGTGATTTACCGATTACGTATATATATGTTAGTCTGTGTGATTTGATATTCCTTATAATAGCTGATAAGTTTTAGCATTGTTGAGAAAATTTGTATTATGGTAATAATTATCTTGCACCGAAAAGAATGAAGAAACAGGAGACAGATGCTCATAGCGTTTCTGTGGAACGATCAATCCACATGAACATATGTAAACAATTTATGCATTTTCTCAACTCTAAAGCAGATAAAATAATCTCGGAACACAAAAGATCGATCTGTTTTCATTTCTTGGAGACATATGCATAGTACTGTGCCATTGGAACGACAAAAGCAATCACTAACAAGCCTCCAACTACAAGTGAGAACTGCCCCCGTTTCTCTTCTGTCTCCTCTCTGGTTTTGAAGTTAGACTCTCTTTTATTATCTTTAGCCATAGGGCCACCAGGATCAGGGAGGCCATCTATCGCTGCAACTAGACGTTTTGCAGCACTAAACAAGGCTTCATTATACTTTTCCTCCACTGCTAGCACTGCAAAAATCCAATCAGCCCAAACAATCAATTTCCTGCTGAAGCATTCTCTTAATAATATCTAATCTAGTCAACCATTATATTCAATCTACCCGGAGTACACACAAATGGGCTAATCTTGCAAGCATGAAAAAGAAATATAAATATTTAAACAATACCCGGAAGATTCTCTGATACTGTGGAATCAAGAACTGAATCACCAACAGCCTGGATGAATTCAGGCCCCCCTGTAATTGCACCTTCTTTTTGGCTGGTAACAAGCACAATTATGCCTTTCTTGTTGCCTTCCTCCACAGTGGGGTACCAGCGTTCCAGAACTTGATCAGCATACTCGAATGCATCCGCTTTGCTCTTCAGCCAAAGAACATGAACAATTCAAAACGTAAAATGCAAGCTACATGTTACTAAATCTTCTTGAACGTGTAAGTAGTGGCTTAGTCATCTAAATTCTATCCCATCTCAATCCCGGAGAAACTTCGTTCTTTTGCTCTACATATTAGCCCTTCTTGGTTCCCAGTTTCTCTGTTATTTTCTTCACTCTGAAACTAATTGATCATCCGCTCTTCTATATGCATCATAATAAATTTTCTCATCCAGTTTCACATGGGATTGAGCTATCAATTAATCTGAGACCGTGACTTGAAATATTTTATTCGAAAACTACGCATACTTCGAAATGTTTGCCTCACTTTCTATTTGAAATGGTAGACAGATCTACGCCTTACAAGCACATTATTTTACTTGCAACGCACTACATTAAGACGCAAGAAAAAAAGAACGAATCGACTAACAGTGAGCTTGCGGACAGTTACAACGTTAATGTGGTAGCCTTTCCTGGACTCCAAATCCGAAAGCAATCTCTTCAAATCAGATTTGGTTACACGGCTGAGCACTCCAGCATCATCAACAACGTATGATTCTGCCGGAGGGCCGTCGCTCAGAACGTCAAATTCAGAGGCCAGTGCAGAATCGGTCAGAATCGGGCAGGAGAAGTTCAGCGCTAAAGAAATGGCGAGCGCTGCTATTCCCTGGTTCACATGAGAAAACCAACTATTGGGATTGTGAAAAGGTTGTTTGATTGATTGAGAAATCTGTTTACTGAGGGTGCAGGAAATGGGTTTGAGAACGGAAGCCGATTTGGGTTGGAAAAGAGGAGTCTTGAAAAGAGGATGGAAGGAATTAGCAGAAAGAATGGTTTCCATTGAAGAGTATCAGAAACTCGAAATGGTGAAATCTGTCATGTGTTGAAAGAAGAATTTGGTCACTGGTAAAGTCTTCAATTTGGTGACTTTTTTTTTGGATTCTATAATTTGGATGGTTGGCTGGATTTTGGAGGAAGATAATGTTTATCAGTTGTGGAAGGAAACAAGTGGGCTCAATTTGGAGTAATCAAAGGACTGTTTTGTCCAGATAATCTATTCGGTTTACTGGTTTTTTCTTGCTACATAGTGGATAAAATTGTCCTTTAATTTTCTTTCAATTGCGCATGATCACACAATTTACAAATCAAACATCTGCGAAAAAACAATTTATCAGAATAAAATCTGTTTCATCTTCGAGAAAATTTAATACATGGTTTGTTTATAAACATTACAAATAACTGGAGTGACTACGTACTCGAATATGAACATATAAAACTTTCGACGAGCCATTCTCAACATATTCATATACCCATCATTTTCGGAGGAGACCCCGGTTAGCTTCACTAAAGTCACATGATTCACTCTCTGTAATATTTGGGGTTCCTCTGCTGTATCTCTTGTTTTCTTCACCGCAGAAACTTGCTTGTTTATTATCGCCTTGTACAATGAGCCATCAATTCTGTTGTGTTCACTGAAGTTCATAGCTTCTTTCAAAATTACATGCAGGTCATACATTATTGGCTTTCCAAGATAGCCTGACACTCCTGGAAGCAGCTTATCCTGAATGATCTTCGGGGAAAAAGTTTCATCTTTGGAGGCTTTACAGCTGGTATAAGATCAGAAGTTTCTAAAGAAGAATCATTTCGAACCAACATCTTTTTCTTCTTGTAAAAGAGTTAGAAGTACGCTGCAAAACCCGATAACACGATCACGAGAGCCATAACAAAACTCAAAATTGTGATAAGAATCAAGTGATGTTTGGAATTAATGAGTTTCTGGAGCACGAAACATCAACACTGGAAGGCATATTGCACGTGTGAAAGTTCGTTATTATTCTCCATGACAATGCCTGATGCTGATGTTGTCACGTTCCGAGCCCGAGTGACTGTACAATGGACACATATATCAACTATTTCGTATTCGTTTTCATTTTACAAAAATGATTAACCCAGTTGGTAGAGAAGTTTAATGTAAGCCCATTATAAACTCATTGTAAATCTTTAATTTTAAGATGTGGAATAAGAGATATCACAGGCGTCTGAAACATAGTACTCATGGAAAATACATCATCACCTGGCTGCCATACATAAGTAATCAGATGCTGAGTTCCCTTATCTGAATATGATTATCGTAGGCACTTACAGAGCAAAGGAAAGACTGTTTCCGCACCCAAGTCAAGTTGTTTGGTTTCAACATTGGATTAATATCTTCGACGTATTGATAGTTTGTAAGATTCTGAAACAGCTTGATTGAAACCGAGTAAAAGTTGTCCCCTTTCATGATTTCGTTGGTGACATTCGAGAAATAGTATGTTCCGTTACAGTTACATTTGATTGGTATCGGTACCAATTGATTAGGAATCAGAATAAAATCATCTGATGGTAAACGAGAGGATGTCGCCATATCCATAGCGCTGACTCCGAATAGATCAGATATCTTGCAAGATCTGAATAAGGTTCCCGAACACAGTATGTAACATACGTTTCACACGACATTGGTGACTCTGCGGACCATGTAAAATCAGTGTCCGCAGTATCATTAGGCTGCTGCGCAGAAACAAGGGAAGCTGCAAAAACGAGAAACAAAGAAGAGATTGACAGAAAGGTAAAATGAGAGCGAGGTGTTTAAATAATAGTTGCAGGATAATCTCATGATTTATATGAGTTTAATCACATGATTTATAGATTTAATATTGTTAAATCTACAACAATCTTGTGAAAAGTTCATATAAAAAACGAACAGGGTTGCTAGTTTGTTGCATAAATGAATTGTTTTTGAATTATTTAAGCAAAATCTCAGAAGCTTTGTCCCCAGCTTTGCCTACGAGTATCCTTCATATTTCAGTCTGTCCGATAAGTCAATATTTGTCAAGTTATGAGATTGTTATTTACAACCTTCCGCATTTGTTTGGAAAGAGTTGTTTGATATAAAGTACTGAATATATAGAAATTGTGTGAATCAGATGTAGGTATTATGTGTAGTGTCGTAACATTTTAACAATACATGCAGCAAAATAATATAATTTATCACACAATTAAACTTTGATGAATAAATTAAGACGAATTAATCATGCACTACGTTACAAGATTACAAAATCAATACTAGTGAATAAAGAAAAGCTAATTTCTTTAACGAAGTGAAGGAGCAAAGTGCATTCAAAACACTTATCTATATCTATATCTATATAAATATACAGATTGAATTGTGAATTTACTCTATTGTCCTTATCCTTATTATTATCTATTAATTACAATTATGCATTTACTCTTTTGTCCTTATCCTTATTATTTATTTACTAATTACTAAACTTTTAAATTCAATCCTTATTATTAATTATTAATTACAATTATGCATTTACTCTTTTGTCCTTATCCTTATTATTTATTTACTAATTACTAAACTTTTAATCCTTATCCTTATTATTTATTTACTAATTACTAAACTTTTAAATTCAATAGCCGAGATTAAAATTTGTTTTGTGAAAAAACCTTACAAATAATCTATATCTATCTATACTAATATAAATATATGAATGTGACCTTCATTTAATAATAATCATTAATACATATTTTTTTAAATCAATTTTCAATATATGATGTTAAATACATAGCTAAATACATATTACTAAATAATATATTATCTATTATTAATCTATTAAGTATATGACTTTCATTTGTGAGCTTACTATTATATTATTTTTTTGTTTTACAATTTGTCATGTTAATGGTGTTATTTAATTCATTTTTTCTCTTAGTTTAATAAGATAATTAATAGTGTATTTAACTCAATCAAGCTAATTATTATTTTAATTTACTTTAAATTTAATTTTAGTTACTTAAATTTATACATTGCCATCAAATAATAACAGGAAGACAAAGGGAAATGAGTCGGATTGAATAAAAATAAATTATTTATAAATATTAATGTCATACAAAATTTCTTTCTCCCATTTAGAATAAAAATATTTTCAGACTTTTTAAGTGTCAATAAAGATATGTGATTGAGAGAAATATTTGTCTTTAAGTGATTTCAAACATTGTTTTTAAGTTATTTAGTCAATTTTTTTATAAATGGTGATAAATAAATATTACTAAATAATATGCTACATTTGATCATTTTGTGTTCTTGCAATGAGAGGAGTTTTTTTTTTACCCTAGCGTTAACATGTTTGATTGTTATATGTCTTTTGTATTGATCATGTAATTGTGTTTGCATTGTTTATGTGATTTGTTTGTTTGCACAAAGAAAAGAGAAAACAAAATCAAATATCTAACAAAAACGGTTATTTTTCAATTTTTTATTGTTGAGATATTTTGTTAATTTTTAAACACATAATGCATGTTTTCTGTTTGCTTAGATTACTTAGTTTGAAGTGACTTAGAAAATATTTAAAAGATTGAAATATTTATTCGTTTTTACCTTATGTCTCATAATATCAAGAGATAATATTTTTTATTTATCGGGGCAAATGTATTTTCAAACTTCTGTCTATAAATCAATATTTAAATTTTTTACGACATTATTATATTCTCTAATCAATTTTTTTTTACTTAAATTGATAGAAGACATTTTAATTTGAGTTTTTATGTTCTTGCTTATATTATTTTTGTAATATTATTTATCATGAAAATAATAGGTGAACTACAAAATTTGGTAGGTCTAAGAGTCCTCTGGTGAACGACAAATATGGATAAATTATTAAAATATATAATATCCAGTAGATTTTTGGCATGCGATTTTGCTCTAATTCAATTATTATGCATGATTCTAAATTTTAATTATATCACAAGTTAACGCATACTTTGTTGTTGCTAGATATATTTAGTCAATAGTCTAATATGTTTCTATGGCTTAAGAAAAATCGTGTGACTTTGTATTATATTTTTACTGCTGCTTTTCTAAATGGTTTTATTATTATTTCAAGGTACCATTTTTCATTTTTTTTTAAAGAAATGAAATGAATATTTATAAAACGATGACATTAATAAGGCTTCTTCTCTTTATTTGAAAAAAATATTGAAAAATTTATACAAATTGTGAATAATATGAGTTAATATTTAATTTGAGAGTGCTTTATGCTTTTTATTGCTCGTATATACTTCAATTTTTTTGTTATTGTACTAAATAAATTATTTTTAAACTTTGAGTTATCATTTTTTTTTCTTATCGAGGTTGTTTGTGTTATGATTTTTTTATTCGTTTTGGTTAGTATTGTTGGCGGTAATTAATTTTTCTGATATTATATCATGTGTCTTGTTGTTTATATAAAAATAAGTATGAGAGTACATCAATCAAAGCCACGTATTTTGGGTCTTCTGTTCTACGAAGAGAATAGTAAATGGTTTCTGTGAATTATATAATTTCTTGGTTTTTCATACATATAGTCTACGAAATGCGTCAAATTTTGAACAAAAAAGTATTGACAAACATAGTTGATGAAAAAAAAGACATGTTAATTAAAAAAAATAATGTTGTGTATTACTATGTTGGGTGTGATAATTGTCCCTGCTTGGTAGAGCGGTCGAACCGTGGTGCTTGAGCTGTTGTGCGGTTTAAAAGATTTGAGTTGCACAATTACTATTAGCTATAGCTTTTGGTAAAACGACAAGCGATCGGTCTTACAATTGGTATCAGAGCCAAGGTCACGGGTTCGATTCCCATTGATTGCAAGGAGTGCAATTATTGGGAGGAAGATTGTTGGATGCAAAAATTGTCCCTGGTTGCTTGAGCGGCCGAACTGTGGTGCTGGAGCTGCTGCGCGATTTAAAAGATTTAAGTTGCACCATTACTACTAGCTATAGCTTTTGGTAAAGCGGCAAGCGTTCGGTCCTACATACTATGTCCTAATTTCTGTATGATATAATTCAAGCATATTTTTTTATAGATATTTGAAATTAGGTCTAATTAAGTAACATGAAATATATACATATATATTAAATCATATTTAAAGCAAAATGTTAAGATCAAGAATGATTCAGATTTAAATTTCAACGAAACATAATGAAGAAGGAATTGAAGAATTGTATGTGTACGTTAAGTGTTATATAATGATTATGTTGCTACTTCATGGTTGTGCGACATACGAATGTCATATAAAATGTCAATATTTCTCAATAAAATAGTTTTTTTCAAAAAAAAAAATTATTCATTTAGAAAAAGAAATACATGAAAAACAAATTGTGCATAATTCTCATTCTATTTATAATGGTATGAGAACAATTCTAAAACTTTGTTGACACAATATAACAGATCAATTCTGTGCATTTTATTGAGACATTGAGTCAGTTTCACTTTATTTTCTCCAATATTATCTCGATATATTTCGAGGTAATACGAGATTGTTTTTGTTTTTTTTTAGTCAAAGTGTCTAACTAGCTAATTCATAACATATATGATGGTAGCATAGAAAAATCCTCGTCAAATAAATTCACTTAGCAAAATATTGAAATTCAAATAAAATTCTACAATATTTATCAAATTAATTTTGACTATCATAAAATGCTCATCAAATCTAAATGGTTATATTATTAGATGAGATATTGAATAAGACAAATACTTTGACATATATTTGAATGATATCTCATATGCATATCTTAATTACATTATTCGTATCTCTTCTCAAGCTTTTTAAAATACAATAATTAATTTTGTATATCGTTCCACAAAATATAAAATTATATAAAACAAAATATAAACTCGATATAAGAATGTTTTGTTTCAATGAATAATATAATATTATGTTCTAAACGCAACAAATGAGATTGAAACTATATCATCATCATGACATGATGCTCGCAATCATTATTTCAAAGCTTCCAAAAAACGACGATCAAGATGACTTTCTTGAATTGTGTCAAATTAAATGAGGACACAATTCTAAGATATAGCCATTTGAAAAAATTCAAGTATTTTTCTTACACTGATTGAGAAATAGTTGTTAAAAATTTATTAACCTTACAGCTATATGTTGATAATATTGATACTAAATATATAAAAATGATATCACAAATATCACAATATTTGAAGAAGGTGCAACACCATTCATTGGTTATGTTGTTGAAGAATATATAGGTTATAAATACTTTTAGTCACAAGTGAAGTGAAAACGTATCACGAGTAAAAGCATTTTTTCTTAGGAGTTATAGTTGATTATTGTCAAAAGCTGAAAAATCATTTAACAACAAAAAAATAGTCGGAAAAATAAGATTATCAAATAAAAACTATATAGAAAATCGAAAAAAATGTCGTGATAAAGAAGCAAACTACGAGCATGTCAGAACCCGGATAAAGATTGTAAATAACATAATAGATGTTAAAGACGATCAAATACTTGTTGAGCATATCAAAATAATTATATGTATATTATAACAAACTACGACAAAGAGCTGTTCAGTTGTCAAAATCAACCAAGAAGCATATTGGAAAGTGTGTCAAGTGGATAAGATACTTTCTCTGATTTATATACCGTCTATGGTCATGATTTTTTTATTTTTTATGGCTTAGTTTGTTTCAGTTGATAAATGTTAATAACCATGCATGTTTTAATTCATTTAAATATTATTAAAATTTCGTACATATATTTTCAGTAGTTTAGTTTTTTACGTGCAACGCACGTGCATTTTTCTAATATATATATATATATATATATATATATATATATACATATTTAATAGCCTTGATTATTCTAACTAGTCAAACCAAATAACCAAAACCACATATGCAACTTTTGTGAAGCCGAAAATTTGTTTGATGAACAACACATTAATTAGCACTATGATTAGGTGTTGTGTCTGTATGTCTTCAATACTCCCTGCACGCTTTGGTTTGATCACTTGATCTCTTTGAATTAAATCACCAACTCTCGAGTTTGCTCTCGGCGGCATCTCTATTAATCCATTAGTCTCAGCTTTTATATTTGATTATTTATAACATTTCTTTGGCCTAGAGTTTATTTCTTAAATAAAACCCTACAAGATATAGAAACAATCATTGAGAAATAAATCTTTTAAATAAATTTATAATAGTTAAAGTTTATCAAATATCTCAATAGTTAAAAAGTGAAACTCTATAATTTAATATCTACAGTATTATAAAAGAAAAATATAATTAAAAAATAAATTATATTATTTTCAAGTTTAACAAGAATCTAAGTTCGGACGGCACAAATTTTGCCCTTGCTTCTTCTGAATTTTACATACAAAAATCAACACGAGGGTTTTAAAAACCAAAGTTGATGGCCTAATTAGATGCAGTGGACAAAATCATAAGCCTATTCGATCAATGATATCGTGTTTTCTTACGAATTTGGCGTGTAGTGATAGTTTTTTATTACAGGAATTCCAAGTTTTCGAGAAATCTTGCAACTTCGAATTATGACAATCACTATCATTTTGTTCTTCTGCATGAGAATCTAATAGAACAGGCAAACAGAAGATGCAATTTTTTCATATATTACCAAGTTTGTACTTGATATTCTAAATCAACAAAAAAAGAAAGATTTCATAAAAAATTATTATGTGACATAAACAAAAAAAGAAAGATTTCATAAAAAATTATTATGTGACATAAAATATGTAAGACTCAGATCAGTACATTACTTTGTATTTGCATTTTTCCTTTCTTTGCTTCTAACTTTTCTTCTTTCTTTCTTTCTTATGTATGAGGAGAATTTCACTGAAAGTTAACAGGGAAAACTTCCTGTAAGCCTAATGTGATCAAGAGTCCTCTTTAGACCAAACTCCAGCACTGCCTTGTTGCCTTGTCTGAAACCATCTCCGTATGCTACCGAAGGGTTCGATTCAATCTGGTCTTTGAAAAATCCACCGAGTTTTTTCTCGAACTGGGATCGTTTCCCCTTCTTCGAAGAACCAGATGGTAATGAAGATGAAGTTGAAGTGGAAGGTTCGTCATTGCTTAAACCAGGAATAATTTCGGAATCTAACCACATATGAGCCAGCACTTGGCAGATACCTTCTTCAACGTCTGGACTCAGACTCGGATAACCTGAAAGAAAACCAGTTTTTAGAGACGGAACTCGATACAAAAACTGGCTGCATAGCAGAAAAAGAAATCAAGAACCTTTGAGTCGAAGCCAAGCATGCATCATTTCGTGAGCAAGGATGGATCCAGTCATTAACCTGAATACGTAACATGTTTTTCTTAATTAGCCAATGAATTAGACGAATCAGAAACAGAAGAATACATAAATCTTACCTAGGAAGCCCAAACAAGACAAGGATTGCAGTCACTTCACATCGACGAATCAGCCTGTAAGGTTCAGTGAACATGTCTATTATTCGATATCCACCAATTCTCGGCCGCCTCAAAATCTGTAAAAGTTGGTAGAATTGTAAGAGTAAACTTCGGTGTCACTCAAGAAGCATAATCAAGATGGATGTCGGTACCGTGCGAATGGTTTGCTCTTCTGACAGGCAAAGACCTCTGGTCTCGGGCATGTGGTGGTGACCCTAGATAACATTACAAATGATGCAAAAATAACTTGATTTATAAAAAAAAACATTTCAACTTTGGAAAGTTAACACTATCCAAAAGTAACCTACTTACGATTTTCTCTCCCTCCATGGCCTCATTTAGTGCCTGTCTCTCGACTAAGAGCATTGGAATTTGCTGCTCCACCTTCATGTTTAAACCTTCATAAAATTCTTGAATTTCGAGATATAGAGGTTGGCACTCGTGTGTGTCCATTATCGAAGAGTCTAAACACTCCAAACATAGCTTTCTTCCATCATCAAGAATCAAATATCTACAATCCACCTGCTGCGAGAACGACATTTTTCCATCAGTACACCACGTAAACTGCATACTTGATCATATCTAGGCCCCAACAAGTCAGGTTCAACAGATAGTCTTCGATAAATTTTCATGCTCATTTAGATCATATAATGTGTATATCTATCCTCACCTCCATTCTTTCGCAGCTGCAGCATCGAGGCGTCCCATCATTCTCATGAGACGGGCAATACTTTTGATGCCAGAAAGGATGCTCTCTATACGCAATTTCACCAGAGGCATTGCTTGGGATCTATATTAGAAACGACGAAACACCAAATTCCAGGTAATGAACGTGAAATATCTGAGAAATATTATGACATTTACTATATATGCTATTGCTCTATGGAAATGCTTCAACTCTTACAAATTGTTTGCAAACATCGCACTTGGGGTGATACAGATCCTTATAGCAGGATTTATGGTAAGGTCGACCATCGGACATCGAAAACTGAAACAGAAATAAGAAAAAAAATTAGTTTTTGCAGAACCATAAGTGTCTGAAAATCAGAAAAGACATTAGTACAAAACAATAATTTCAGAACCTCATGATCCGAAATCGGTTGATTACAAGCATAACAACGAAAACATTCTGGATGCCAAAAGGCCCCCATGCCACTAAAAAATCTGTCATTGCCAATTTCACTCTTGCAGCCACTACAGATTCTGCTGAAAACAGAAACTGTTGGTTTGAAAAAGGAGAGTAAGAAATCGAAAATAAAATTCCAACTAGTACACCAGTTACCTGCGTCCTAAAGGATATCGAAATATATTATGGGGAAATAAACTGCCATGATCATAAACAGGTGGCCGAGTGGGAGGGGCTCGAGGGGGTGATTGAGTTGGAGATTCCACATTCAAACTTTCTTGAATTGCCTTAGCTAGCTGTTCATCTTCTTCCAAATGAGATTCTTTGTCTAACAATCAGCATGGTTCGATAAATTAGCAAGAATATCACAGCATTCTAAAGAAATATCTTGCAATTGGTTCTTGATTTATACCTATTGTTTTTTTCTCTTTCTCATCTACTTCAGCAATGGAAAGTGCTATGGCTCGATCGATTTCTTCTCTGTCAAAATCTGGCCTTGTCTCCTGTAAATCAGATTCATTATGAAAATTTTCAGTTTCTAAAGCTGGAAAGGAATCAAAACCAGCAATGATCAACAATGACAGAGTAACGAATACCTCTGAAGTAGTAGGATCTTCCCAAATCGTATCATCTTCATAACTCCCTCTATATTGGCCACCTAATATTTTGTGGTTGGAACCTTTGAAAATCTTGGTTAGCCAACCCATTGCGTAAAGCACGTTTACCCTGCAGACCGACACAACACAAACAAAACGACCCACAATTTAGTTCAATAAGCTGACTTTATGACACATTTGTTGGAACCTATAATTTTCTGAAAATTATACATAAAATTGAATTTTTTTTCTTATTGATGGGGACCAACTCCATCCCATTCATGCAAACACGACCATTTTCTCTCATCATAGGGGTCCCAAATTTCATAGTTAATATCTCGAAATCGATAAGGTAGATTAGAAGACGCTTGAAAGTAAAAGGTATTGTTAATCTTCAATCAGATATCAACTGAACATGATCGTGGAGAAAAGAAGAAGAAAAGAAATGCATACATATAACCTTAATCGATCCAAATTGCTGCTGCAATAATTTGAACTCGATGAATTCCAATCAAATGTCAGTCTCATCCATTAAGAAAGATAAATCATACACAATAATTCGTGGCTGTTCAATAATACAGAAATCCCACAATGAAAAGTTCGAACTTTTACTCATCTGATCATCAAAGTATGGAGATTTATGATTCAAGATTGGTGGGCTAGCTCATTCTTATCGACGACACCATTAACAAAAACTCGAAAGGGACAAGAAAAATAGAATAACAAAAGTGAAAGAACGTGTTAAATTCAGTGGCAAAAGCTATTTTACCTTAAACAGAAGAACAGTCTGAAAATTTTCAAAGAACCTGATTAACCCCAGATCAAATTAATCATCCAAATCCAAGAGTTGACCAATAATATATCCCATTTCACAGAAGAACAACAACAGAATTGAAGTATGGGAACGCATCATTGTTTTCTTGATTTAAACCAGATGATTAGGAAGAGCTCTAGTTTAAACAAAGAACAAAATAGACGACGAGTACTACTTGTCAAACATTTTAAGCCAAAATATGTGAACTTTTAGATGATGGCGCGTAGTTCACTTGACACCAGGTCCGAGAGGTCAGGTACTCAGGTGTTCGAGTCCAAGTAAAAAAAACCACCCACTGGATAAAGCTTTTTTTTTCCTAAACAATAATGTTTAAGATATAATAACAAAAAGAAATATTTGTTGGCATGATTTCACAGACCTTTTTCGAATGAAAATTATATTTGTATGACAAGCCAGAGGGGCTTCGATTTCAAGATTTTATATGTTTGTTGACGTGGACCTTTACGGTTTGCGAAAGCGTTGTCTCAGGAAACTGAAAGGGGGCCTTCATAGTGTTTGTTTCACCCTACCCGTGCAGGCAGTGTCTGCACGGGCAATGAACGGCCGGATCACTCCACATGAGTGATCCGGGCCCACTTCCATGTAAAAAAAAAAAAAATTGACTCGAAAAAATCCGAACCGTTGGATCGACCCCTGCTTGCAGTGTCTGCAGGGGTAGGGTCGACCACAGTGAGTGTTCTTTTGTTGACTTTTCATTACCAAACTTAGCTTCTTAAGATTGAGTTCACATGGGATCGGCTGGTCTCTTTTGCGTCAACTTAAAATTAACACAAAAAACTCTATTTTTTATTAAGATAACTCTTGATATCAAAAATATTATTTTTTATTATAAATATGTGCAGAATTGATCTTTATCACAAATAAAGGTACGTAAAATCAATTAAATGTATGTTTATAAATATCTAATAAATATTAATAATCGAAAATATTCATAGACAATGTTTTAAAACTAAACATAAAAGATATAAGATCAAAAACTAAAAAGACATCATGTTCGTATAAAATATAAGTACGATAATAATCGAACTAAACATAAAGAATATAAATTTAAAAACTGAAATGATATCATGCTCATATAATAAATATGTACAATAATAATTTTTTCTTTGAAATCACCTCCTTTTCTTCCGACGCTCTTTTTTTTTTATTAATAATTGAAAAATTGCATTCTCTTTCACCTTTTAGCATAATCACACAGTTTTTCATCATCTTCAAGAATGTCCTTTTTATTCTTTCAATTTGACAAATGTTTTTGTGGTATTGCTATAGATTTCTTATCATCATGCTTCTTGTCTGGTTACATACATTGATTCATGTGTCAACGTTTGTCCTTCTTCTATATCCTAATCTGATAAATGTTATTTTGACTTTTGCACTCCATCTTCTACGCTTTCTATCATTTTGTTTTTTAATACCCACTGATTTATCCAATATATAGGAATCTGTTTATATTTACTTGTCTAATTGGATTGTTATGCATTGTTCCCGTTGTAGACTGCACGTAAAACTTTTTCCTTAGGTACTGTTTGATAAATAGAGTATGATAAGTAAAGGATATATAGTATAAAGATAAATCAAGAATAAATATAATGATAAGATAATATGTTGAATGTTTGGTATGATTTTAACAAGAGTGACTAAACAATATATATGAAATGAAGTATAATGTAAATAACATATGGATATGGAATGTTAATCAAATCTCGGTTAAAACTTTGGTTTTCAGACTAAAAACAGTTTTAACGTTTTAAATTCCATGTATATAATGTGTTTCCTAGAAAATCACTATGTATTACTTCGAATGGAGCATAAATTGATGGATAAATTTTATCATTTTTTTCACAATTAATTATTTATTGAGATTTTAAGTTTTATTCATTTTTGTACAAACATAAATTTAAATTTTCGATACCTCTGCGAAAATTTGAATATGTCTGAAACTTTTTTGAGGCCGAATCCACTTTAAATTTGATAAATGCATTACTTGTTAATATAGTAGAGACACTTTAATTAAATGTTTTAAAATTACTAATTGATTAAGCTTGAGATAAAATTACGATTAGATCCTAACTTAAATCCCAACAAAATCAAAATTAAGGCAAATTAGCCATTTTATATGACCTCCACTTTTTTCTAGTCATTATATGTTTTCTTATTTATCAAATTAACATTCATTTTATGTCATTTGATGTTTTTTTATTTATGAAAATGCCACTTGTTTTTGTAAATTAATAAAATTGATGTGTCTATTATATTTGACAAAAACTTGTGTTAGACGGTCTCACGGGTCGTATATGTGAAACGGATCTTTTATTTCATTCATCTATGAAAAAGTATTACTTTTTATGCTAAGAGTATTACTTTTTATTGTGGATATCAATAGGATTGACCTATCTCACAGATTAAGATCCGTGAGACGGTTTCACATGAGACCCACTCATTATGTTTTGATAAATATTTATTTACGAGAACGCTCATTTTTAAATTTTAATGTTTTTTTTTGGTTAAACAAATGAATCATAAAAACACCCAACACATGTACAGGAGTACTAGCAGATTTTAAAGTTAGTAACGCACTTCTTCACTCAAATCCCCAAACAAACACCACCTCATTAATTTAGGCCCAACAATTCTTCTTGGGCCGATGATGGACCCTTCTCCATCCAAATCTAGCCCAAAGCTAGATCCATAAAAGCTCCATTGTAGATGCGGACTGTGATTGACTTTAATCAAGCCCATGTCCAACCACGTCTTCGATTTTTCGATACTTTTCAAGTTATATTAAATGAAGATGACCACTTTTGATAATTAATAATTTGATCACAACATCCTCAAGCTATCTTTTAATTAGTCTTAGTCTGGCACTTATCTTTTCTTTTGACACGTGTCACGCTTCGAAAGGGCGTGTCCTGTTTGGACCACCGCTCCCATGTGGCTCCAGCCAACCCATGCCGGCCAAGCCACCTCAATTGGCCACCATATGCATTTCAAGTGCCCCCATTCAATTATTTCATGTCATTGTCTTTCATGACCCCCCATCCCCTGAACTTTACAATCCCTATATTTCATCTTTTCATGCTTTTATCTCAACCACCTCTCTTGCAATTCGTTCTATATATAATCGGTCACAAATACAGATGATCGTCGATTCATCGATTTCCGTTTCATAGAAATTGAAACCATCGATTTCATTTTATTTTTCCGAACCAAAAATCGAATCAAATCCATCTCTAAACCGAACAAAACTAATTGAATCAGCATTCGGTTTATAACCAACCATAAATTTTTGACATTATAATTTATGTACGTTTCATTTTCAAAATCTAATCAAATAAGTTTTGGCATTTTCACACACTCCACACTCCCATGAAAATGGAAATTGATAATGTAAAATATATAATTTGTGTGGTAATTATTTGAGCCCAACTTTTACACATAATCCAAGAAGGTTAGGACATTTTGTTATTTCTTTGGGCACCAAAAAGTTAATGTCCTTCACGATTGAGTCACTTACTATTTTGAAGGTTTTCATTCAATTGAAATGACCAACATTCTCATGGTCCACTCTTTTAAAATTTAACAATTTAAATGGTATAATTTTTTTTGGAAAAAAAAAATATTTTATTTTAAATCTTAATCTATTCTTGGTCTAGTCTTGACTCTTGAATAATATCGGATATTATTTATTTTACACATTATATACTGTTTTACTTATATATATAATATAGTAATTTAGTAATACTATAATATCACATGATTAACTCTAGGGGCTCCGGAAGGCATTTAATATTTGTAGTAATGGCCCCAAATTGATTATCCAATCACAATAATTAACAAATAATTTAATTCGTGTGTGGCACCTTTGAAAATTGAAATCAATTAAATTTGAGTAATATATTTTTTTAATGGCATATTCTCAGTGTGTACAAATTTCAACTTTTTGGACCAATAGAGGAGGAGCCTGAAATACCAAGTAAAATAAAAAGGCTTGTGTTGCTTAAATTACATTGTTATTATATCTTGGGATATGACTTCAATTGTTTGAAATTTGTCGGTTAATATTTTACATCATTAGGTAGAATGTACCTTTAATAAACTCAAGTGTGATTAGTTTCGTCAAAACGTATAAGCAATCATTAATGTATTTTGATTTTGCATACATATGAATTTGTTTTTTTGAATTTTTGTATCGTTAAATTTCAATCTTAGTCGTTATTTTTTAAAATTTTTCTTATTTTATATAGTCATGTAAATTACATTTCATGTATATTACATTTACTAAGGCAAAAAGTGTTGTCAATCACTTTGGATCCACTTGAAAATAAAAACTCATGCCGAAAAAAGACTTTTGATTCCCAAGTCTTTGAATTATATATACTTATTTTTTTTAAAAAAAAATTCTTCGTGTGATTCTTCCTCATGGATTTGTTTGAAAGTCCAATTTTAGTTTAAACTTATAAATTTACATCCCCCTCAAATATTATATTTTTTTGTAAACTTTATTTATTATCTTCCACTAATCCTCTAGCTTATGTCAAGATCTTAACAAATATTGCGTTTGGTGACACCAGAAATTTTTTTCCTTTGTTTGATAACACAAGGAAAAAAGGCCCCATTTAAGGATAATTTTTAAAATAAACTTTAGAATTAAGTGTAATTAGGTAAGCATGAGAGCATGATTAGAGTTGCAAATCGGCTGTTAAATTGTTATAATATCATATTTTAATCGAGAAAATTTCATGTTACTCCTAAAGAAACACTCTAAAAATCAGTGTTCTAAAAAGTGGTAAGTGGTAGGCGGGCGGTTACCTACCGTTTAGCCCCTAGGCGACTAGGCTTTTTTTTAAAGTTTAAATTCATTAAGTGGTTCATGAGTATTATGTTTGTATATGAAATATATATTATTATAAAATTTAAAATTTTAATAATAAATATATATTAATAAGAACAAGGGTTTTTTTGAAAGCTCAAGGAACAGGCTGGGCTACAGACAAATCACAAATGTCAAATATGTTTCCAACATTATTCTTTAAAGTATAATTAATGTTATTATTTTGGTTTTTTTTTTAAAAGTAGAAATCCGGCTAGACGGTGATATGCATATATACTATAATTAGGAATATCATACTTTGTTTTTTTTTTTTTAAGTGTAAATCGCCTAGGCGGATTTTTAATTGTAAAATCACTTAGGCGGCTTTCGCGTCAGGCGGCCAATTAATATGATGGTGCCTAGAAGTTTCGACTAGCCTAAAATCGGGGCGGTTTTTTGGACCGCCCAACACCTAAGTTGTCATAGGCGGAGATTTTTTAGAAGATTACTAAAAATACATATAAAAATGAATATTTATCAATTCAGTCATTCACTTTCAAATCATTATATCCCAACGTCACATCATATGTGTGTGTGTGCAGCCGACTAGAGAGAGGAGCGTAAGCGTGAGTTTTCTGAGAGGCAGCAGTGCGCTTCATTCTTCTTCGGCGTCATACCAGTGTTCTTTGCTTTGTGCACGAGAGCTCTTCTCTTCTTCCTCTCTATTTCTCAAGTGATATATTAGAGTGTGTGAGATTGGAAACTGTCCTCGGTTCCTTGTGCTGTTTCGATCAGTGTCGTTCCTACTGTGTGTAGAGTGATGGGGTTTTGATCGGGAAACCTTTGTGGTCTTCGTATTGGTTTACTGTGTATTTGGAGAGGCCAAAATCAGTTTGTCTGAGCCCGGTTTTTTATCCTAACACATTATATTCTATTGTTTCCTGTTGTGTTGAATTTTGCAGGTTGGACAGCGGCTTTGGAAGGTACAGCATCACCGGTGGACGCTCCTAACAGTGGTATCCGAGCCATTGGTTGCTGCCCGCCGTCCGCCTCGCTGCCCGCTACCCGCTGCACGCCGTGCCGTCGTCGTCGATTCGTCGGAATCTGAAACTCTTACTTAGAGTTTCGCTCTGGTATATTGGCTGGAACCTCTTTTTACTGCATTTAGTAGCGTAACCGCTTGCCGCGGATTTATGTGCTGGGATTTGCTGCTGGTAGAACTCTAGGTTTTATGTGTTTGTTGTGTTTTCATTTTTCGTGGCTAAAAGTTGCTTCCGCTGTGTTCGTTTTGATCTCGTGTGATTGAAATTTTTTCTGTGGGAAAAATTTGTTTTTTTTTGTTAACCGTTGTGTTTTTTGAAAATGTCTATGACTGGATATCATCTCGAACCTTTTAACGGAAAAACAGATTTTTCAATATGGCAGCAGAAAATGAAAGGTATTTTGGTACAACAAGGAGTCTTCAAAGCAATAGACTTGTCATATTCTGCTGCTGAAACTCCTGAAAAATTGGCTGAAATGGATGAGTTTGCTTATTCGTCAATAATTTTGAACTTGTCTGACTCTGTGTTAAGAAAAGTTGGTAAATTGAAATCGGCTAAGGAACTTTGGGAAAAATTAGAAGAACTTTATACTGAAACTTCGTTACCCAGTAAATTGTTTTTGCTTGAGAAATTTTTCCGGTTCAAACTTGATTTAAACAAGGACATTGATGAAAACTTTGATGTGTTTACCAAACTAGTTCAAGATATTAAGCAAATAGGAGATAAGAATATTGATGATTACACCCATATTGTTCTTTTAAATGCAATACCTGATTCTTACAGTGATGTTAAATCTGCTATTAAGTATGGTAGAGATCAGGTAAGTTTAGAAACTGTTGTGAACGGTCTGAAAAGCAAAGAGATAGATTTAAAAACAAATAAGGGTGGTAATAATTCTGGTGAGGTTATGTTTGTTAGAGGAAGGTCTCAACATAGATTTCAAAATCAAAAACCTTCAAACAACCATAACCAAGCGTTCGTTAAAAATAGAGGTAAGAGTAAGGCGAGATCCAAGTCGAGACCCAAGAATAGAAAATGCTATAATTGTGGTGAAACTGGTCATTACATTAAAGAGTGTTCTAGGCCTAAGCAAAACCAAAACTTTAAAAATCAGCATGATGACCATGCAAATATGGCTTCTGGTAGTGAAAACATGGGTGATATTTTTATGGTGACTGAGATATGTGATGTTTCTGTGGTGAATTCTGTGCATTCAAGTTCTTTGTGTGAGAATGAATGGCTAGTTGATTCTGCGTGCACTTTTCACATGTCCCCATTTAAAAATCTGTTTTCTAGTTATAAAGAAGTGAAGCATGGGTCTGTTTCTATGGAAAATGAAAAATTGTGTCAAGTTGCTGGTCTTGGTGATGTATCACTGAAATTTGATTCTGGTTATGTGTTAACTTTGAAAAATGTGAGGCATGTTTCCGATTTATGTCATAATTTGATTTCATGTGCTGCATTGGAAGATGATGGGTTACGAGGTAGATAAGGAAATGGGGTTATGAAAATTATGAAAGGGTCTTTAGTGATTTTCAAAGCTGCCAAAAGGAGAAACTTGTATGTTTGTCATGCTGAATGTGAATCTTATGTGCAAAATTCTGTGAATGTTGTCTTAAGTGACAAAACTGATTTGTGGCACAAAAGATTAGGTCACATGAGTTCTAAAGGTCTTGAAATTTTGCACGAAGATGGTTATTTTGGTGGTGATAAATTGTTTTGTATGCCATTTTGTGATTCGTGTGTTCTGGGTAAACAGTCTAGAGTTAAGTTTCCAAATTCCCCTATTCATAAACACTCTGTCACTTCTGAAATACTTGAGTATTTGCATGCTGATGTGTGGGGTCCTGCTAGTGTGCCAACGCATGGTGGAAATCAATATTTTCTATCTGTTATCGATGATTTTTTAAGAAAAGTTTGGGTGTTTTTAATGAAAAACAAATCTGATGTGTTTGAGAAGTTTAAAAGCTGGAAAAACTTGATTGAAAATCAAACAAGTAAGAAAATTAAAATTCTAAGAACTGATAATGGTCTTGAATTTTGTAATCGATTGTTTGACAATTTGTGTGCTGAATCTGGTATTCAAAGACATAGGACAGTCCCTTATACGCCTCAGCAAAATGGTGTAGCTGAGCGTATGAATAGAAATTTACTTGAAAGGGTGAGGTGCATGCTTGCTAGTTCTGGTCTTTCAAAAAAGTTTTGGGGTGAAGCTGTTTGTACTGCTGCTTATTTGATAAATAGGTCTCCTTCTGTGCCTTTGAATGGTAAGTGTCCAGAATCTGTGTGGTCTGGTATGCAAATAAATTTTTCAAACTTGAAAGTTTTTGGTTGTTCTGCTTTTGTGCATCAGAAAAATGACAAACTTGAACCTGGGTCTGTGAAATGTGTTTTCTTGGCTATCCTGATGGGGTTAAGGGTTATAGATTATGGGTAAGAGATCAACCTGGTTTTAAAGTGTTAATCAGTAGGGATGTTGTTTTCAATGAGTCTGAATTTCCCTGTTTATCTGTTCCTTTACCTACTCCTGAACCTGCCACTGCTCCAAACAAGGTGGAGCATTTACTTGGTCCAAGTCATGATTCTGAAAATGTGCAAAATGTTCCTGAAGTGAATATTTTACCTGAAAATCTGTCTGAATCTGTTTTTGATAATCAAGTTGATGCTGATGTGCATGAAGAAATTGCTGAAAATATTCCTGAAACTGATCTTAGTGATTTGAATGATTATCAATTGGCTAACGATAGATCTAAAAGAAATATTAGGCAGCCACAACATTTTGATGATTTTCATATGACTTCCCATGCATTTAGTGTGTTTGAATCGATTGATAATGTTGAACCTAAGTCATATGAAGAAGCTTTAAAATCTGAAAATTCTGTGCAATGGTTAAATGCGATGAATGAAGAAATTAATTCGCTGCATGTTAACAACACTTGGATTCTTGTACCTAAACTTGAAAATTGTTCTGTTGTGGACTGTAAGTGGTTATTTAAGGTCAAGAATGAATGTGAATCTGTCAGATTTAAAGCTAGGTTAGTCGCTAAGGGATTTACTCAAAAGGAAGGGATAGATTATACTGAAATATTTGCTCCGATTGTAAAGTTTACTACTGTGCGAATCATGCTTGCCCTTGTTGCTCAGTTTGATTGGGAGTTGAAGCAATTAGATGTTAAAACTGCTTTTTTACATGGTGAACTTGATGAAAAAAAATTTTATGAGGCAACCTGATGGTTTTGTTGATTCTAAGTATCCTGATCATGTTTGTTTGCTGAAGAAATCTTTGTAT
This sequence comes from Primulina eburnea, assembly GCF_022965805.1. Taxonomy (NCBI): domain Eukaryota; kingdom Viridiplantae; phylum Streptophyta; class Magnoliopsida; order Lamiales; family Gesneriaceae; genus Primulina; species Primulina eburnea. The sequence continues at coordinate 1,389,174 of NC_133101.1, forward strand.
GCATTGAAGCAATCTCCTAGGCAATGGAACAAAAAGTTTGATGAATGCATGCTCTCTATGAATTTTACTAGAAGTAATTATGATCATTGCTTGTATTTCAAACAAAATGCTAAAGTTCCTGTTTTCTTGCTTATCTATGTGGATGATATGCTATTGATTAGTTCTTGTGTGAAAACTATTGATCATGTCAAAAATTGCTTAAATGCTAAATTTGATATGAAATTCTTAGGAGATGCTAAACGTATTCTTGGCATGAACATTTATAGAGATAGAAAACGTTCTGTCATTTTGTTGAATCAGGATACTTATGTTAAGAAAGTTTTGAGTAAATTTCCATGTTAAATGCAAAACCAGTCAATGTGCCTTTAGCCGGTCATTTTGTTCTAAGTAAAGAGCAATCCCCTAAAACTGATTTTGATGTTAAAAGCATGAAGAATGTGCCATATTCAAATGCTATAGGTTATGTCATGTATTTAATGGTTAGCACGAGGCCTGATATTGCATATTCTGTGAGTTGTTTGATTCGGTATATGTCTAATCCCGGTGTTTACCATTGGCAAGCTGTCAAATGGCTTTTGAGATATCTGAATGGTTCTGTGAAATATGGTTTAAAATTTTCAAAATCTGATGTTGGTGTTAAATTGGTTGGATATGTGGATTCTAACTATGCAAATGATAAGGACAATAGAAAATCAACAACTTCTTATGTGTTTACATTGTGTGGTGCTTGTATTAGCTGGAAATCTCAATTCAACACATTGTTGCTCTTTCAACCACTGAATCTGAGTATGTTGCTGTCACTGAATCTTTAAAAGAAGCTATTTGGTTGAAAGGACTTATTTCTGAACTTGGTTTTCTTGAAGGTGAAGTTGTAGTATTTTCTGATAGCCAGTCTGGTATACAACTGTGTAAGAATCATGTTTTTCATGATAGAACTAAACATATTGATGTTAGATTCCACTACATTCGTGATGTGGTTGCAAAAGGCATAGTCTATCTTGAAAAAATTCCTTCTCAATTTAATTCTGCTGATATGGGAACTAAGTGGTTGTCTGTGGATAAATTCAGATCTTGTTTAAAAATTTAAAATTTTGATACTTCTGATTGATGTGTTCTGTTTCTGTTATTTGACGTAGCTTACTTGGTGTTTGCTATAAATTGACACTTGTACTAACTTTGTGTTTTCTGCAAGTGGGGCGATGATGATGGCTGTAGGTGACTCTCCTGTCCAGTGAACCGGCGTTGGGCCGAAAGGTGGAGAAATGTTGGGTTTGGCCCAACTTTTTCCAAGCCTATTACCATAGCTCCTTTTGTCACATATGGGCTGTAGGGCTTCAGCCTCTCTTCCTTTCTTTTTTTAATAGAGGGCTGCCGATCTTTTCTTACTTAAATCTGTGTGTGTGCAGCCGACTAGAGAGAGGAGCGTAAGCGTGAGTTTTCTGAGAGGCAGCAGTGCGCTTCATTCTTCTTCGACGTCATACCAGTGTTCTTTGCTTTGTGCACGAGAGCTCTTCTCTTCTTCCTCTCTATTTCTCAAGTGATATATTAGAGTGTGTGAGATTGGAAATTGTCCTCGGTTCCTTGTGCTGTTTCGATCAGTGTCGTTCCTACTGTGTGTAGAGTGATGGGGTTTTAATCGGGAAACCTTTGTGGTCTTCGTCTTGGTTTACTGTGTATTTGGAGAGGCCAAAATCAGTTTGTCTGAGCCCGGTTTTTTATCCTAACACATTATATTCTATTGTTTCCTGTTGTGTTGAATTTTGCAGGTTGGACAGCGGCTTCGGAAGGTACAGACCGGTGGATGCTCCTAACAAATTCATTAATTTTCTTTATAAAATTTGAATAAACTAAAATCAACATTGAACCCAAATCCATATTCTCATTCAATCCCAGCTCGCAGTCAAACACAATCCGATCCGACTCAATGACGCCAATGCTAATAGAGATAATAATAAATATTCATCGCGATTCAATTCACTCATATCCGTATTTGTCATCGCAACCTCAAAAAATTTAAAAAACAAGTTCGTAATATATTTTTGTAACTCTACACTTTTTATTCCTGAAATACAAATCTTAAATCGTTTAATTTACTATCCCTCACCAAAATTATTATTTTAATTTTTTTTTATTACCAGGTTCCACTCTAATGTTGTTTTTAGTAAAAAAAAAAATATATATTCAAAATTTACAGTTACACTGAACATACCAGTAAAATGTGGATTTTCCTAAATATAATTTCAAGATTGTTTTTTTATTACCATGTGGTCCCCACTCTAATGTAATGGGTTTTGATTTATTGAAGCATTTGTATGTGTTTTTTGTTTGTATGTATAATATAATTTAATTTTTTTGTGGAAAAAATAATTTGATATCTTTTAAATTCCTTCACTGGGAAACAAGAGACAGTTGATAAAAATGAATTGGCGTTGACGCTTCCTCGTACCAACGTGCCCTTGTTTACCCTTCTTTCTTTTTCACCATTTAAGCATTACCAATTTAATACTATTTTAAATATTTTTTCCTTTATCTTTTGGAAAAATAGTATATATCTTTACTTCTATATATAAATTACGTTTTTTATGTTCCGAATTTGTAACACCAATTATTTTTTACGAAAATATCATATTCATTTAGATAAATAATATTTTTCATGTCATTTACTTATAACTACAATATTTACTTTAAAATTTCACATTTATCTACAAATCACATATTTAATATAACTGTATTATCTTTATTCAAATAATAATTAAAAACTATAACAAAATTTTATGTATCAATTCGACCTATTAACGACTGTGAACATGATTCATGAACATAATAAAAATTAAGAAAATCAAAGAATATAAAATTAAAATCATTTTGGCATCCATGTCACCTGCGTAGTGAAGTAGAAGAGATGCAAAAGGAGGAAAGGAGTTAGCCAGTGCCGTGGCATGAGATTCACGAGACATTGAGATAATATTAAAAAAAAATTAAAAAAAAAATGAAGTGCAGATTGGTGGTCACCTATCCATCTGGTCTACGTCTTAGTTGTAAAGTTTGCTTCCACATTTGCCTTATCCATGGCCACGACTCACATAAAATTCGTTACGTTAAGTGCACTCTACATTGAATTCATCCGATTTATCTTTGAAAATGCTTAATTAATATTCATAGAGATTAAGTTTTAAATTCACTTTTGAATTTATGTCCAAGGATTTTAAATTATTTAACTTAACTTGTTCGGGATATATTAAAATTCAAGAGAATTTTAAACCCATTAAGTTAATGATTTACGATCGTATTTTTGGTGGAATATTTCAAATAAAATGATGATTAGTGTCATTTAAAATTCATTTTTCAAATCATTCGTTAAATCAAATCTTTTGGAATATATATTAGAAATGGTTTAAAATGACCATATCATATGAGTTTGAAAATTTAAAATTTATTGTCAAATAGATTTACACAAACAAATAACTTGTTTTGTTTAAAATCCATGAATCATGTTGCATTTGAGTTGGAAGATTAAGATTTGAGAAAACATTCATTTAAAAAAAACTTGCAAAGCTCTGTGTCGAGGTGAATTCGAAATCACTAAATGTTTCAAATCCATCAACAAATCCTTGTACGCTTTTTCTCATTAGATTGTTGATGTGATTTTGATTATTTGTGCAAGTTCTAGTGCCAAATTATCAATTTTCAGCATTATGTCATTATTTTTCAATGTTATTTCAGCTATTTTGTGGAAATAATTAAAAGAACAATAAGTAACTTATTTACCAACACTATAACTCGAAAATATATTGGAGGCAAAACGATTTTTTTTATCGATTAACTTATCAAATTTTGGGTTTTGGTCCACTAAGTTTTCTAAAAGTTTGGTTTTAACCTATTAATTTTTTATTTTCGACTATTTTAGTCTAGTTGCTGACGTGGTATCTTATTATTCAGTAATTTTCGATGTCGTGTGAGTATTTTCTGGCATCATATAAACAATTGAACTAAAATAACCAGATATTAAAAATTAATGTAAAAAAAATCAAAATTTGAAAGTTCAGTGGTAAAAAAACCTATTTTTTAAAATAATAGGTCTCGTGTGAGACAGTCTCAATGATCTATATCCATAACACAGGTTGACTCGGTCTATAGCTGAAGTGAAAATTAACACTTTTAGCATAACAACAGTATTTTTTCATGAGTTGAATTACGTAACACGTTCATTTCATAAAATTGATTTATGACACAATTTTATAAAAAAAAATTAGGTTTCCAAAATAACCAAGCTAGCTATCATTTTCATCTCATCTAAAATTTGAGTTTGTACAGGAATTTACACTGTCTAGATTCTAGTTTCTTGGTTTCAATGTGTGAAGAAGGTGTGTCCAACTTTTCATGTGCCACATTAATTGCCCTATTTACACATTTTCATTTTGTTCGACATAACTCTATGAAATGATTCATAGGCCAACTCTATGCTAACCTTAAATCTGGAATAAATCTCCATTACAATTTCAAAAAAATTACAATTTGAATATGTGTATATATATATATATATATTTCAATTACCTCATAAAGGCAGAAAATTCCAATATTTATCATTTCTTTGTTTATAAAAAAATGAAAAAAGAATTAGTACAATCAGAGACGACTCTGTACTATAAAAAGTAATTTAATTAATAAATAATGTACGATTCAGATACTCCTATTTCATTTCTTAAACAAGACAAAGTTTTTTTCCCCATTGTCACTTTCAGTATGATCAATTTGATTACAGAATGATATAAAAAATTTATATTCTGCAGATTCTATGCGAGATACTTCTTTTTCGTCTGACTTTTATTATGTCCCCTCCAATTTAAAGCTAAATTTATTCTAGTCTATCTTATTTTATATTTATTTACGGATTTATAATCATACATTTTTATTTGGGAAAGAAGATTTAATTAAGGGAAAATAACCAAAACTGTCATATGAGTTGATATGTTTTGAATTATGTTCATTTATATAGCTAATATTTGATCTTAGTGCAATAAATTGACATTTGCTTTTGCAACTGGTCTATTTTCTTTACTGGAATACTGACATTGTGTTGGATGTTACTAAATGATGTCGGATATTGTCAACATGACGACAAACGTTACAAATAAGTGTTAACATGTCCGATATCTATCAACGATCTAGTAAAAAATGGACTAAACGTGTAAAAACTAACTAAATTATTGCATTAAGATCCAATTCGACTACTTGAAGGACTGAAATCTAAAATAGGCCAAGTTTCACGAAAAATGACATTTCTTGTGGATTAATTTTAAAAGATTTCATAGATGCAAAAGGTAATCAGTTACTGTGGCTTTCAGGCATATAAGCCTAACTCTATCGGCCCAACATCAACTTTTGCCACGTGCCACCATATTACCCTTTCAATATCAATGGAGCATTAATTCTCTCTAGCTACTTTTTTTCTTGCTTTATTTGAACTAATTTCCAATTATTTTTCTAACCCACAAATTAAAAATTTCGAAATTACTAACCCGAAACCTAAATATTCTAGTTTCAGACCACGATCTCCATTATTAATTCTTCCAAAACGAAAGATGTATTTGTATGAAGTAGGTATAATATAAGACGATCACACGAATATATATTCATGAGATATGTCGATCTGGTCCATACTTATAATGAAAACTAATACTTTTCACATAAAAATTCATATTTTTTCATGAGTTGGATTGAAGATTCGTATTATAAAATTGATCTGATTGTCTTATATGAGTTTTGTGATTTGTATGTTGATATGTCCATTAAAAAAAACAAAATAATATAAACAATATTAATAAATTTATTTTAGATTTGTTGTAAAAATATTTATAGATAATCAAAATATTATATTTTGTCCACTAAAAAATATTATATAAAGTTTTATCAATTTGAATATGAAATCCTGACATATCATCTGTAATTAAAATTCACTAGCCGACGCAATGTTTTCATTTGCAAAATCATTAAATGAGATCAAAATTTGGAATACATGCATGGTTTTTAATACTTGTTTTGTTCCATATATTTAGGTTTATGTGTATTTTTACACATATTAAGAAAATTATTTTAAAAAACAAGTTTTACTAATCATGATATTCACATTTTACCCTTATTTAATGAATATTTCAATAAGATATAAAACTTTTTTGGAAGTCAATAATGAGGAGAGGCATATTGGTAAAAGAACAGAAAAAATAATATTAAATATAGATATTGGACTCTATATTTGAGACGGATGGAAAAAATATGATATTTATATTTGTAAATGAGGAAATATCTCCCAAAAAGAAGAAACTTGCATCTCAAGTCAATAAAAAGAATTTAATTAGAAGTTGAAAGTGCATTTTCTGGGTGGTACTTACATACTTGATTTTTGGAAAAATTGTAGTGTTTTGTTTTTTGTTATTTTGTAACTGACATGTTTTATACTTTTTTTTCATGTTGTAGTTCAATTTATGGTCATATTACACCAATTAGAACTTTTTAAAATTTTATAACTTTTTTCATAAGGAAGTTACTTGGCGTCGGAAAATAATGATGTGATATCAAAAATTTTTGATGTTGCGCGAGATATTGTTGACATGTTTAATATCATGTCATCTCAAGTGATTTAGACTAAAATTGAAGGGGAAAAAACAAATAAATTAGTAAACAAAAGATTGTGAATTGATCGACATCAGAAAATATAAAACATGCACGTTGTATGACCAAACATATAATTTTCCCTTTACTTTTTAGATGCTTCAAATAATAATAATGATAAAAAATTAAAATTAAGGATGATAATTTGTAGGCAAAAATTTGTGTGAGACGGTCTGACGCGTCGTATTTTGTGAGACGGATATCTTATTTGATTCATCATGGAAAAATATTACTTTTTATGCTAAGAGTATTACTTTTTATTATGAATATCGGTATGGTTGACTCGTCTCACGGTCACAGATAAAGAATCGTGAGACAATCTTACAAGAGACCTACTCTATTAGTTGTAGATTCGTGTGCTTGGTGAGCCCGATAATTTAGTTGTAGAATTTATAAATTCATTCTTATTATCCTTATGTATTTTTTCGATTGAGAATTATTTTTTATAATTTAAATATCATATCAGAATAAAATATGTAACGTAAAATACACACACACATATATTTTTATATATATATGTACACACACACACAAATATATATATATATATATATATATATATATATATATATATATATATATATATATATATATATATATATATATGATATTTACACTCCACTATTTATTTATACACACACGTCACTTTATTTTTTAAAGTGTAAATGGACAACAGTATCCTTAAATTTAATTGATTTTTTATTTGGTAAATTATTTGTAGTCTCGTTTCCTAAAATAAATTATCAAGAACTTTAGTTAGTCAAAATATCACAATTAAATTTATAAATATCCTTAGATATGAAAAGATACATAAAATAAAAATATTACAAATTAAAATATTTTTTTATTTTATCTCATGTTAATTTATTTTTTATTTTACATTTCCAATTGTATTTGGTCGCATAATCAAAGATTAAACTTGTCCTTGAATCATTGTATTTGGTCGCATACGTTTGATTAGTTTATTGATTTTTACACAGAACACATTGGATAAAATTACCTCTCCGCCCTTTGAATTTTCTTGTAAAAATCAACTCAAGCAATTTGGTTGCTACAAATCAATGTTTTTTTTTTAAATATATAAATTATATGGCGAAACAAAAGTATCTTATGGAAAAATTTAAAAAAAAGGCCTTTAAATTTATTTATTTTAAAAAATTCAAAAAAAAAAACTATGTGTGCATTATTAATAATTAAATTACAAATAAGTTTAAAAATATTTTCAATTCAATCATACAAACTAATGAAATAATTACGTCCCAATCGAATCTCGATCGTAGTTTGAACAATATTTATATTGCGGAATATCTAGTATTTTATGTACTCTTAATTAATTCTTTCGGAAATCAATGGAAATTAATTTTTTTGTTTTTAGGGAAAGGTCAGAATCGTCATTCGGCATGTTAATAAATTAAATGAAGCAACTATTTCTAAACTTTCTTTGTGTAATTCACATTTTGCTATTTCAACTAACTATGGTTAGGTTTCTCATTTATTATCTTATTTTACGAATAAACCGGAGTCTAAATATATACCGTTTGTGAAACTTTTCTCAAACAAAATTTAAAAGATTATATCATATAACACAAAAACTTGTGTGAGACGGTTTTACATAATTTAAAAGATTATTCATATAAGACAAAAAAATTTATGTTACGAATATCTTATTTGGATCATCTTTGAAAAAATATTACTTTTATGTTAATAGTATTATTTTTTATTGTGAATATCGATAAGGTTGACTCGTCTCACAGATAAAGATTTGTGAGACCGTCTCACACGAGACCTACTCATCACATAATATATAATTTAACGTTATTAATTTTTAAAAATAAATCATCGCTATCTATAAATTAATTATTTAAATCAACTAGTTGATCGTAGAAGTATAAAAAATATCGGATTTAACTAAATAAAATGTTATTCTTTTGTTTTTGGAATTTAAGCAAACGAATGGAAATAACAGTGAGTATGTGAGAGAAAACTGAACTTTACAAACAAAACATAAATATGGTGTCCACAGAAATAATAATCACCTTCGTTCATACATACAAAAAAGACATCTCCACACACACACACATATATATATATATATATGAAATATATTTTATATATATATACATATGTATGTATATAATATTTTTAATTGTTCTTTCTTTCTTTGGAGAAAGGCGATTGCAGAGAACAACAGAAGTCTCGCTAGCTTCTGCAAAGAGATAGAAAAGGAGATAAATAGTTAGACAGAGAGTGTGATAGAAACGACAGCCTCAGGAATAGGAGACAGTGAGATAAAAAAAGAAGAAGAATTCGAGATTTTTATTTTTATATTTTGTTTATAATTTTTTTGCTCAAATCCCAGAAAGAAGAAAACGATGTCTGATGCCTTTGTAAACCTTTACAACCTGAGACTATAGTAGGTATGTATGTCTGTGTGGATTGATAAAGCTGAATTTGTAAGCGACAAAGAAGAAATAAACTCATAATTTGATGCTTTCGCTTTTGCTCCTCACTACCCTTTTTATTCTTCTCTTTTCATGTATTCTCATATGGGATACAGCTTTTGTTTCTGTCGAGTATTGAAATTCCAGTACGGGTTTTTCATTTCTTGATGGATTTGTTCACAGAATCAGCGGTTGAGTTTACCGGAAATCGATGATGATGGAGATATGGGAATAGCAGTGGCTTGTGTGATTACCTATCGCTCACAAGATTACAATTCAATTCAATTCTTGGACAAGGAAATTCGATCCTATGTCCCAAGCTTACCACCAAGGAATCTACAGTTTCTCGAATGAATTCGAGAGATCGCAACAAGAACAACAGCAGCAAGCTCAGCAGCAGCATATAGCTCAGCAGATCCGAAGGGATAAACTGAGGATTCAAGGCTTCGAGCCGCCGCCACCGCCGAACTTAGTCGGTATTGAAGAGAAAGAATCAGGTGGTGTGCTCCCAGTTTACGAAACTGTCGGAATGTTATCTGAAATGTTCAGTTTCCCGTCGGGAGGTGTACCTACGGCTACTGAGTTGTTGGAGAGTCAAATTTCACAGAGTTATCGGAATCCGAGGCCGCCGCCGCCTACCGGAGCAGCTTCTGCTGCTGATTGGTTCTTACACCGTCAAGGGATGGCTGTAGGCGGTGGATTAGGAGATTCCAAGAATCAGATTTCTAGCATTAATGCGGATCCAGCAGCAGCCATGCAACTTTTCTTGATGAACTCACAGCAGCAAAGGTCTCCTTCACCATCTTCACACCATCATCCTCCCCCTACTTCGTCCACTCTTCATATGCTGCTTCCTAACCATTCTTCTTCACCGAATTCTTCCAATATCCAAACTTTTCACGCCGCACCGGGAGCGGCTTTTGGTCAATTCACATGGGTTCCAAACAGCGAGGACGAAACCAACCCTAATGAAATTCCGGGAGTAATGGAAGGACAAGGGCTATCTTTATCTCTATCCTCTTCACTTCAACACTTGGAAGCGGTGAAGGCCGAGGAATTGAGGATGAGAGAAGGAGGGATGCTATGTTTTGGGCAAGGCGGAGGGCCCTCTAATTCTGTAGCACAGTATCAGTTCAATAATTTGAATGCCGGAGACGCCACCGCCTCCTCCTCCTTACATCTGCAAGGCGGAGTAGTTGGTCAGAACCACCAGTTGCAGGTGGGGTTGGGGTCTTCTTTTGGAGCGGTCGGTATTTTGAGGAGTTCAAAGTACACGAAGGCAGCCCAAGAATTGTTGGAAGAGTTTTGTAGCATTGGAAGAGGTCAGTTAAAAAAAAACAAACTCGGGCAGCATAATCACAACAGCAACAACGCTGACCCTAGTTCCAACCCCAGTGGCGGCGCCGGTGGTGTCAATTCTTCCGCTTCTTCTCCTCTGTCAGCTGCCGACAGACTCGAGCATCAAAGAAGAAAGGTCAAACTGTTATCCATGCTTGATGAGGCATGTAATCTCTCTTTCCCTCTGCACTTTTCAGCCTAATCCTGTTTTTATTTAGTCCAATTCTTTTTAATAAAACGCACCGGGACACAGAAAATTCCGGCAACTTCTTTGGTATATTTTATTACCGGCTTATGGAACAGGCTATATAATATAAAAAAAATCATTTTTTAAAACATAAATGGTAGAATTAGTGGACACAATTAGGGAACTCTAGCTGGATGACAAGTTGGTGAGTGAACACGAGACTAGGTAACTGCCGGGACTGAAAAATTTTCAGTTCCATCTGATTGCGTTTCATTTCAGTTGACTTGACATAATGAAAGTTTGATTTTCTTCCATCGCTCGCTTTTAATTTTTCGGGAAATTGGCCTTCAGTCCTCAGTCGTCGTTTTTTTTTGTGTTCAGTCCCTAGATACTTTTTTAGTCCCTAGGTACTTTTTTTAGTACCACATTTCCACATGAAGTGTACCACATTTTGTATGACATAGTACCATAATTTTGTGGATAGAAATTGAACCCAAAGATATATTATGATTGAGGATTTTTCACCAACTTCCTCTTTATTTTTTGCGGCTTTTTTCCAATCATACAATACTTGTTTGTTCAAATAATTCCATATAAAAAAATCAAATCTTTGATGACTGTATCGCCCAAAGATTACATTACAGATGAGACAAAGGATATTTTTCCTTCACATCAGCAATCATTTCAGTGTACTATCCGATGATCTGATCCCATATTATATATACGCAGTTACTATATTTCGACTCTAGATCTTGTTATTTTATTAATAAAAATGAAAGAGTATTATTAAAATCATCGAACAATTATTAGCAAAATAATTTCTGTCCAGACATCTTGTCACGTACACTTGAATATAGTCAAAGTTATATATATAATCTGTAGTTTACGTTTTTGCAGGTGGATAGAAGATACAGCCGTTACTGCGAGCAAATGCAGATGGTGGTGAACTCATTCGACATGGTGATGGGCTTCGGCGCGGCGGTGCCGTATACTTGCCTTGCCCAGAAAGCCATGTCTCGCCATTTCCGGTGCCTGAAGGACGCCATCGCCGCCCAGTTGAAACACACCTGCGAGCTGCTGGGAGAAAAAGATGGTGGCACCTCAGGGATAACAAAAGGCGAGACACCTAGGCTGAAAATCCTCGAGCAAAGCCTGCGGCAACAAAGAGCATTTCATCAGATGGGAATGATGCAGCAAGAAGCGTGGAGGCCTCAAAGAGGCTTGCCCGATCGATCTGTCAACATTTTGAGAGCTTGGCTTTTCGAACATTTCCTGCATCCGTACGTTCTTCTTGCCCTTTTTACTATACGTTATCTACAGTGATGTGCAGTAAGAAAAAAACTGAGTTTATCTTTACTATATAGGATCAAGAAAAGCAGTTAATCACTAAAGATTAATCATTATTGTGGAATTCTGTGATAAGGCAAATCCCTTCATGATTCTTGAAACTCCGCCTGGGAAACTGTTTTACTTTTTCTCCCTTTATTATTTTTCACCCCTTCAATTTTTTCTTACTTGTGATTATCGTTTAAAGGTACTGATATGCAGCCCCTGATGTTGTCCTTTCAATCAAAAAAGCTGAAAAGAGCGTTGTATTGTTTCCTTCCTTTATTTTCCTCCCCTTTCATCTATTTATGTCATATAAATTTAAGATATATTATCATGCGATAAATTGATGTTTTGGCCATTTAATGCTCTTTTTCATAATATATTTGTATAAAATGCATAGCATTCAGAGAATGCGATAAATGGATATGTCAAAAGAGAAGAGAGTAGAGACTGCAGCTGCCTACTTTAATTTCTGAATTTTTTGCCAGTCATTGCTGTAATTGCTATGTTCCTCTTAGATTGTCCCGCCCATGCAGCAACAAAAACTTTCTATAAAAAAAAAGAAAATTTGATCGAACTACGTTCATATCTCTCTCTTTTTGTTTTTGTTGCATAAATCCAAAATTAGTATAAAGTTTGGTCGTCAAATTACACAGTTTTGGCAAGAAGGCTTCTGTTTTCTGAATCTAACGTCGTTTTCTTTCCTCTGATCACTTTTTCTAAGGTATCCAAGCGACGCAGATAAGCATCTGCTAGCTAGGCAGACTGGCCTGTCGAGGAACCAGGTATTCCTTTTCATTTTATCATCACATTTCCATAATCACGCCTTTTTCATCTGCTTTCTCTCTCACACATTAGCAATCCAAAAGCGGGTTTTCATGATTTTTGGTATCATTTATTACTCCTGCAGAGGGGGTTGTTGAGGTGGGGTACGGAGTCGTGGGTATTGGCTTTGCGAGGATTTGCGTCTTTGTTCTGTGAATTTTTCTTGTTCCTGTTGGAGAAAAACCAAAATTTTTTTTATCCCTTTTAATGGGTTCTTTGGATTCTTTTCCCGGAAAGACAATTTTTCTGTGACAGAGAAAAAATAGCTGATAGTTATATTTAGGGTCAGATGAAATCAGTCCAGTACAGGAGAGTACGCCATGAAAATTTCCCAGTGTTTAATACACATGCATATATGTCTTTTTACGTACAGCATACACATTCAATGATCCCACCCCCTTTCAGTCTGTGGATTTGTACTGAAAATGGTGGGTTTAACTGGTTATATATAAAGTGATGCAGATTATGCAAAGAAAGTGATTGAATAGGCCTGCTTTCTTGGAATCAACCCTAAAAATGACACGAACATGCATCCACGGTTGAGCGCATTTGTCTTTTGCAAAGTTCTTAATTATTAATTTCTGCGGAATGGATAGACCTACATCGCATGTTACATTATTAAATTCCTTTTAGCAACGACATGTGGAATGAATAGCATTCTTCATATATTTCATTTAGTTGATCTCAGTAGAGTTCAAGTAGATTTAATTCTTTATCTATAGAAACCTTTAATCGATGGATATCAATATCTAGTGATCAAACTATATATTGAAAAACGATTGCGACTGTATTTGAATTTACTTGAGAGACGACCTAGGGGAAGGCCGCCATGTCCCAGGATTAGTCAGCATTTTAAACTCATTTGCCTTGAATTTCGATGAATATATTTAGTGGTTACTTATGGTTTTTTTTTTTTACTGTGTTATATGTATGTTTCCAGGTTTCAAATTGGTTCATCAATGCGAGGGTTCGGTTGTGGAAACCCATGGTCGAAGAGATGTACCAACAAGAAGCCAAGGATGAGGCAGATCCACAGCGGGACCATAGCGGCAGCAGCAGCACCAGCGCAGCAGCTGCAGGTACCAACAGTAACAATGCACAAACTTCAACGCCTCACGCAACCATCACCACCGCAATTACTCCTCCGCCTGCACCCAAAAAATCTCATGAAATCAATACCCCAGAAAGCGACCCTTCATTCATCGCAATTAATAGGCAACGCTTCTCGGAAAACCAAGCCAGCAATAGCAACAATAACAACAATGCCGCCACGTCGGCGGCGCAATCTTTTCCGGTCATGCAGGAGGCTGACTCCGGCCTCACACATAAGCCCTCTACTGCAGAAGTCAATGAATCCTCCACGCTGATTAGGTTTGGGGCGAATGCGGGCGACGTGTCTCTTACGCTAGGATTACGTCACGCCGGAAACTTTCCGGAGAAGAGCCGGTTTTCGATCAGAGACTTCGGGGGCTAGCTGTTAGGTTAACTATCAAATCATTATTATTAATAAGATAGTATAATCTTGTCATATTCTCTAATATGCTTTTTTTTTATTTTTGTTTCTTTCTGCTTTGATAAATCAATCACATTATTTGAAAATGTAGAACATAATGTAAGCAATGTGTACCATATTTTACTAAAGTTGTATAGTTTAAATTTTGGGAAAATTATTTCTCATTACTATTATATGTTCCTTCAGCATATTTTTTAATATATATATATATATATATATATATATATATATATATATACATAGGTTTTTACCCTGCACCCAAGGGTGCAAGGTAACCGCAGCTGTCGTCCACATGTGTATTTTCTTTTTTTTTTTAAACAACGTTTAGCGACGGATTTTAACACACCGTCGCTAAACGTCTAATTTTTTTAAAAAAACTGGATAGAGGGGGACAGAGGGGCGTTCACAAAATCGATTCTCCCGTCCAACTTACCGCCCCACAACACAGAAAAGTTTGAGAGAAACTCGAGCTTTTAAATTCCTTTTTATTCATAAAATTGTGAGGTTTCAAGCAAACTGTGCTTTTGAGGCGCACGAAAAAATATTTATTTGAGCCGCACTTACATTCACACATACATCGAACCAAATTTTTATTTCTAACAACTTCGATTTACATTCACGCACATATTTTTATACCCGAGGTTTTCTAACACATTCACGCACAAATTCTACCGGGAGTGAGAAATTTTCCGACAACATCGAGTTATCAATGAAAAAATATTATTTTTTATGCTAAGAGTATTACTTTTTATTGTGAATATGAATAGAGTTGACCCGTCTCACAGATTAAGATCCGTAAGACGGTCTCACATGAGACTCATTCATCAAAATTTTGGGAATTGATGTGGTGTGCCGGTGCGGAACTATTTAATTTTCAATAATGGTCTCTATTATGATTGATTTACAATTTAAATGTGATATTTTAAAATATAATAGTAATAAGTTAATTTCTTTTAAATGAAAGGAATTTAATGGAATTTTTTGGTTTTTGGAAATAGCTTCACAACATACCAAAATATTTAATGTAGAGGGTCTAACTTTAATATATAGTTATAGATTAAAATCCTCAATATGGTGAAAATTTTCAAATTAACAACAATTATATGTGCAAAAGATTTATCATTTCATTCCTTATTAAATGAATGACCTTACTAAAAAAATTAATTTTAGGAAAAAATGTATTTTTGGTCCCGTAGATTTGTTTACTTATTATTTTGGTTATTTTTATCTGTTATCGAATTTCAGTTTCAGTCCATTATATTTGTTTTTTTTTTTTTTTGACAATTTTTGTCGTTCTTCCTACATGACGCTGATGTGGCATCATTATAGTGCGACTTTTGTAGTGTTGCATCAATACTCCTGATGAAAGATAAAATTTCCTAAATTTAAAAATATGAAACTAATTAGATTGAAATTTGATTACACAGAATATCAAAATTGCAAAAAAAAAATAATAATAATAATAATGAAACATAAATTATCAAAATTAAAATTTATCCTTGATTTTATTATACAAATATAATATTAATTCCTAGATCGATTTCACACATAACGTGGCAAGATCCGTATGATTTTCTTTATAATGTCATTGCCACGAAACAACGAAAAATATAAAACAAAAATAAATTTGACCAATGTTTATAAAAATTATAAAAAAAAATAGCAATCATCTTATCTAAATAAAAAAAACCACGACTTCAATTAATTTATTCTATTAATGTAGTTAAACCACTAATGTACGTCCTATTAAAAATATGGAATGACTATTGTTATAAAACACATTGGGGTTGTTGACCATTTAAATAGCGAAAACTATTTGTGTTTTTTTTTTTGTTTTTTAATTATAGTATATTTGCTCTTTTGCGATTTTGGTAATCTATGTTATCAAATTCAATTTTAATTCATCATCCTTATTTTTTTACAATTTTATTTATTTTTTCGACGTGACGTTGATATATATATATATATTCAGCGGCACATCAACAATCTCAATAAAAATAATTAAAATTTCAATTGCAAAAAAAAACTGAAGATGGAGCCTCAAATTGAAACTTAATAAATACAGAATACTAAAATCGCGAAGTGTTAAAATTACGGAACAAAAAATGCAGATTTTTCGTTTTAAATATTCTATCATAATATATTAACTTAAAAAATCACAATATTGTTTTGGGTTTGGAATTATTTCTCCTTCTATTTATATGAACTTTGACTTTTTTACGTGCGTGTGTTATAACAATTAACAGTGGTCTATAATTAATTAATTAATTAATTAGTGGAATGCGTGCAAGAAATGAATTGCTAATTAAATGACGTTTAGGACTTTTAATTTGCAATATAATTTAGAATAAAATATATGTATATAGAATTAACAAGCAAAAGACCTAATCAAATGCTTGTGTAGAATTCTCTATGTTCAATTATAAAGGTAATATAGTATAATAATTCTCGACCAAAAAATGTAAAAATACTATCTTTTGATATACATTCGATGTGTACGATTGATTAGACGTCATCATAAAAAGAAAATAAAAAAGTATGACAAATCATATCTAATTATATAGATAAAATATTTTTTGTCCTATAATTTCTAGGTTTTTTTTTTGTTCCATTGCTAGATAATTAATATTTTTACTCCATTAATTTGCACATTATTTTTTCTTTTTTTTTTTATCGTTTTTCACTAGATAACTAATGTGATATCAGAAAATAATGACTTATCACCTGAAATTATGACATACATAGAAGATTGCTACATGGCGGTAGAATTTGCTCATGTCGATCTATTGTCAGTGTCACGTTAGCACTATAGAGAAAAATGATTAAAATTTAATGAAAGACTAGTATTAATGGACTAAAATCGTGAATTGTCCACAATATGATCAAAAATGAAAACCGTGCAAGTTACTAGTAAATTATGTGTATGCAATTATTATTTCTTCAATGTTATATACACAGTTCGTTAACATATGGAAGAGTAAAACTAATGATCTCTCCACCAGATATATCAAATTTGTTTGGTGGAGAAAACGAAGGGAAACAAATGCAAATAATTGAGAAGAAACAAGTTCCTTAAACTTTACACATATTACCTGCAAATTAAAGCAACAATTACCACTTACCTTGTTTGATTAATGTAACAGAGAATCAAGTTCCATTTATGGAATATATACGGAAACATGTATTTAATAATTTATCTTCATTTTCAGAGTACTCAAAATGAAATTTAATATAATTTTCTCCAAATGCTAATGACAACTTGTTAAATTAAGAATTATGTGAGGCTCGAGATGTTGGTCAGACATGAATCAACATATATAACACTGTTTGAAGTAAAATCGGGCATCTTCAAAATACATAAAAGGGAAAACAATCATATTTGTCGTGTGGTCGGCATATTTCGAGTTTGGTCCTTTAGCAATCAAAACTTAGTTTTAGTGCAGTAAGTTTGCATTTTTTAAGATTATATTAGTGATCGAATTTCTGCATAATGGATAAAATTCTATATATGATCCTTGGTTCTTCATGTCAATCAAACTCATAAACCACAAATCACCACGTCATTAATACGTTATATTTGTTTTTGAGTAATTATAATCAATTTTTTCAACGTGGTGATGACCTGATGACGATGTGAAGCTCAGTATAAAATGTTACATGAAGAAAAAAGATTAAAATTAACGAAATTCGAATAACAAAAAAAAAGTAAAAAACAAATTTTCCTTAAACTAATTTGTGGCCCAGCTAAACACATACTTCTTTCTTTTTCCCAAACAACGATGATCCAGCAGGAAACCTAGGATGGCCGCAAATTAAATGTGAATTAATGTTGTCAATTGTTTTTACTTCTTAGCCAACCAAAACATATATGTATTGAATTCGCTGTCGGAAAATAAATAGTTTTGTACGAATGGGTAGTCTTGAATTTGACTCAGGATGCCTCGAATTAAACACATTATACATATAACATACACACGCACACAGCAAAAAAAGACATAACAAAAAATGGTATATTGTTCGAAAGCCCAAACACAATAATCACAAAAATAATTATATCATATCATATCAAATATAATATTAAGCATAATATAAGTAATATAGTTTTATCTTTTAATAATTATATTTTATCAAGGTAATATTGTTAATTTTTTCATTTTATTTACAAGTATTTTGTTTTGATCATGCTAGCTATTAGTCCATTTCATGGTCACGATCCACTAATTTTTATTTATTATAATTTGAGTCGTTTTTCATTGGATTAAGCACATTACGATGAGAAATGATTACGTGACATTAAAACTGATTATGCGTCATCGAAAATTGTTGGAGTGCCTCCAGATATTGGTGATATGTAAGATATCATGTCACTATTGATGTGAAAATTGAAAAAATTAAAATAAAAAGCACGTAAATTAGTATGCTAAAATTGTAAATTAACTAATAACAAGGAAAAAAAATTACCCAACTAAATATAATTTCCCAATTTTCAAATAATTTGCTTTAGTACAAACGAAATAAAATAATAATATATTACCACCTTACGTGGATTCTGGCATCTGTAGCCTAGGAATTTACAACCGATGGAGAATAATTTCTTTGTCTGGCATTAATGCCAACAAATTATTATATATCTAAATTTGTTTGTCCTAAAAACATATAAATCAAATGAAAATCTCGATTATAATTTTTATTTTATAAACTCATGATTATTGTTATTTTATAATCAATTTTTTATTCGTCATTAAATATTATTATTAATTATTAGGAAAAATAATAAGAAAGAAAACAGCGTAACTCCGCCAAAGAATCTGAAAAAGTGGTATAGAGAGTTAGAGACTAACTATCAGATTCTACCAACTTACTTAAAAAAAAATTTAAATGTAATTTTTACTGAATTTGATCAACCACTTTATTAATGGGCCCTTTAAATTGGACTAATCGAGAACTAACACGCGGGGCCCTCAAATTGGGTTGCTTTGGGCCTAAAAAATTGGACCCCTTTTTCAACGATTAAAGGTCTTTTCTTATATTTCCAGTTTCACATATTAAAATAATTTTATTATTTTTAAATGTCGATGGAATTGAAGTTTGTGTTTAATTTTTTTGGTAGAAATTTAATATGAATCTCGTATATTCTCTTTTAACATAAAATATCATATAAAACCGTCTCACAGATTAATTTTTTGAGACGAATATCTAACTCAAACTGACTCATGAAAAATATCATTTTTATGTCAAAAATATTAATTTTATTGTAAATATAAAACGAGCTGACCGCTCTCGCATATCTAGATTTGTGATACTTTCTTGTAAGAGATTTATTCCATCTTTAGTTGAAGGTTTAAAGTATATGTTGGGGTGCTGATTAAAGGGTTTAAATTGAAAAATCGACCGAGACCGTAAATTTCCTATTTAGTTTGTTTAAGGGTTTTTCAGCATTTTGAGTTCTTCGGTTTGATTTTAAAATTAAAAAATTGTAAAAAAAAAACGTACTGATTATTTTACATTTAATATATGCATATATTAAAATAGTTAATTTTTTAGATATAAAATATTAAATTAGTTTAAAAGGATAATATACCGAGGCAAAAGACTTAACTGTAATACAAAATATTTAATTAATGTTAATAGTCATTATATTATATTTAATTATGTTATTATATTTTGATAATTATAAAATATTTGATTTTTTTAGAGATTTTAAATGAATATTCACATTTTTATTAGGAAATCATAAGAAAAACACACAACTTAATTTACCTTTCAGTTTATTACTTAAATCGTATATAAGATGTCTTTTGTGGGATGGTCTCACGCATCTTTATCTGTGAGATGATAAACCCTACTTATATTCACAATAAAAATTAATATTCTTAGCACAAAAAATAATACTTTTTCATAGATGACCCAAATAACAGATCCGTTTCACAAAATACGACCCGTGAAACTGTCTCACACAAGTTTTTGCCAATCATATAAACCAAATGGAGTTAACCAAATCATAATAATAATTAAAAAAATAACCAAATCACACCGAAATAAAATGATTTGATTGTCGGATTAAGCATTTGAAAAATCGAATCAAAATCTGCCAAAATCAAACCGACACAACCGTTGCACATGCTTAATGTCACGCAAGTGTTGGCAACTTCTTGATTGGACTAGAAAATCTCGATGTATATTATTAATAACCAAACATTAATAATTAGTCACATTTAAGGTAAGAAATTAGAAGAAAAGCAATTATACTAACTTAAAAAGACAAGGGCATATAAAGATTTTCATTGGTATATTTTTTTATCAGTATAGATATATTATATATAGACTAATTTTTTTACAAGTTTGTGGCACTTTTTTTAACAACTTGAACAAATTCAACCAAACCAAGTTGCCTTGAACCATTGGGAAGAGTGCAAATTGTCGTCCAAGCTTCGTTTATCTTAGTTTACAATAACAAAAACTAACTCATTATTTTAGAGAAAATAAACATGATATTCACCTTATAGAGCATGTAAAATCTTTTACTATCAATCAGATGACTTCGCTTTACTATAGAAATTCAGTCAATACATGCAACACCAAGAGGGGAGTACATTTAAAAAATGCATACGGGGAGTTCAATTTTAAAGATCAGATTAAATAATAAAGTCACAACAAGATCCAAATTGTGACTGAAAATACCAAGATTCTATCGCTCAACCTCCATATTCGAAGTTGATGTCCTTAGGCCATCATCTCCCTGCTGGAGAATCTCAAATTCGGCATATGGCCGGATAAAAGTCCTCCTCCACCACACTTCGAAAGTTCGCTTAAGATTGGGGCAGTCGTCACCGGACTTCAAAAAACTACCTAGCCAAGAGAGCAAAATGCTTTTCTGATCCTCTAGAGGCAGTGTGAGGATTGTCCTGCCTAATCCTTCCTCCACAACGGTACGATCAAACGATCTGCAGCCGTGTAGCAACCACTTGTAGTCATTGATCAGTGGCTGTAGCCACGTTTGAATCAACAAATGTCGTGTATCTTTGGATGGAAGCAACTCCCCTCTCCCGATTCCTATAAATAATCTTGCTGTAATCGAGCTAACATGGTGGCGTATCGGGGTTGGAAGTTTTGTGTGTAGCGAAGCTATTTCTTGCTGAGTTGACCATATTGTAGCAAACTCATCTGCCGCTTGTCTGCTGGCTAGTATGTCGAGCAACCATAAGACGTTATCGGATTCGAGAACCAATAACTTCACCACCGGGTCCCTGGTATCTAAACATTTGTTGCAAAACTCGGGCGCAGTAGCTTGTCTGAACAGAGACACCAAAGAATGCAAGGAGCTTTCGCAAGAAGTGTAGATTGTTTCATTGCACAAGTGATTCGAGCCAGGAAGACTCTGGTTTTCTTTGAGGAGTTTAAGGACAGTGGATTTCATCTCACGTCGTCCTCTTTCCTCGTTGCTCTTCAGAACTAGATGTAATATGTGAGAAAGGGTGTCTTTTGGTGGATCTGAAAGTTCGGGAGAGACTCGTTTTAATACAGGTCCAACTCCTAATCCCTCACCTTGGAGACTTGAGACCACAGACACGACCTTTTCTTCTTCATCTTCACCAACCCAAGGGACTGCTTCCAAGTACTCCAAACACGATTGGATGCACGGCATATAACCCAGTTGTTCAGCAATCTAAAAGAGAGTGGCCATCAGAATTACAGAATGCATTATAAACAGGGAAATAGCCTTAAAATATGTGAATCGGAATAATGGAAGCCATTGTAGTACAAATTCTTGATATAATTAATCGAAGTTAGGCTAACTAAGATTTGTCTGAATAAATTCATCTGGATACCCATATACCAGCTGAAAGTCCCGAATTCTTCTATAGATTAAGAAAAATTCAAAACATAAACTATCACAGAAACATCTTTCAACCAGTATCTAGCTCACACAATAATAGACAAAAATATTGCGACTACCTTAAGGATGCGAAGCACACGTGACACGCTCTGCTTGATCAACTGTGGCTTCAGCTCTTTACAGTACATTAATCCAATAGTCTCAACATATATCTCAACATCTTCACAGTCTTCGACTTCAAGACACGGGAAGACAGGTTGCTGTTCGGAAATTTTCTTGGTAAAGTAACTACTATTTTCCAAGAGTATATTCCTGTGAACGCTCAACTTCACAGCAAGTCCCTGTTTTCCTAGCAAAATTAACTTCAAATCACTTGTTCCAGGTTCACCAAACTCAATCGTCAACTTCCTAGGCACATTTTCAAGCTTCGGCCGAGGAGTTCTCTCAGTCTTCACCGGGGCATTATTATTAAGAACAGGCGCATTGGAACTTTCAGTGCTTGGTTCCTCAGTAACAAGATCTGTCCTCCTCGACACACTTCCGGACTTTTTCAGAGTCGCCGAGGTTTGTTTTCTCTCAACCGAAGTAATACCATGGGGAGAAGGAGATGATCTGGGCTTGTTCAATGGAGGTTGTGTCTTTAGAGTCTTTTGAAACACAGTGGGAGCGGGGCAACACCAAAATCCTTCTGGGGTCACAGCAATTGGAACATTTCTAATTTTGGTTTGAGCTTGGTCTACTCTCGGAACCCTTATTTCAGACATATTCAAGAACACTTCAAATCCCCAATTAAGTCGAAACGGATCTTTTATGAAGGAAACTGAACAAGAAACCCCAAAAAAATCGGGAATATGCTAATAACTTCAAACAATTTTGTCTTCTTATATTTGGCATCAGTAAAGATGAAGAACAAAAGGGCCCAAATTAGAATATGAAAATGTCCCTCTCTCCGTCGCAAGAAAGATCAATCAAGAAAATCTAAACCACAACATGATATTTTTTCTTCACCAAAATCGAGAGCGCAAGAAATTAAAAGGAATATGCTCTCTACAATTTGAGGAGAGCTTCACAGCAAAAATTCAAGAGATCACAACAGAAGCGCAAAGATTGAAACTTTAAACACCAATTTTAAAGAAATTTCTTCGAACTCCAGAATGAAAAAGCAAAAGTCACCCAGAAACAGAGAAATCTGAGAGCATTCTCTGAGAATCCCGTCTCTTTATCACTTTACTCAATGGCCCATGAGCCACTGAAAGTAATTGAAGAGGAAGCTATGATGTCTAGCAAAAAGGGGACTGCTTTACCAAACCGGACTCAACACAGTTTTTTTTAATTATTATTTTCCCGAAGATCAAGAAATCTTCAATAAACAACTTGACACTGGCCAATAATCAGTGCAAGAGGAGTGGTGCAAAACAGGCTTGTTGATGCCTGTTTTTGTAACTTTGCAATCTGCACGTGACTCTGTGTCTGAAAAATGCTTTCTTGATTTGAACTACAAGTAATTTTTTTAATGATTTCATGCTATTTCCACAGACAATACACACACGAAAACAAACTCTGAGAGAATAAAAAGAGAGACAAGCATGCAAGAAGAGATGGGTTGCGTCACATTTCAATCTACTGTGCCTGGGACTTTGTGGCTTATTTATTGGTTGTTTGGAGAGACAGGAATCAATGGAGACACCGTAGATTACAAGCCACGTTTTTTGGAACATGGGTAGTCTAAAATACCCTCTTTTTGTGGGCTTTGTGCGCGTGAGAGTGGAGGAGTTATCCTGAAAGCAATGGCTTAAGCCTGAATATTCTTAATCAGACCACGCCTAGCAATTACGATGCCTGAATACAGATACCATCGCGGTATAATATGTTATTATTTGATGTTCAAGACATGTTTATCATCTGTTGAACGTCCAGGTTATACCGCTTCGGGGATAATACTCCTGATACAACCTTAAACTCGATGGTTCAAACTAATAAAATTTTCCACGAAATTAGATGCTTAATGAGAGTCCAATTTAATTTGGCTATACTGGATTTATATATTTTTATAGTTTTAACAATGTCGAAATCAATTTTACACCCTTGAATTTTACATTAGGGTATGTTCAATCCGCTTTTACGCTTGTGAGAACTCAACCCTAATAAACATAGGTAGAAACTGTTGGTTGGTTTATTTTTTGATAAGATCATGATATATTTTCTAAGGAGTTTATCTTCTCTTATCCGCATAATTTGTATTTTGAGGATATAAGAGTCTTAAAATTATTTGAATTGCAGTAGCTTGGAGATGCCTCTGTATCTTATAATTTCAGTCAATGAATTTTTTTTAATTATACTGATATATATATGAGAAATAGTCATCCCTCTAATTGAAGGACACCAATTACAAAAGTAAAAGCAATTGGGTAAAGATAGAGTAGACCCCATGTTTCCAATATATCATTGAGTGGTTTCAAATTTCTTTTGACTTTCTCATATTTTCTTGCATTATTTTTTTTAGAGGATGGACCATTTTGTTGCTGTAAAATTGGAACAAAAGGACTTAAAGGCGATGGTGGGCAAATTATGAGATTGAAACAAATAGGCAAGCATCATCATAACCTTGAAAACAATTCCTTGCATGAGATGGCATTCTTCTAATATTTGCCCCACGTTGCCATATCTTTCTTTCATGTGGATTATATTATAGGAGCTCTTGGATGTTTCCAATGAAATTTGAGTAAAAAATACTTGAAAACAATTCTTCATATATGAAGGAGTCAGAATTTATATATATACACCAAGAAATATTCTTGAAATACGAATACTTTTATGAGACGGTCGTATGAGTCAATTTTGTGAGATGGATCATTCATGAAAAATATTAATTTTCATATAAAAAAATATTACTTTTTATTATTAATATGAACAGAATTGATTCATTTCACAAATAAAAATGTAAGAAACTGTCTCACAAAATAAAAATATGAGAGACTGTCTCACAAAATACATACTCTTCTTAAAACTTAAAACTTGTCCAGTAGGTTCGGCCAAGAAAAACTGGTACAGAACCGTCAGAGGTTCCATATCTTTCCAGTCCATGGTTACGTGCTTGTAAAAAGTTGAATGTTTCTGCTGTTCAAAATGAATCCAACCAAATCATTGGGAATTAATGTAAAAGGAAAAATAAAATAAGCAATATAATCAATCACCTGCTTTCTCATTGTTTTATGCAAAAACTGAGATAAAAGGCACGGACATTCGATTATTCTACATTTTCATTTACTGATTAGCACGTGATACGATTCATAGTCTATCATCGACCTCATGTAATGTGCAACATACGTCCACGTTACCGGCCTAATGAAGTTCCGACAGAAAAATAATATCTAAACTCTCAAGAGGAAAAATTAGCAGTGCACTACAAAGAATAAAGATAGAACTATGCAGTCGGGCTAATTCCAGTATAGGAATAGTTCAATAAAGCCTTCCCCTGCAATTGGAAGCTCCACACAGACACAAGCATCCTTCTCCAGGCAATAGCTTGTAACAGAAATCGTACGTCAATTCCTCCCCTAAAGATATCTGCTCGATATATACAAGATTAAAAGCAATAGAATACTAGAAACTTGAGTTGAAAAGTTTTCCACGGAAGCAGAAAAATTTTGCTTCTGGTTAATGCTTCATCAAGTTTTGATTCTTTGGAGGAAAAGTAAAGAATGCATACATCTCTGTTGGCATAGAGACCAATGTGTGCGAGCTGACTATCCATGCTTTCAACGAGAACTTGATGATTCACAAGATTTGGTGAGCAACTGAGAACAACATAAGAGGGGATCATATTGGTGCTGAAAGTGCATCATCTACGGATAACGCATAAAGATCACATCTTTAATCATGGATAAAAAAACTTAGGTCAGATAAAAAAAATTAAAATTTCCTCAACAATTTTAATCCATGAAGTTTAAACACAATCAGATGTATCGCGCAATTTGAAATAGAATGGCAGGTTTAAAGCCTTTTCACATGAAGAAACAACTGGCTTTTGAGCTATTGTATGTTGACAAAAGTTCAATGAGGAAAAAATTCAAAAGACAAGAAACTAAAACCTTCCTCACCTGTGATTAATGAAGCGTGAAACATTTCCATAATTAGTGGCGTCAACTACATATGGGGCCTGCCCTTCAATTAGTCTGCTCATATCATTAATACGAGCGTCGATCTCATAAAAATATCTGCAACCTTCTTTACCATAGCTGCTATACAAAAAGCAGGAGAATGTTTAAATCTGTCAATAACAATTTAAAATCGGTAAGATCAACTGGTAAATAAATTTGATCAGGTATTAAAAAACAAAACCTGTTTCGTCTTTCATTTGCTTCCTGCTCGTCAATGACCTCACCAATACACTCGCATACAAAAGTCCCACGAAGAATCGCTTCACGTGCCCTCACTGCCCAGCCCTACAATTCAGATGGACACCAGAGTTTAGTCCAATACTGAAAAAATTCCATATAGTTTCCGAGAGTCACCTTTTTTTCCGTTTTGAATATTTCCAACTTCAGTTGAACTCCATTTTGCAAAACCCTGTTTTGACAAGCTCTACTACAGCAGCACCTTTGATTGCACTCATATACTAGATACCCCTCCTGACAATTCAAGAAAAAGCTTCAATATGTTATGCAGATAACTTCTCCATGAAGAAGCACGAAATAATAACAGCATCATCGACCATTAAACGACCTCAAGTATTTGTTGATTCAAAATACAATTGAATAACATTAAGCGTACATCACTCAACGATGTTATGCGCAAAGAGTATCACAGTGAACCAAGATGCAACTATGTAATGTTGAATCAAAACGTGTAACAAAAGCTTGGGAAAATCAACTTTCATAATTTTAAACTTGTACCAGAAGTTGATTTCTGAGATGAATGCCATACTACGTAATTTTTGGAAGAATTAGACAGAACAATTTTGAAATGGCTCTCGAATATTTTCCTAGAAAAACAAATTTTGAAATGGCTCTCGAATATTTTCCTAGAAAAACATAGTCTATTACTTTACGTGAATGACATACTAGTAATCACAGAATAAGCATTTGAAGGCCGTCGAAAAAAATATGATAAACCAAGAAACCAAAAATCAAACCCAACGGCCAGAATCATTGTGCACAGGTTCCGAGAATAGAACAGTTATTTGTGTAAAACAACCATCATAAAGAAAATGCTCGAGAGCATTCAAACTGCACAAATGTGAAGATATGACCAGCCGGGAAGAAAATGTTGCTTACCTCCAAAATAATTCGACCCCGCTCATCATAAGGAAACCTTCCATTCATGGGCTTGCCATAAATATCTTTGGCATCGTCATAATCATTGTCAAAAAGGTACACATGATCACATGTTGCAGAAAAGCATGTAGAATGTGCACAAGAGCAGCCCAACTGTGAACTCTGGAAAAATTATAGATTTGAGCATTTCGTAAATCTGGTTAGAAAACTAGAATGCATGTGCATTTATGAGGAGCACTGTCAATATTAGTTAAAATTACAAAAACAAGAAAACACGGTTAAGATCAAGTAGACTCCATTGTAATATTCTGCTGCTCATATGTGAAAAACTGAAGGAGGATGCAGTTGTTCATGATACAGCAAATGTAATTGCACAATATCAAACAAGAAACAACTCATTTATGATCAACTCTTTCGCAGACAAGTTGCATGAAGATACCTCCGCTTCAAGAATAAGAGATTGATCAATTAATGACTTCGTGATGTAGGTAAAGTTTTCCCATGGAAAGGATTCGGAAATTCGCTCATCAGGCCCCTCTGCATTCAAAAGATTTTCATCCACGACACAAGCTATTGGAACTGATTCGTGTCCAAAACTTATATCATCACATAAAATGATATTTTTCTCGGAGAGATCAAGAGAAAAATGTCGGGAATCAATAACACAGTGGCATTCATCCATTGTCCACTCTGATGTCATAAGATGCGACTGAATAGAAGATTTTCCCTTAAATGTGTAATCTGATGAGGTTACCAATGGAGACAAAATTGGTGACCTAGCACTAGGGGTGCATCCTTTGGGGCATATGAAACCCTCGCGATGCCATTCAACTAAAATGTCGTGTTCACTACACAATTTGGCAGCTTTCAGGCATATTTTTTCTGGCAGATTTTCATAACTAACCTCCAATGATGCCACAAGGTTTACCTTGCAGCAAGCCGATCTTGCAACTGATAAAATTTCCAATATACTTGGTTGCAGTTTTGTTTTTTTAATTTCTGAAAATAACAGTTTAGCAACAGCTGAGCACTGAGAATCTGCCAATCTACCAAGAGTAGAAGCCTCAGGCACATTTGATTGAACCATGATATCCACTGGGTTAACTGACTTCGATGGGATGATGCCATTTTTCAAGGACTGTAATCTATTTCGAATCTTATATGATGCTGAACTCAAACCTCTTTTAAACCGTGGCCGTGTCAGTCTCCCTGATTTTAGTTTATGCGCATAAAATTGAATACCCTTCTTTGTCAAGCGAGGACCAGTAAAATTCTGGTCCATGTGAGCAGCTTGATGATGACGACCAAGATCAGGCAGCAAATCAAATTTTAAGCCACAAAACCGACAAACAAATCTCCGTGTGCCCAATTGATCCCCCGGATTGGAGTTCTTCAATGGAGCTTGCTTCTCTGGTTCAACTTTCTGCGAAGTACCTTCATCTTGCTTCAAAGTAGCATTTGACAACCTTAAATGGGAGGGATGACTTGAAAGAACGTGTAACCATAACTGGTCTTGATTCCCAAAATGGCTATCACAGGGAATACATTGTAAAAGCATGCACTGCTCAACAAACTCCACACGATGCCTCTCCTGCACATGAGCTTCCAAAACCTTTTTATTAGTAAAAGAATCCAAGCATATTGCACAAACATAGCCCCTGAAAAGCCATTGAGCTTCTTTCTTATGGCTATCTATCCAGTGTTTTCCAAGCACTTGATCATCAAGAAACATTTCTGAGCAAATTTTGCACTTGATGACATTTTCGTCAAGATTTCTATCATGAGACATCAGCATCGAAATTGGAACCAACTCTTCAATAGTTGATGATGGTTTCTCTAATTCCTCGACCCCAAGGCCCCAGAGCTTTCTCAACCTCTCTTTTTCATGGTGCACCAATTTCATCATAAATTCCCCTACCCTAGGATCTTTGGAAGCCTCAGAGATTGCCCATTGAAACTGTACTTCTTTTGGTACTGGGTTTCTCAAAGATAATATACTTTTCAAAAGCCTGTAGAAGAGTTCACATGCTTGGTGCAACTGCAATTTTTGCTCCCTAGAATGACAATCTTTTAGGAGATCTATGAATACTTCCTTCGACACAATCCTAGTCTTACCATTCCTAGCACGTTTAAGCCAGCTAGGTATATGTTTCTCACAGTACAAAGAATGTCGTTTCGGGATTTCGAGGCAAGGATCATTTTCAACTTGGGGCCATGAACCTATGCACTCTACCATCTCATCGCTGCTGTGAGCCTGCTGAAGCTGCTCAGGTTTCTCTATAATAGTGCTTGCTGAGATGAAGTCTTTTCCCACATCTAACAATGGATCAACTCGGGCAGGATTTTCAGTCACTCGGTCAAGCACAGATTGTGTCGGACTTTTACTCTCTGGATACACGACAGTTTCCTCGCTTTTTCTTTTAAAGTTAGGAACAGCAGATATCATATTCTTACCATCGAGTGGCCTATGTTTCTTGCAAAAGGCAGAACCAATTAGAGCTCTGTGTTTGCATTTTGTCCCAAGCACTGTGGTACCTCCACACATAGGTGAATCAGCAGAATGCATTGCTTCAGCTTTTGCTGAATTTCCAGCAAAACGAGAAGCCAAATGCACGCAACAATATACATCGCCTTCATTAGCATACCTCACGCACTGCCTTCCTTTAGATTCTATAAAAGCTATGCATTGTCGATTACGATCTCCTGATTCTTGGAACTTTGGCGTTACAGAAGCAGAAGGGGTCAGTCCCACGTCTTTAGCCTGAATAACTTCCACATTTCCAGCCTCGACAATTATATCATCCCATTTATCAGAAACACATCCAGTATATGCCGCTGGGGAAGCTGCATCCTGAGAACTTATCGTAGTTGGAGCCTCAGAATTCAGTGCTGAGCAGTTTACAACACCATATCCATTGAAAAAACTAGAGTTGGTTTCAGAAGGAGCAGAATGGTGCAAACTAAACACATGTGTATCAGCACGACGGACCTCAAGCTTAGGTCTTTTCCTGCTTATCTGAAGCCCCCCAGTCAATGCATTATCATTAACAGGCTCGTTTGAGCCTACAGTAGAGCATATAGGATGTGAAACAGAAAAACACTTCATCACCTCTTGTTTCCAACTCTTCCAATCAGATCCCAGCTCCATCGATGATGCTGAACTTGACCTAGAGTTTACCTCATACCATAATATGGAGTCGTTCAATTCCTGAACCATGAAAAATATTGAAATAGTTGTCTTAGAATCTGATGGTAAAAGATAAAAATAAGAAAGAGGAATTCACTGCATTTGAAACAGGAGAAATCAAGATGAGGTTCTCATTTTTGAACTCTTATAACATGGCAATCAAGGTGCATGCTAACCGCAAAGTTTCCATTTAAAATAAGATTAATAGCCCATTCTACAGATGGATGATGCTCCAAGGATAACTCTCAAAAAGAAAAACAACAAAATTAAAAACCATTACAAAGAAAATGCATGAAGCATTCCGATTTGTTTCACAACCAAATCCATATATCAGGACAGTTTCGCAAATTTGTATGTTCAGCACCCACTCATGTATTTGTGCTATCAAGAATTTAATTCTACATTAACTAAAACAGCAGATTATAACTTATCAAGATATGCAGTGAGCAAGTTCAAAAATGAGGGGAAAAAACATCAAGCCATATGCAGACACTACAAGCCAAGTTTTAATGGGGTAAATGATTACTCTGGCGCGGATAAATACTACGAAGCACACCAAATTGAGTGGTTATCTCAGTTGACTCAGATGCTATTAAATTTGCACCAACGACTTTCATATCCACGGACATCTATGCATGATTGAAACTTGTGGCTTTGCAAGTACCTCTTTAAGCAATTCTATGCATTCAGCATTATCCGCATTCTGACACTGTTGCATCCAAGGCTGCAAAGAATGTTGAAGCCAATGTGAATTCAAGCAGCTCTGCAGTATCATCTGAAAAACAAAAGACAACCAGATTGTGATGGTATATTGATCAGGAAAATAATAAACACTGCCAATCAGATGTTGAAAGAACATCATTATCTCTCTCTTATACCAGCTAAACTGATTTTATCCAAATTTTTACATATGGTAGTGGTACATATATAAATCAAGTACTAACAAAATCTAAGGAAACATCAAAACCTGTAAAGACAATACATTTGAAGTTTTGTATTGTATTGAAAAAGGATCAAGGAACCATACTGAACCATTCTAACAGTAAATTCAATGAATCTTTGCGTAGGGTAACTGGTAACACTAACTTGTTTAGGGCATTTTATGGCAATTAGATATTAGAAATACACACACCACCACCACCATAAGTTACTACAAACATATTTTGTAAATCTCAAACCACAAATGGGGAACATAAACAGGGGGTGATAACTTGAAGGAGCACAGAACGAAACAAATCAATAAATGGATCTATAGTGGCAAAAAGCACCAACAGATTTCAGCTCAAAAAATGAGCAACAATAAAAACTCGTAGCTATAACATTCTTTCAGATTTTATTCATAGCCACAGTAGGCTAAGCTTAATTTCAACTTCTACAGCTGCAAAGTGAATCATAATAGCAGAAATAACTATAGCTACCCTAATGTAACCTCAACATATGGAGGAGAAATAAAAGTAAACAATACAATTTTTTTGTTGTGCATAGTACTAAATGAAATGAAAGAATTTTTACATTTTGAAGCTTCAAAAGCATCCTTCCAAGATCAGAATAAAATTTACTTCGTGAAGCCTCCATTGCGAATTCCTTCAAAACCATCATATCACGAGCACTCTCAACCAAAGCCTGGATTACCATGAAAAGATCTTGAGACAGAATTTGATAGCAGCAGAGTCGACATAAAGATAATAATTAATAATATTCGCCAATCTGAAAATTCCTTCATACACTCATGCTTAGAAATGTATGTTAAATGAAGGTTTAACTTCAAAAGCAAACCTCAAGGTGCAACTGGTCGAGAATATTTAGCATGCTCACAGCCAGCTTTTGCATAATAAAACGACGAGCAAGAGTTAAATCTTTCACCATTTTCAGACCAACTTTGTGTGTTTTATAAGCAATTGGCTCCGGGTATTCGGAGATTGGACGGACAAGTTGCACATCAGCCCAAGAATAATTTCTAGTCCGCGGAAAGAATATCACAAGATATTGTTTCCTGTCGTGAGTTGGTTTTGCTTTCACAGTCAATAACGGCCAGTCAGCCCTTGCACATCTAATCCCTGATTGCCATTTCCCCCTCCACTACAAGTGTCAAAAGTGAACAGTTAGTATCAAATAATCCTCAAATGATATTCATACTTTTCTCATAAGCACAAGAGTAAAAGTTCATAAAAATGAACTCGTGGTAGAAATATTACAGGGAAGCTGAAATTTTTTTTGTCAAACAGTCATAGATCAGAATTCCTGTGTTCTATTGCATTATTAACCTTCAGCATAACATGTGCAAATAAAAAACAAATTCAGCATTTTATATATGAAACTTTGAGCTCAAATTTCATTAAGTTGAACATAAATCTGAAGCCTCGTGCCAAATTATCATGATCATGCAATTTTAAGCATTTTGACGAACTTTTAGTATTGCTGTCGTTGTGATTCTGGAGTTCATGGGGTTACATTATACGGCAGAAATTTCTGATCATCACAGACCCTAGAATCAATGTTGGATATTTGTTTATTTTCTTCAACTTGGAAACTAGATCTGAGATATCATGCAGAGCCGACTACACTTATAATGAACACTGGATAGAAACCACCGACATATTTATAAAACTGTAAAAGGTCCGCCAAAAGAAATAGAGTTATATATACCTTCACCCAAACTGCTTGGGCTTCATCTAATTCTACATCTCTGATTTCAGGATGGCATAATCCCTCTTGCTTGTCATATGGCAATCCGCTTTCACCAGTTTCAAAAACTATCTGAGAGTGATCTAAGGCAACATTAGGTCCAGAAAAATGATCTCTCTGATCTAAATGGTCATCTTCAGAATCATGGGAGTCACCGGAGAGATTTTGTCTGTCAGCATCAAAATCATTATACATATCTACATTTGAGCAGCCCTCTGAAGAAGGGAATCTCTCCAAAATAAATTGACCACCATCCTCCCCTAACTCATGAGACTCAACCCCATTTAGTACTAGATCATTAGCTTTGAGATCTTCTTTCCCAACTTGTTCTGCATCAAGGAAAAGTTCCGATTTTCCATCATATTTATAAGCTATTTGCAAGCTGTGTTCAGAACGATCGGATTCTCCCACATCGTGTGCACCAGTACATGGGAGCGTTTCCATGGTTTAAAACTAAAAGTTTAATGTCAGCTCATTTCCATAGAAGGAGTTAAACCAAATCAAATCTGCAGTCAGACACAGGAGGTTAAAGAGATTCAAGGGAGTGTACAAAGAAAATAACGATGCAGCTAAAATACAAAAAGTATTTCCAAGT
Organism: Primulina eburnea; assembly: GCF_022965805.1. Lineage (NCBI taxonomy): Eukaryota > Viridiplantae > Streptophyta > Magnoliopsida > Lamiales > Gesneriaceae > Primulina > Primulina eburnea. The sequence goes on from NC_133101.1 coordinate 1,423,056, forward strand.
AAAAGATTGGTGGTTTTCAGGACTTGTCATCAATGTAGTTACAAGTTTCCCATGCATGCATATGTCTGCGTCAAAACCATGATCATGATGCAGAGGGATTAAAATACAATGACGAGCAATGTAATTTACCAAATTCCTCGTCCCAGTAATTTAACTGTTATCTCTGCGATAAAATTCAGAGGCGGTCCCACACTGGGCTAATCAAACTTTAAAAAAAATCAAAATTTTCAAATAATAAATTCCGCCATCAACTTAGTTTCAAGGCACCACTTCACTAAAATCATCATCCGAAATGAAATTACTTCTTTCTTTATATCTCAATCCACAGTCCAGAAAATAAAACAAAAAATTAATTAGCTGATTAAAAGTAGTTAGCATTTAAATGAAGATCCCGATAAAACTTGCCGAATAAGTAAGATTATTATCTATGTATAGTCTTTTCAATAAAGCTCCATTTAGCATTTATGTTATTCCAGCTCATTGTGCGGAGATCATGCCCGAACTAAAACTCACCTAGAGACGTCCCAAGTCAATACAGGCGTAAGTTGAGCTTGTACTGAACATATCCCAATAATATGCAGAAACAGAGAAGTAATTTTTTGAAAAAAAAAAAATTGAACGGAAGAAAAACCAACCACATTGATTACGAGACAAAATAAAAAATGCTGATAGCATTACACTTTTAACTTCAAAATTAGTTCTTTCAACTGAATTTCAAGAATTACATGCAAATACTATAACTTTACCCAGTATGCAACATTGAACAACAATCCCTTGCCAAAAAACACATTTTCCAATACATGCCCTTTAAATTGCTGTCAAATCCCCCAAATTATAAGCATCCATCTGTTTAAAAAACCCTAAAAGATCATCTCATTTGAAGCAAAAATTAAAACCCTAAACAAATAAAATCAAATCAAATGAAAAATAAAAGTTTAAGACTTTAGCACTACAAAATTTAAATCCCCCGTACAAAGATTTTACAGACTACAACACGTGAAAAGAAAAAATAATAATTCTTGAACCCCCTAACGTAACAGTAAAGTTACAGTCAATGGCACACAAAATTTTGACACGAACCCAATTTAATTCACCAAAAAAATAGATCGATACAAGTTGTTTCCTTTACTGGGTCACTTAATTTTACCTGTAATTGTGATGGAAAACTCTTGGCTTAGGCCATGGATGTGCTATGCAATGTTACCATTAAACATGTCACACATATACCAACAATACCCATATACATACACATACAGAACAAATGGGAATCCAAAAAAAATCAACAAGTCACAGACCAAATCAAGGCTGTGTAGGTAATGTACCTCAAAGAACTGTGGATCACCGTAATTTTTCGAAGTGGGTTTTTTTTTATTTAGACGAAAATTGCAACTTTTGAGTTTTGACTAGTAATTTATTAAGGGTAGTAATTAGATGTGAATTGTGTGAGAGACCAAATACACTTTTGGCTGGGAAAATCGGGGTACGTAAATGTGACAGGCACAACATGAAAACAGGGGCAAGAAAGGAGAATTAAAGGGTTGGAGAATGGGCAGATAATCGGTGGACGTGAGAGGTTACGAGGAATTTGGGAGGGTGGAGCAAAACATATTAGTGAAAATCGGGAAGAGATATTGTTTTTGTATGTATAGGTTGAAAAGTTAGGGCTGGATTTTGCAGGTCTAAGGGGAAATGGAACTTGTAACGTGGTGGGGGGTAGATTTGGAATTTCGAGTAAGTGGATTGGGGGTAGATTGGAGTATTCATTAGGATTCGGTTGGTGTCAACCTAATTATATTCGAAAAATGTTGTTGGTCACATAAACATGTCTCTTATAAGACGGTTTCATGAATTTTTATCTGTGAAACGGATCAATTTTATCGATATTCACAATAAAAAGTAATACTCTTAGCATAAAAATAATATTTTCATGGATGACCCAAATAAGAGATTCGTCTCACAAAATACGTCTCGTACGACCGTCTCACACAATTTTTTGCCTAATTAAAAATATAAATTTATTTTTCAAAAATATTTATTTCAATCAAAAAAATATCATACGACAATGTTAATACAATATTACTATTATGTATTATAAGGGTAAGAAAATCATTGGAAAACAAAGTTTACACATTTTATAATTTTAAATTTGACAATCAAATATATCAAGTATAAAGAAAATGAATGCAATAATCCTTTAATGCATAGGGTTATATTTAATAAGAAAATTACTATTAAATATAGAGAGTGAACTATATATTTTGAAACAATCGAAAAAAACAAAAAAAAAATCTGTATAATCAGGATGGATAAAATACTAAAAATGTTCATTTCAATTTACAGTGTTTTTATTTTTAGTAAATTTGTGATTCATTTGTTGCTACCATAGCTCATCTATTTGAAATTTTTAAAACTGGAAGTTGGTCTTCAGTTCTCAGCCGTCGATTTTTTTTGTGTTCAGTCCTTGGGTACTTTTTTTAGTATCATATTTCCACATTAAGTGTATCACATTTACACATGAAGTGTACCACATTGTGTATGACATAGTACCACAATTTTGTGGGTAGGAAATGAACTATTGGAGATTTTTCACCAACTTTCTTTTTAAAACCATTTAAGTATTTCTTTATTTTTATTAGCTACTCTTGAAATTTTATATGATCGTGGATAATCCCTAGCGTAAAGAAATTATTACATCAAACCATAAATTCAAAAGTAACAAGAATTATATATAAATGGAAATCAAGATCATCATTCAAAACCTGTAAATAATAAGAAACTGCTAAAAACGAATCTTTACGATAAAGATCAATTTTTCACTATCCAGATGAAAGAAGTTACATTCTCTTTCAAGGAATAGCTTCAGTCGCCAACTGTTCGACAATATTTCCAAACCAGATGTATTGTCATGGACTGCATTGATTTCAGCTTATACCAAAATGGGTCGGTTTGAGGAAGCAACAAAGTCGTACAATGCAATAAAAGAAACAGCCAAAAAGTGATTCTAGACAAGTTTGTTATTTTAGCAGCTGTCAAAATCTGTGCAAATGCAGGGATTTAGGGAAGGCTAAAGAAATTCATGGTGATGCTGTGGTGCAAGGATATAGTTTGGATTTGCTTCTTGGGATTGCTTTAATTGATATTTATAGGAAATGCAAGTATTTGAGTGGTGTCGAGAGAGTTTTGGTGAGTTGTGTGTGTTAAACGGGTCGTGAGCTTAGTCTTTTGGAACTCTATTGGTGCATTCTTGTTTACACCCTCTGCCTTCACTGTGAATGATGTTGGCTCCAAGCACATTTTCCAGCTTCGTATTCGCCTGGCGCAAAGGCAAAGCTGTCGACACCGCCTTCAATGATTGGGCATTTATTAGCAGTTCCCGACCCTTTCACTTCCATATAGGTTTGGCTCTGAATTTGGTCAAGGTCCGCCGTTTTGGAACTCCTTCAGCGTTAGCTCCCTGTAGCATGAATCAAAGTGAATAAGTTTTTGTATAAGGAATATGAAATAGGGAATACATGTGAATGTGAAACCTTGCATGGTTGTGTTTCTCCAGTTTTGTGCTTACTATTTGAGATTTTATTTCATGAACTCGTATCAGTTTCATCAAATTTACTGTAAATATTCACTTTCAAAACGTTCAAATTTTTCGAGTTGTAATTCATTAATTATTTTACTGGTATCATTCTTGTTAATGCATAATGAATGGGTTGATGAGATATTATACTCATGACAACAGATTTCATGATAAATGTTCACTCTTGTATACACCATTTGAGCAATACCCTAAGCATATGATGAAATTTTAAAAAATTTAGATACAAAGTAGAACCCCCCATATAAATATTGACAAATACGAGTATAGGAACTTGAAAAGATATATATGGTTCTAAATTTTCTCTGCTAATTTCCAAGGACTTCTAGTTGCTGGTTCTTGATCAATCAACAAGAACATTTTTGGTCATACAAAACAAGTTCACCATGGCTAAAGTTTTTCATTTGGTCCCATGTAAACTTTTCAAAATATTACACATTCTCATCTCATGTGAATGGAAACCAAAAAGCTTGAAAACGTGCTATTTTTGCTCGGTAAATCACAGTTCTGATTGCATATATTTGTATATTCATAATTTTGGTCTTTTTCAATATTAATCAACAATTTTTTTCCATTTTTTGTTCTTTTCGGATGTGAGGCCAATGGGACGGTGAAATGACCTCTACATTTTTCAGTTCTTGATGCATTCTGAATTCAGAACATGGCATAAAATGAAAAAAAAAATGATAAAAGCCACGTTAGGGCTTGAAAAACTAAAAGCAAAAACTTAAAACAAACTCATTCGTTTTCAAAATAACATACGAATTCCTTTGAAATTTATAAAGATCGAAGCTTCACGATTTCTTCAAAATGGTCAATGACCATGCAGGTACAAGGCCATGCAAAATGCCGTTTGAACTATACTGGCCAGAAAATCACTGTGTCCACTTTCTTAAAAGCCGCGACCTTCTGGCTTCTACACTAGATTCCAAATTTGTACCCCGCCAACACAAAATAATGAATAAACTTTTCTTACTTATTTATTTGTCCTCTAATAAAAATATTCTGATTAGGCAAAAATATATATTACCATGAGTTTTTCAAGAATCGTTTGATTACATTGTGGAAACCGTCTCCCTTATTGTGGTTACGCAAGTAGACAAGAGGATAGTATTAGGCTCAAGCTCAATTTATATAGACTCGAGCTCAGTTTGAACTTTTATCATGAGTCTCGAGCTCAGCTTTTTTTAATATTATTAAGTTCGTGAATAGCTCAAGTCGTTAATAGCCCGTTTATCATGTTTAACGAGTTTAGCTCGAGTTCAGCTCTTTTCTTAACTCTTTAAATAAGATCATTTTCGAGCTCGTTAAACAAGCTCATTTTTGAACTAATCGAGCATTCTTAGTCATAGGTCAACTAAGATATGATGGTTTAAGCAGTTAAACTTCTCATTTTATAGACTTTCGTTCACTTCTTTTACACTAAAACTTTGATATGAGACAGTGAAAGTTATTATTGTACACTCAAAGCATAACAAACTAGTCGAGCTCGCGAACATGCTTACGAACCGAATATCTTTAAGCTCGAGCTCGAGTTCGACTCGATAATCTCAACGAATGATCTCAAACAAACTTTTTATCGAGTCGAGCTCCGAGTAGCTCGCAAAACTTCGTTCCATTTGCAGCTTCTAACCTAAACCAAATCGCCTTGTTGTTGGCTCGGTCAATAAATAGTGTTTCTCATTGTGCAGTTCACCATGTAACGAGCGTAAAACATAATTTTGTTCTAGATTATCATCTCTCGATGTTGCTAAAATAAGTTATACAAACTCATCGATCGTTTGAATAATAAATTTCTTTTATGACTTATTTTATAGTATTTTAATTTTTACATTTAGATAATAAAAAGACCGCGATCATTTTTAAATGTCAATTGTCCAAATTGAAATAAATCAAAACTTAAAATTAGCGTGCGATTTTTTTTATATAAAAAAAAACAGAATATTTCATACGGAATAAGACATTAAGAAATCTATGACAAGTATTTACACAATTAAACAAATGAAGAAATTTGAATCAATTTTTCATGGCGGCCGGGCGGTGGCTGCGGCCCTTCCTTGTCTCCGCCGCCGCCGCCGCCCGTTCATGCGAATCGCACACCTGGCTCTTAAATTTGCACCCGAATTTCGACAGCCAACTGCCTCTCCCCACGTGTCTTTTTGGGTCCACCATCTCTATTTTCTCGATCGCCTTCTTCATGGTGCAGTACTCCCGCTCCAGCTCGTGCACCCGAGTCCTCATGCTATTCACGCGCACGCGCAGCACCTGGTTCTCGTTCACCGCCGCTCTCCACGTCCGTCTCTCCTCCGGCGAGATCGCCTCAGACGCATCCGCGTCGTCCTCCACTGCCTTCACTCTTCCTCCGTTCTCGATGGACGGCCGAGACAACTCCGCCGAGGTTCCTGCGTCGGAGGAGATATAATTTGTACCTGCGATGGCATGGCGGAGCTGAAGCTGCTCGAAGAACAGCACCTGAACCACCGCCCTAAGAGGCAGACGCTCGTTCTGAGCTGCATGAGTGCACGCCTCTAGAGTGAGTTTCTGGTAATCCAGCACACCGCAAATCTTCTCCCTCTCTGCTTCTGATAACCAAGGGTGAGCCTGCATAAATTCGCAAAACATTGGATTGAGTATTGAAATACGTAGTTTCGGTGATTGATTTGATGTAATTGTTTACCTTGAGATAAACATCGACGGCTCGATAAAGTCCGTCGTCGAATATTCTGGCGTGATTCGGCAGCGCAACGGCGAGGTCGTAGAATTTCTCCGGCTTCAAATTAGAGTCGGAAGAAACTTCCGATAGGTATCCATCTAGCAACTTTCCCACCAGAATTAACGCCGCCGATCTGTGATTACCACTCTCATCTCCACCTATTCTATCTACCGATCTCTCTCCAGTTCCTTGAAGAAAATATTGTAAAATCTTTTCCACACAATCGACATCGTACAACGTTTCATTCAAGTACGAGTAGCTCGGAATAAGCAAGTCATCCAAGGTGGCGTGTTCTAGTTGTGATCCGATTATCTTCTCCAGTGCTGATCTGCAATCCCCCGAAGCATTCAAAATATACGCAGTTCGCAGCAATCCGAACAAAAATCTCGTCGTTTTTGACGACAGATTCGAGTGCGAGGTTTTATATGCAGGGAGATGAGAAACAATCGTCTCTAGAAGCTCTCTCTGTTCGTTCTCTGTTGGAACCCTAGAAGAGGACGATGGCTTATTAGTTGTGCGAGAGATTCCGGGAATGTACTTTTTCGCGTAGGAAATCAAACAGCTCTCGATAATTTCTGAGCTCGAATTCAAATTTTTCATGGCGAAAATCAAGCGCTTGAGAATCGGAAGACTCAAAAGCCATAGCTCATCTAACCATGAATCCCCACCTGCTGCTGCTCCTCCTCTACTGAATTCCGCACTCCCTCTAGCTTCATGCACCCCTATGTTGGTTAGAGCTTCATCATTCACCGGCCATCCGAACAGCGAAGGGTCTACGGTGGCGGCTTTGGTGGCAATGGCCTCTATACATCCCCAAACAATGCCGAGATCTTCCGCCATCGGCAACAGCTTCTCGCAAGAGGATAGCGTTTTAACAGAATGTTTGATATTCTTGAACACAGATTGGGACAGAAAAATCTCACTTCTCCAAATGAGATTGTCTGCCGAAAACTCTTCAGTCATCTGTAAGTATTCAGCGGCACAACGGAGGGCGGCGGCATTGGTGGCCGAGAGATCTATTTTCACGCCGTAACAGAATTTCGCGGCGGTTTCAAAAGATTCAGAACCCCCCGGAAAATCTGGGAAGGTGATGTGACACTCTTCCTCGTCCTCTTCAATGTCTTGATCTTCTTGATTATCGCTGTCAATTTTCTTTCTGGATTCATATGGGTTTTGGACTTTTGTGATTCTTGGTTGGTTTTTCTCTTCTTCAGTTATCAGGTCGTGAAGCTTCCTACTTTTTGACATCAGAGGGAACTGAAAATTGGGTTCATCCAGATTTAAAACACAAGAAAACAAGAATATCAGTGAAAGTGTTCAACATATGACACCACTTCTGAGGTATTCGAGGAAACTTGACCTTGTGAAGATGAAAAGTCATGTCAATAACTTCGATTATGACGTCACTCGGCAACCCTGTTGTGCAAAACCTGCAACCAATGCACAGAGATTAGAGAAGCAAGATTTGGAAAGGCAACGAGAAAATAAAGAAATCTGAGTTCAGAGTGTGGGAGTTTGAGCTAACAACCATGCCTGCCCTTTGGAACCCGCTGTTTCTGATGCCGGCTTCAACATATTCAAGCAAGAATCATGCAGAGGTAAAGGGTATTCGACTTGACTACGTGTGCAATGAGTACTAAAAATGAGCTTCAATTTCTGAGTTTCTGGGTCTCGTGGAATGATTATGTTTGTGGAAAACTAAAAGGGGGGAAGTTCACTTGTTTGTATTTGAAGGGAGAGATGGAGGAAGAAATTCAAGAAACTTTGAAACAGACAAATGTTGCTCCGAGCAGAAATCGAGAAAGGTAAATTATTAAAGTTCAAAGATAATGGGTTTTCGAATTTGGATTGATTGGTCATTTCTTTTATTTTTGGGGGTGGGGTTTTTTTTTTATTGAATCAAATTAATATACCAGAATCTTCCCTCTTTTCCTGTACTTCTATGCCTGAACTGTAGAGTGAATGGGAAAGATCGAAAAAGTGGTCGGTTGGATTTTGAGATACAAAGTGCGATTTTGAATTATTTCTACTTTACAAGAAGCATTTTTTGGGTTTCAAAATGAAGAAAGAAACATTTTCTTGCTGTAATTATGATGATAATCATCATGAGTTGTTAGGTATCTGTAGTGTTCTTTTTCCGTTATTTTAGGCCATAAAAGATCCATGATTAGTATATCTCATGAGCTTGAACTCATCAAAACTTCATGTTCAGTCCATTTTGCTTTTTAGGTTGGACATATCACATAACAATTGAGATCATGCCTCTTAAAATTTAAAGATTTTGTAAGTTGAATAAAATATTAATAATATAGATCTTTCTTTCTACCTATCGCTTATATAACTTCCCTATCTTATCGTCCGAAATCCAATTATAATAAAATTTATTTTTCATATATATATATACATATATATATATATGTATATACTGTATATATATATGAAAAATAAATTATATATATATATATATGCCTCAAATATTACACCTTGCTCCTGCCATATGCCTCTTATTAAATTTGAACACACCTGAACACGAAATCTCTGAGCTTTTGAAATTAGGTTGGTCAAACATACCCCGTGAACCAAATTTTAGCTCACATGTATTAGCGTGAATGACACTTGTTGATCATGGAATCTCGGTTCTTGGCATTAATTTTGACATCTACTCACCGTACACTTCCTTGAATGCACATTAACTCTCTGCCCGCCTGTCTCTCATTTAATCTCCCACTCCCACAGGACTCTCAAATTTTAAAAAAATTTAAACATGGAATCTCACATTACTAATTTATTCATTTAAAATTTACTTTTCCAATAACGTTTTAATGTATGCGAAACACATACAAGCCTAAATACATGAGACACGTAGAATATCATGTTACCAATAAGATTAGATTTAGAGATGTGTTATTGGCACTTCAAAAAGGTATTCTCACACTCCAACTTCATTTTTTGTACAGTATTAACAAACACAATTCCCTTAAAATTGGTAATCTAATGCTGAGCAAGTGTAATTATTACGGCTATAAATAAATATGTAGTAACGGGAAGGAGTGTGAGTGAGAGCGCAAACCCCCGTGAAAATGTTATTATTATTATTATTATAAAGTTGGCACCCTGCACAAGGCCAAGCATACTCCCCTAAATTTACACACACTACTTTTGGTGTACATTTCATCCAACCCGAATATATATATATATATATATACACACACACTACTTTTGGTGTACATTTCATCCAACCCGAATATATATATATATATATATATATATATATATATATATATATACACACACACACACACACTACTTTTGGTGTACATTTCATCCAACCCGAATATATATATATAATATATGTTTGTGTGTGTAATTAATTATCTGAATTTAAAATAAAAATAAGTGAAGTCCATCAGATCAGATGATGAATTGAATGTTTTTCAAAACGTAATTAATATGTATATATTAATAAAAAAAATAAGAAAAATATTAACAAACAAAAAAAAAAATTAACAAATATCTAATATGTTACGTAAATTATTAAATTATCAAAAATGACATAAACACTTAATGAACTAACTCTCTAAGTTTAATATAACGAGTCATAAATGAGTGTCTATATAATACAAACAAAAGAATCATCATTAAAATAAGAAGAGTATGTCTCTTGTAAGACCGTCTCATGAATCTTTATCTGTGAGACGGGTCAACCCTATCCATATTAACAATAAAAAGTAATATTTTTAGCATAAAAAATAATACTTTTTCATGGATGACCCAAATAAGAGATACGTCTCACAAAATACAACACGTAAGACCGTCTCACACAAATTTTTGCCAAATAACAATACATAAATAATTGATTTTTTCGGAAAACAAATACAAATTTTAATTTAAATAATAAAAGATCCAATAGATAACTATGAGTAAATTGAATAAAAACACTTTGTGAGCCAAATAAACAAATTACAAGTTTATAGAATATCGAGACCAAAAACCAAATCATTTAAAATAGAGTGGGTTTCATATGTGACCGTCTCACGAATCGGAATTTGTAAGACGGGTTAATCATATCGATATTCACGATAAAAAGTAATACTCTTAGCATAAAAAACAATACTTTTTCATGGATAACCCAAATAAAGACCCGTCTCATAAAATACGAGCCGTGAGACCATTTCACACAAAATTTTGTCTTTAAAATAACACACAAATAGACCAAAAAAAATCACATTTAATAAAAAAGACCCGATATATAATTGATTTTTTTTTTTACTTTAGACGTATTTTACGTAGCTGAGAACATTTTAGGGAACGTGAATCCAAAGAAGATGAAACGAAAGTAGTTATAGTCTAACATGAAAGTGTGCGACTTTTCATCGGGAATGGATTATTAATGAACCACATACGTAGCAACCAACGAATCCAAACTGCATGTTCCTTCTTACATCAACCACGTAATCACTCTCACATTTGTAACATTCCACAAATTCTAGTGTAAATTTTTTTGTTATAATAAATGCATATTTAAAAAATACCCGACAGCAAATAATTCATAAATATGACTAGAATGTAAATCATTAACTAGCCTTATTTCATATATTTAATAATAAACTAGTATTCCTATGCACATGTTATGTGGGGTATTAATTAGTATGTTTTTGTATAGATTTTGTTTGGTTGTAAAATAATATTTATATAAAAACTCAAGGGATCATAAAAATATTAAAAGCTTTAGAAATGAATTTTTAAGAGATTTTTTAAAATATTTAGTTAAAATATAAGTATCAAATTAATATAACTGCAATTATTTAAAAACCGTTGTTTTATAATATTTTGTGACCCTCAATTATAAGATTGTCATGTCATTTTAACTTACAATGGCGAACACATTCACAATCATCGATTTTACAAAAGATAATAAAAATACAAATTCTAAAGAAAAATCATAGTCTTGCTAAACCAATATATACATTTTCTCAATTTTCATCATATTCGAAATCTTGTATCAGGAATTTAAAAAAAAATATAAAAATAAAATAGGAGTTAAGTCTTTTGAGATTTGGTGAGGGAATAAACTGAGCTCGTATATATTTATAACAATTCAAACGATCATATATCAGTACAATAATTCAATATATATAACGTAGTATTATGAAAATATTTTGTCAAATGAAATGAAATGACTGTTCAAAATTCTGAAGTAGATATCATGGATTAAAGAAGTGGATCTCACCAATATTCGGCATATCACTTTTTCCCACGTACTCAAGTGATATTCATAGAATTGATTATTACGAGCCAATGTACCAAAACCAATCTGTTCAGATGAACCATATACAAGAGTTTTAACTCATTGGACTCACTTTCCAGGCATAGGTCGCGTTGCCCAGTAAACTAGCAATCCGATACATAAACCATTGTCCAGAGCTTCAGTCATTCATTTTCAATCGATCAGTTGTACCTCATCGTTAACAATTCAAGAACTAATATTTACAAAAATTCAAATATCTTGAACAACATGCTCCATAAAATATGAAACACACTTTATGATGTAATATCTATATAAAAAATTCTTTTTATATAATTAAATAATTATTATTATTTAGAACCATTTTTATTTATGTCATCGCAGTCTTTTTAGATATTAAATAGATTAATGTTTATGACAAATTGTTTTTCGATGTCAAATCTTTTACTAAACCAAATAATTTTTTTATTATCATTATTATTTAAATTAATTAATTAAATTTTGACTAACCATCACCAAAATTTTGGATTGTTACAAATTTACAAATTTTTTGTATCAGAAGTAGTATAATGATTCAAATTTCGGATAAAATTGAAATAACATTTCTTATAATAAAATTCGAATAGGATTGAAACACTTTCGTACGTAAATTAGTAAATTTATCATAAATTCTTTTGCAATATCATATGCATTGTAATAAATTAAAAACAAGATAATTCTATCTACCTAAAAGGGTACAATATAAAACCATATATAAACCTCTAATACCTTTCAATTTGAATAACAATAATAAATAGAACAAAACAATTATAAAGTAGTATCTAACAATATTATGTATTAAATATAAAGATATTCTTTCAATATAAAATTCAAATTTTCAAATGTTCATGAGTAAGACGTGATAATGATCATGCATTTATTCTGTAAAATACTAACACAAATATTACACTCACCATTCATTCAGAATCAGTTAAAATATTTACTCAAAAAAATAAAATCAGTCAAAATATTTCTCTTATATTTACAACATTTTATGCGTATCTATCATAGGACTGGATAACTTGAGTCGAATAAAAGAACACAAACATTCAAGTTCAATTACTATAATTCTTTTTATATTGTAAGCAACTAAAAGATGAACAAGTTGACTATTTTCCAGTTTAGCCAATGGAATAAAATCGAAACGGGACACTTGCGACTATTGACCTTCTGGCCTGTGTGAACTACAGTCATACGTACAAGCATCATAAGCAGAAGGTACAAACACCGGTCACTTCTCGACGATGAGTCAGTAAAAGTGTAAAACTAGTAGAACGCAAACTATGGCTACACAAGAAGGTACGAGGTTAAAACAGCCTTAACGTTGAAAGAGAAAGCAAACAACAATGAACAATTGTGACACTCAGATTCACATATATTTTCATGATCCACTTTTGTACATGATAAACCATTACCGAGGTGACCATTAAATCATCTCCTTGGTCAGCACTGAAGGTTCAAGAGGTACTGCCACCGCTATTATTTGATGATGGATCAATTGAAGGCTTCTTAGTTGGCCCAGACTCGGTGGTCGAACTCATGACCGCTCGCTTGACTCCTCTTCCAACAACCCCCAGATGAGTAACAACAGAAGTGTTATTTGAATGAGCAGTGGAAACAGTTGGAGACTCCGTGATTCCAACAGTGTTGGCTGTATCCATCTGAGAAGAGTTCATTGCTACTGAAACTGCACTTTTCTCAAAAGTCTTTGCTTTTTCAGACATCATCCCTAAGATGCCTGAGAGGATCGATGTTGGGTTTCAAGCAAGCTGCTGAAGATCTTCTAGCTGCAATAAGGAAACAAGTAAATACAATGGCAAAGCTTCTCAAAGAATTGTCGATATTTGATTAATGCTTACCTTCTTTTCTAGTTCATCACACAGACCAGTCACTGTGTCAATCTCAGATTCTTTGTGAGCCATGTGATCACCTGACTGAGATGCGTCAGAAGATGGTGGAACAAGTTCTCTTGATTCAGAGGCAGCCGGCGTCTTCGCAGCAGATACTTGACAGATTTTTATTTCATTTGTAAGTCGCTGCAGTCTAGACTTGCAAACCGAAATAGCCTTCTGGCAATATGGAACAGCTTCTGCAGGTTTAGAACCAATTTCCAAACACAGGCATACCCTAAAATTTCTTGGTTCTCATGTTAAGAAATCTTCACGAACCAATTGTGAGATAGGTTTAAAAAATGATTTTAAAACCCGGGTGACACACCTAATGCTAATCCATCATAAGCCCTCAAACTTGCAAAAAAATACTTTTGGGCTGCAATGTTCAACTTTGTAAAGGATACAACTCAGCTATAAGCCGACTGTCAGGTTCAACCAGGCACTTCAAAATGGACAGGGATTTCAAGTAGTCACTAAGTGAAGTTTCAATATCCTCTGGACAAAGCAGAAAGTTTCTATAGTGAGTAAAAAATGACCACATAACCAAGCTATTTAAATATATAGTCATGATAGCAATCACTTAAACAAATTGCAAACCTCTTTCCAAAGCTACTTCTGCCAAGGCAGACAAGATATCCACATTTTCCGTAGTTTCCCCGGAGTGCTTCTCAACAATTGCCCTAGAAACATCTAGCATCTTCTATGCCAAATCCAGGTCAGATTCATCTTCATCACCATCAGCTAGGTCTTCAGCATCACTTTCGTCTTCTTCTTCATTCTTCCCTTCTACTGTTATATAGAAGAAGAAGAAGAAGAAGAAGAAAGCCACGAGCAAAAATGCATTTCATGCTCCAAACAAATGTCGCTGAAGAAAACTAGGTACACCAAATATACATAACTCCTCAAAATCATATATAACTGCAACTTTAACTAACTGCAACTTTAAAGGATTATACACATCCATATCTACATAATTCCTCAAAATCCTATATAACTGCATCTTTAAGAGATTATACACATCCACCCTCCCCGAGAAGTTAAACAAGAAATCCCAAAAGATGGATTACTCAATTGGTACAACTGGAATTTGAGAAATTGATAGCACCACATTAACCTGTCTGATACCCCCGGATTGAGGATGGGCTCGGCCCGCTCTCGGTAGCCCATCTAATTGAGAACTCGGCATTCAGGGAAGCGCGGGAGGTCATCTGGGAGGTCATCCCAGCCGACCTCCCATAACAGCAGTTCCGTCGATCGGGGAGGTCAGCCGATCTCCCACGCCGACCTCCGACGCCGAGCTCCCATGCCGACCTCCCAAGGTCATCCCAGCCGACCTCCCATAACAGCAGTTCCGTCGATCGGGGAGGTCAGCCGACCTCCCACGCCGAGCTCCTTGGCCGACCTCCCAAGCCGAGCCGACCTCCAAGAAGGTAATATCGGGGCGATTGGAGATCCTCTGCCGAGCTCCCGAGCCGAGCTCCCATAAGGTCCTGGCTTCAGGCGGGCTCATACCTACGAGAGGTCTTACTCAGATATTAAGCGCGTAGCCCACAGAGATCAAAGCCCAGAAAGGTAAAGCCCATTAAAGATCTAATTAAATCTGGCACGATATCTAAATCAAATCTGGGCAAGATCTAATCAAATCTTCCGAAGATTCTAAAGATCCTAATCTGCCAAACTAGGACTCTATTGTTCTCCTATAAATACCAGGTTCCGTTCATTGTTTTATTCAATTCATATATTCACATTCTGTCTGCACACACATTACTCTCTCTCAGTTTTCTGTTCTCTGACTTGAGCGTCGGAGGGGCTACGCCGGAACAACTTTCTGGCCCCCTTCTAACACTCTTGTTTGTGTTTCTTGATTTCGAGGTGTTTGATCCGAGCTCCCAAGGTGAAGATCCGACCTCCCAACCACCCTTCGAAGGTTTGAACCGACTCCACCAGTGAAATCCGACCTCCCAATGAGCATCACCGATTTCAGCAACATCACTGTCCTATCCACGTGTCAGTTGGAATGGCAGCAGACTCCCCCATGAATGAAGAGGTCATTGATTCTCATCAACACAACCCCCCTTCATGCATAATTTTGAAAAATATATGTGTACACATATTGCAGTTCCTTGATAAGAGGATAATTATGAAGTTTTTCATGCGTAACATAATTTAAACAATGAAACAAATGAAATATGCATATAATCAGGTGGATTGTAACGATCATTTTAAGTTTACCCACTCATTATCCATTAAATGACCATTTCAATAATCGGTGAATATAGACGATTTAAACACTAAATTCAACCTGTAACTTCATCCAGACCATTGGTGCTTCCTTCTTGTTCAACAGTAGAAACTGAGGTAGCAGAAGATCTACCATTAACAGAACTTTCCACAGAACCATCTTTATCACAATCTTCCCGAGAGACCCCCTCTTTTTTGGGCATAGAAGCCAAGGGATCAGCCTCTTCATCATCTTTATCACAATCTTCCTGAGAGACCACCTCTTTTTTGGGCATAGAAGCCAATGGATCAGCCTCTTCTTGAGCTTTAAACAAAAGTGCGCGTCCGTACTTATAGTAAGCACTGACACATTCAGGAGCAAGTTCACCAAAATGTGCAACCCTGAATACAATTTCAATATCATAATCGATTTTTAGAACATAAAACAATTTCTGACCAAGAACTACCAAAAGGAAATGTGACACGACTCAATAAGTCTTGGAGCTCTGGTCACCTGATTTCTAGGGCACGACTGAAGCAATCAGTAGCTTCAGCATAATCACGTTCCTCAAAAGCATTAGAGCAACGCACCATAGACTCCACCGCCTATCCCAGCGATTTCGCGCGCCCAACACCAGATACAACAACAGAGCTTTCTCCGTTGCTCACATTGTTGCTGTTATTGCAAGTGGATTCGACGCCCCCGAAATCGACTCCCGACTGGATGGTAGCTTCCACAGAATTGAGGTTTTTGTCAGTGGCAGGACCCTGGGCCGAAGAATTCGCGGCTTCTCCCACCATGCTTGAGAATATTGGAAAACCCTTTCGCTCCTTTTGTGTTTCAAATGGAAGACATGAGAAACCCTCACCGCGCCAAAGAGAAACGGAAAGCCTTGTAATTAAAAGCGCATCCTCGACAAAACGACGACGTATTAAGGATTTAATTCAACCAGAGATTTAGAGTCAAATTGTTGAGGGCGGCCCAACCCATAATTTGACTAATATATTGTCTCCAATTTGCAAATTACATACAAACTTATGGCCCAGCCCAATAATATATTATATCCACTTGTTTTACGAGGTACATATGGCACGAACTGAAAATCCAATGTTTTTTTTTTTTGAATAGAAAAAATCCAATATGGGGTAAGACTTGATCTGAATCATAGTTATGACAAGTGAGGGGCGATCAAGAAAGTCGGTAACTCTTTTCTTTGTCGTAGATTTTAAATAGGAAAAAAACATGATAGGAAGATAGGTGAGTTTTCGTCATAGCCACAACATTTTCGTTATGAAACTAGAAGATCATCGAAAAATATCAAAGACTACAACATGTCCTAAAAGAAGCACACTCGACATGCATGCTTGGAACATGTGCCTACATTATTATATGTGTTTTAATTAGATACAGACGACACATTGATTGCTTATCTATTTGTTTTCATGACAGTCTAACTCGAGTTTTATAACAATTAGAGTTATATATCCATCTATCATCTGTATTTTGATTTATTATCCATGAGTAATCCATTTTTATTATTTGATTTCACGATCTATTTACCAAATGATGTTTTAGAATCATATTGTACATACTGAAACAGTTATCCGTTAATATTAGCTAGCTTTAGCTTAAAAAAAATTATTATTATTATTTATACGTATAACAATATGTGTGTTCCAAGTTGCCAACGTAGGCTTATGCTGGATATTTTGGTCTTTTTACTCTCTAATCCCGCTAAATCAGACCGCTGAATGACGTTTTCGTGGAGCTCCATCGAGAATCACATTCGAGACGAAATCCATGGCCTCCACAAGTTCACTCGCCGCCGTACAAATCCCCCCCGCGCACCCCACTCCCCAGAAGGCACACGTTAGCAAGCATGCGCAGGTGGCGCTTCCGTCCAGGAGGCAGTCCTTGCTTCTGTTCGCCGCCACCACTGCATTGACGGCGATGGAAATGCCCGCGAGAGCTTAGGATACACCGCTGTTTGGGCTCCGGAAAGCCCTGCGTAAGGTGGAGGAGGAGGCGGAGCTGATAGTGAAGGAAGGGTTAGAGGCCACGGAGAAGGAGATTGAAGTCGCGGAGAAGAAATTAGAGATGGCGGAGAAGGAGATCGAGGAGGCCTTGAGGACCAGCAATCTGGCGCAGGCTGGAGCGGTGTCTGTGGCGGAGCTGCTCGGATTTGTGATCGCTTCTTCGATTGTGAACGCCATTTTGGTTGTTCGTGTTGTGATTGTATTTAAAATTATTAGTTTTGCCTATGTGAAACGTAACTGTAAAATTCTGGAATCTTGGAAATTTATATAAGAATTTATCTGTACTTTGTGTTCTGCATATGTACTTCACTTGCAAAATGTGCCCAACTTCCAAGATTTAAATGAAAATTGGAAAAGCATTTCGTCTGTATTTATAGTATAAAAGACTTGGAAAAAAAATTTGACTGACATCGTCATGAGCAAGACAATACATTTCTCCTCTTCAAAATATATCGTAGTTCTGCATATCTCGATTAGATTCACGAGTCATTCTGCTCTTTGGACTGCCCTAACTCAGCACACAAATAACACAATGACGGCTAAAACATGCAATGATATAATTACTGGACGACATTGGCCAATAAGGTGTTGGTTGAGGGGGAGCTCGGGCTACTCAACCAGCAATCTTGTACAGAAACTGGGGAACTGTCCTTCACATCTTCTGCTTCTCTCTGCGGGACAATCAGCCTCCAACTCGGCACCCGGGTTTTCTTGAATGTTGCTGAAGCTTTAAAAGATCTCTCACTTCCATGGTAGGGTGATGAGCATGATGAGGCGACTGATGATCCCATGTGTATATTCTCGTCCAACGGCGCCCAACTACTTATCCGAATCTGCTCTAGCTCATCTGCCACCTCCATCATGGAAGGCCTCATGTCCCGGTGATAAGCAAGACATCTAAATGCTATTTCGGCCACTTTATGTACAGATGAAAGGGTCCAAGCATCTCTATTTGGTTCGAGATATGGATCTATTATCTCATCAACACGACCTTTTCCAATTTTGTCTACTGCTAGTGCAGCCAAATTGATCTCACAGTGAGGCCGGGTAAAATCCACTACCTTCATTGCCGAGATTATCTCAACAAGGACAACACCAAAACTATAGACATCACTTTTATCTGATAAATGGAAGTTCTGATGATACTGAGGATCGACATAGCCAGGAGTTCCTTGGGGGGCCGTGGAAATGTGGGAATCATCCACCATGCCAAATCTGGATAGCCCAAAATCTGCTACTCTCGACTTGAAATTGTAGTCTAGGAGTATATTACTTGATTTTATGTCTCTGTGGTATATTGGAGGATTCATGGCCGAGTGAAGGTAGGCAATAGCACGAGCTGTTTCAGCAGCAATGGTGAGGCGAACAGTCCATGGAAGTACAGTGCCCCTTTCTCTCTGTAGATGCTGAGATAAAGTCCCATTCGGCATGTACTCATAAACTAGAATCTGCACTCCATTGTCGATGCAGAATCCTAAAAGACGGAGTAAACCCGGATGGCTCACAGAGGACAGAAGCTTGATCTCGTTCATTACTTGTTCGACACTCTCATGATCACGATATCTTATCTTTTTAATTGCGACCGATTCTTGGTTGTAGAGTTTTCCTGCATAAACCGTGCCAAATGCACCAGTTCCCAGCTGTTGTTTTTCTGAGAAACCATTTGTTGCTCTCTCGATTTCTTTGTATGAATAGAATGGGACACTGGAGTTGCCTGCTACTTCAGAGATTAAACGCTTTATGGTTAACCGGCTTTTCAAAGATCTGGAACGTTTCTTTATGCAGTAGCAGATGAAAGCCAGGCCGGCCACTGAAGAGGCTCCGGCAATGATCCCTACAAAAATAGATATTGGTGATGATACAACTACTGTACAAAGGATGGATGGATGGATGGATCATGGATGCACGGCTGAACAAAGGAAACTTTGATGCTAGAGCGATGCATGGCATCAAATTTAGCGCGAAGAAAGGTACGAAAGAAGTACCTCCGATGAGAATGCGTACTTTGGTTCCGCCACATCTACCCAACAGACGACTTGAAGTACTGCAGTGAGAAACTGATACAAAAAAAAAAAAAAAACGTCAGAAGACCAACTTCGTAAATAGGAGGTATTTTCAAATCTTACAAGTCATCCCATAATTCCGACGTGGATATTAACGCCACGGTAATTTCCACATCATTCTTTACCGAGATTCATTGATCTCTTTCTATCGATAGAATCACTTCGAATGGAATATAGACTAACCCGTATATGTCTTTATTTAGCAATCCATATCTTCTCATTTCTTTTGACTTCTTTGGATTAAATTTTTGAAATTTATAAATAACTTGTATATTCAAAGGAATCTATATCTAAGTCTAGTGGATGGGCTATGCTCCTTTACTAATTTCTCGACTGTTTTCGGACAAAGTAGGACAACATATATGTGAAGATAACAACCAATCAACCTTGAAAAATCAAGAAATTAAATAGTTTAAGAAAATATAACCTCCCAATATAGTTGAATAAAATTTTGGGTACCATTTGGTTCATCTACCTGTGGATGCTTTCTCCTGATTTCATTCTTTAACCCAAAAAATCCAAAACTAATATTATTATAAGATAATTTTCAAGTTTTGTCTAGGGAAGGCTAAATAGATTATTTGACCAAATACGTAGTCCGATATGGAATATAGATTCATGGTCGGTAGTTAAGTCATCATTTCTTCACATTCTTTTACAGTTAGACAACTTCCATAAATTGAAAATGGCTCAAAGCCATCTGTTCCAAGTTGAGGACGGGATTTTTTAGTTAAAGACAACTCTTACCCACAAAAAAAAAACATTCCATAAATTAGCTGAAAGAAAAAATAAATAAACATATTTAAAAAAATGGAAGATGGCATTTAAATTTTTTCATAAATAAAATAAAATAATATAGCATCTTTCAAGTGACTAGTTCCACACCTTCCAAAGTCAACATGCAATTTTATGCAAAAAATTATAACAAACTAAATTAAATGAAAATGAACTGACCTTTCCGACAACCTACGCCACCGGCAAAACCATCTCCGGTGTAACCTTCAGTACACTCACAGCGGAACCCCTTCCGCTCCTCCCCATTGGAGACCGGTGTGCACGTTGCGTTTGGATGACAACTACAGTTCCCCGCAACCCACCACCCCAGCTCCGTCGTCTGAAACTCCAGAGAAACGGCGGAGCTCCCGTTCCCAGCAACAAAACCTCCAACCATATGCACCGTGACCGAAGAGAGCAAAACAGTGCAGTTCCCTGTTTTCAAAACCTTCTCATAATCCAAAAACTGCGACGCATCTTCGATCCCCTCAGAATAACAGCTTATATTGTGTAGATCGTTCCCCCGATTGCAGCTCTCGAAACTGACTCCGGACTGAATCAACCTACCCGGGACCACGCAATCATTCAGGCTGGAGCTGCAGTTCTCCACCAGAAGACCGTTATACAACGTAGGCGCGAAGTTCTCGCCGAAAAGTTGGGACAATTTTTTAATCGGACGGTGACACATAGCCGGAACACTGACCAAAATCTGATCCGACGTCAAATTCTGAACCAGAAAATCACCTATCATAGCTTTTCCCGATTTGCTACTACATTTTAACCTTATTTCACATCCATCGGAGAACCCAAACGGATATGGCACTCGGGTTTTACCGCAAGAATGATCGCACCCGGTTGAGTTGATCCTCAGAGAAGAAGAGAACCGAGCTAAAACTGAGAGAACTAAACAGATAACTATCGGGAAGAAGCGAAAACTCATTGTGGGTGAACTGGAGGATTTACCATCAGAATAAAGGGAAAAAACCCAGTAAAAAATTTACTGGTGGAGATCAAAATGGAGATGGCGATGGTGAGAAGGTTGACTTGTATGGATAGAATTAATGGTGGCAATAAAGGGGTACAGTTGATATTGGTAGGAAGAAATTAAATGTTTTCCAATGTTTTTTTTTACGTAATGGCTCTGTCATTTCAGATTATTGAATGTTCCAACTTCCAACGGCTTCTGCTCCAGCTTGTCCTTGGCGTCTGCTGCAAGAATCTGGGGTTTTGATGCGTAGAAGCAAACCAGGGTGGTGGAAGAAGAAGAAACTTTTATACAATAAACAGGCTAAGTTTATCTGTTAGGTGCTGAAGCACATGAAGGATGAACAACCACGCGATTTCTCGTGACTTCTTTCTTGGTAAATATATTTTATAATTGTTCTAATTATGTATGGACATTTTTTTGTAAATGGGGAAATTATAATTTTTTACCTGGTCCTATTATCGGTTAACTTGCAATATACATATTTAATATTTTCCGATCTTCCTTTATTTTCACTGGAGTCCTCCCAACTTCCGCTTCTCGATGACACATCATAATTTTTCGATGTCACGTCAATACTCCAATTGAAATTGATTAAAATCGAAAAAAAATATAAATCAATTGACTAAAACATCGACAACATAACAAAAAAAAACACATGTAATTTGCATGAAAAATTAATATTTTATGTGTCACGTATTTGAAATTACAAGCTTCGCTTTAAACATGTTTTAATTTTGAATCTACTTTAAATTATGATAAATCTTACCGACGATTATTCTGTGGTATCCTCTTCGATGAAAGAATTAAATGATTAGTTCTCTTAATTTCATCGCAGATCTATGAAGATGTATGTGATTCTTTTAATTTGCAAAATGAAGAGAATTTCGAAAAATTGGAATAGATTTTTAACCGTGTCTTCAATTAATGGCATGTTTAATTGATTGAATGAAAATCATGTCTTGGCACTCATAAACGTATTTTTCAAAATTTATTTTATGTCTGTTAGATTTAACACACAAACTTTCTCGGAATCAATTTCGTGAAACAAATCCCTAATTCAATATAATTCATTAAAAATATTACTGTTCACTATAAATATGATGTTTGGTTTAGAAACGATCATAATTTTTATTTTACTAGGGGTTAGTTAATATGAGGTCATAACCCTAGAGAACAGAATTTTTTGACCAACATCTATGGCTCCAACCTTGAATACGTTTCACCACCCTCTCCACCAAATATTTGAATTGGAGTCTCTTGCTTCTCAGTGATACCGTAGGCAAACCAAGATATAGATCGTGGCGTTGAACAACCGGAATAGTAAGTAGCGTTTTGATCGACTCGATGGCCAACGGATTTGTATTAGGGCTGAAGGATAGAGCGGATTTGGCAAAATTAATCGTTTGTCCCGAGGCTCTCTCATAAGTGTTCAGACAATCTTTTACCCAAGCCCCTTCCGCCATTGTGGCCCGAAAGAAAACCAAGCTGTCATCGGCAAAAAATAGATGAGAAATTGGGGGGCTGGACGTTGCTATTTTCACCCCTTTAATTAGCCCTCTCGCCTCAAAAGAGTCGATTAACGCTGACAGTCCTTGAGCACACAACACGAATAAATATGGTGATAGCGGATCTCCCTGTCGTAGTCCTCTACCTGGTGTCAACGGCCCCACCACCTCTTGGTTGACTCGGAAAGAATAGGATACCGACTTGACACATTTCATAATCAGGGCGATCCATCGATTATCAAACCCAAGCCGACTCATCAGTGCTTGCAGGAAATCCCACTCCACACGGTCATATGCCTTGCTCATATCTAGCTTCAGAGCCGCATAACCACTCCTACCTGCTTTCCTGTTTCGCATCCAGTGTAAGATTTCAAAACCCAAAATGACATTATCTGTGATCAGGCGGCCAGGTATGAATGCACTTTCAGACGATCCAATGATTTTTGAGAGGATAGGGCGGAACCGATTGGTTATAGCCCTAGAGACAATCTTGTAAGCAACATTGCAGAGACTTATCGGTCTAAATTCAGATATAAGCTTCGGATCTCGCACTTTCGGGATGAGTGTAACTAGAGTCTCGTTCCATTCATGAATCGGTGCTCCCTCATTAAGAATTTGCAGGGCTGCTGCTGTGACATCATTCCCTACGACATCCCAAAATTTCTAATAGAATAGAGCTGGGAGTCCATCCGGGCCTGGAGCTTTATCTGGGTGCATATCAAATAGCGCTCGATGGATCTCTTTTGGAGTGAACGGACCAGTAAGAAAACGATTCATAGAGGAGTCCACTGCCGGCGCTACTAACCCCGCCACTGCATCCAGGGCTGTGGTATTTGGGTTAGATGATGAGAATAGTCTGCCAAAGTAGTCGAGAACAATGTTTCCCATTCCCACACTATCTGTACACCAGTCCCCATGACCCGAAATTAACCCCTGGATCGAGTTCTGAACTTTCCGGAGAGAAGCTTTCTGGTGAAAAAATCTGGAGTTCCTGTCCCCTTCACGAAGCCAAGAGATACGGCTTCGCTGCCTCCAATATAGTTCCTCTTGGGATGAAAGCTTCTCAACTTCATCTTCCAGCTGTTTGACCCTGTTGCTCGATAAGTTCCAGTTGTCACTAGTTCGAAGCCGATTTAGTTCGAGTCGCTTGGACTTTAGTTGCTTTGGGATGTTAGATGCTCTACCCTTGGCCCAATCTTGAATTGTGAGCTTGCACTCTGATAATCGATCCACTAAGCTGCTGTTAAAAACGGTAGCATCCCAGCCCCTTATAATCACATCTCTGCACTCTGTCTCAAGGAGCCAATGCTTATCAAAACGGAAGATGGATTTCATCGCACGTCGCTCAACGTGGTATCCTCTTCGATGAAAGAATTAAATGATTAGTTCTCTTAATTTCATCGCAGATCTATGAAGATGTATGTGATTCTTTTAATTTGCAAAATGAAGAGAATTTCGAAAAATTGGAATAGATTTTTAACCGTGTCTTCAATTAATGGCATGTTTAATTGATTGAATGAAAATCATGTCTTGGCACTCATAAACGTATTTTTCAAAATTTATTTTATGTCTGTTAGATTTAACACACAAACTTTCTCGGAATCAATTTCGTGAAACAAATCCCTAATTCAATATAATTCATTAAAAATATTACTGTTCACTATAAATATGATTTTTGGTTTAGAAACGATCATAATTTTTATTTTACTTTAAGAGGGGTTAGTTAATATGAGGTCATAACCCTAGAGAACAGAATTTTTTGACCAACATCTATGAGCTACACCAAATATTTTAGAGTAGGTCTCATGTGAGACCGTCTCACGGATATCAATCTGTGAGATGGGTCAATCCTACCCATATTCACCAAAAAAAGTAATACTCTTAGCATAAAAAGCAATACTATTTCATGGATTACCCAAATAAAGATCCGTCTCACAAAATTTGACCCGTGAGACCGTCTCACACAAGTTTTTGCCAATATTTTATTGTTAGTTTTTCATAAAAAAATTATTATTTTTATTATAAATTATGCGACCCTCCTCTCTGAATTCCATGATTTTTAAAATTATATTTTATGCCATTCTAAAGTTGACGTATCTAGTCCCTGTTAATTTTTATTAATATTTTTAAAAAATGTGAATTTAAATGTTTAGAAAGAGATAAGAGATATAGTTCTCGTGATATGGTCTCATATATTTATATTTGTCAGACGAATTGACAAAATTTATATTTACAAAAAAAAATTAATATTTTTAGTATAAAAAATAATATTTTTTAATGAATTGAATCTGACCGGAAATTTGTAAGAAAAATTCACAGGTAAAAAAAAAATTTAAAAAAAACCAATTAATTATATTTTAATATTATTATTTTCAGTCGAATGATTGCAGTATATTTTTATTATCACATTTCGTCTTTATAGTAGAAATAAAAGTGCTGCTCAAAAAAAAAAAAATTTAAAATATCAATATAATTTTTGTCATGTACGAAAATATTTATCAAGGGTCTTTTTAACTGCAGAGCCTAAATTGTATAGAAAATCGTAATACGAAGCATTCTTTTGGTACGAGACAAATGAAATGGTCTAACCGAGAGAACCTGTAAATTACAGGGACTAAATTGATATTAACCAAACAATTCACAGCCAAAATTTTGCATTCCCTGATTCAGTACTCCGCCGCATTTCTCACATCCGAAATCCTTTATTTTTAACCTTGTGGGATCTTCAGTTAAACCAAATTGATACACCTCTTTGATATTCTGAATTTAAATGTCAGACGGAGAAGCAGACTGGGACTCCTGTGCTCCCGAGGAGCTTACTTCGCAACAGGTTTGCTCCATTCTCAGCTAATAGCTTTAGTGTTTAATTTATTGTGAACAAAATTTGTTATGGTGTTTTTAGCTAAATTTTGCATTTTTTTCAGGGTACGCAACAATATGAAGAGATGAGGAAAATCCAAAGAGAAAATAAGGCCAGGTTTGGAGTTATTTATAGAGTTTGTTATTTTCCAAAGAGCGTGGATTACCTGGTTTGGTTTGAGAATCTGCTATTGTTTCTGTAGATTATACGTCGATATTGTTTTGGGCCCCCATTAAGTTATAGGATAAAGATTAGGTCTGTAGCTTGTAGGTATATTCAGACACAATAATTTGCTAATTCCAAAACGGAGAGTCAGAAGAGGAACTATTTATTTGCTCCAGAAATATCGTGACCATTTGTGATTGACTTTCAAGCTTTGCCAAGTAAGAGATCGAATGGCACTTTGTATTAGTGTAATTACTTTCATGGATGTTCATGTCCTGCTTTTAGTGGGGTGATTTTTCTTCCTGTACCATCTAGATCCCCATAGACTAAAAAGACTGCTTTGGGGATCTTAGGTCGAAGCACCTCCAGTAGTTGGTTCCTGTTTCCCGTTGTTGAACGTAGATATTCCATTTAGAGAATCTATAGGGTGGTAGGAACCTCGCCTCAGGTGAATTTGAACAAGTTTTCCTTAACCTGCTGGTTTTTCTCCTCGGTCTCAGCATCCTTTTTCTTACTGTAGCCTTGGCCTTTACCTCAAATTGGTGTTTCGCTGCTCTACTTCTTAAGATTTTTTTTGAAAGAACGAGCTTTTACTTGTTGAGGTGATGCGGAAGAGAACTCTTATCTGGTTGCAAGTCAGTCAATATGTTGTGTTTGTTGTATCTGTATTTATCATTGTTGCTTTGTGGCTTTTTTCTTACAATTTGAAGCTCTTTGAAAACTCATTTTGACCTCTTACAGCTATTTTGTCCTCTAAATTTGGCGTCGTTTTCAGATTCCCATCTGGATGCACTTAATGACACCGTGTTTTGTTTCTGTTGATAATTGATCTGAATTCAACTTGTTGATGACCTATCATTGACAAATTTTGAGTCTAGGGTCTTTCGTGAAGGGAAAGAGCGTCGCAAAAAGTTGATGCAAAAATTGACTTCAAAGCATCTACAGAAAGGACAGGTAACCAGTGATAAAGCAATAATCGAAACGCATGAAAAGTCTCATGACAACAAAGGAATGCTACTGGACGACATTGTCAAACTTCTTGCAGCTCGTGAAAAGTACTAGTCCTTTCTCTATTCGAATTCCTAGATTTTTTCAGTCCATATGTAAATACCAACTTTACTTTCTGAGTAGTTATATGAATTCTAATCAATTTGGCATTTAATCTGGAGGATAGTTTTTACATCGGATTCTGAGGATGATAAATCGGAGAAGAAGGCAGCCTCAAGAAAGAGAAGCCAAAAAAAACTGGGTTCAGCTCGCTCCCATTTTTTTTACATCTCTGCCACAAACATTTGCTCTTGCCACAGATGTTTTTGAACCTGGAATTAACAACTTTTTTGGTCTGTTGACCAGGTTAGCACCTGTTATTTTGAATGACATACCACTGGCTCGATGTGTGCAGAATTCGCTGGACTTTCTAAAGAAACGAAAAATGCAGGTTTCAACGTCTTCCGCTGTTTTGAATATTCAAACCAAGCACTGTGCCTCCTGTCCGCTTGTGGCTTGTTAAAGTAGGATATCAAGGAAACGACTGCCAACACTAGACATTTATTCAATGTGGCAATGTCAGATGATTTATTTTCATCATTCTTTACCTGACGAAATTGTACTTCAGTGAGAGTTTATGAACACTGCTGAAGATGGCAAAGGACTTGTGAAAAAAAATGTACTCAGCGTAGATGCTATGCATTTGTTCATGAAACCAGTAGTCTGCAACAGGCTCTTCTTTGTCAATTAAAGTATTAAACTATTAAATCTATTAGTTCTTGAATGGTTTATGATCTAGCAGCATGCATTGGTCCAGCCTAGGCTTCTCCAATAATGGTAGTATCTGTCTTATTCTAATAATTTTTTCGGACAATTATTTGAATTTGTGTCCAATCAGCACGTAAGACGCGTAGGTAACACTCACTCGGTGGAGGATGAATGAAGGAAACACTTTGGATCAACTATTCACTGCACTTTCATCCCCCTTTTGATAATCATGCTACACAGCCAACATTTAATCAATTCTTGCCCCGGTTCCGTTTTGCACGACCGGAGCCGGTAAAAAGAGATGAATCATTCAAGAATTAATTAGTGAGTAATCGACAAGTTCGATTTCAGGAAGCTCATAAAAATTGAACACGGTTATACAATACAGGTGTAGTAGCATTGGAGCAAGTAAAACATGATCGTTTTTACACAAGAAATTACTTCTGTCCACAAATCATTGTCGACAGGGAGGTGTCAAGCTCATTCATATCTAGTGTAATTCATTACTACCTGAAAATGATAAAAAAAAAATCTAAAAATATCTTTACATGAACCCCAGAAAGCAAAGGATAAATTCCAACCAATCAAAATCAAGAATGAACAAATTCACCAGCTTGCAGCAAACATGCGGGAGCTTTGTTTATCAATCGGCAATAAGCAACCCGAAAGATTTTTACTCCGGGACCGAGTGTTTCTATTATTTCCCTCTCTTGAATTCTACTTTTCTGGTCTGCCTGAAATAAATGAGATACATACATATAAGCATAAACCTCTTAATCTTCAGCTTGTAGCAATACGCAGTGAACCAAAAGAATGGCCACCATCCCCATAGTATCAATTTTCAGTCTCCTCCTCTATGGAAGGAAGAACGTCTTTTACAAAGGTCGTGTCAAGAAATTTAGCCACAAAGGCCCACAACTTGTAGACATCTTCGAAATTGGTCAAAAATCCAAGTGAAGCAGTAACAACCTCAACTCTGATGAATGCACTCTTGCCGTCGTGTCTGCCATTTTCCATTGGTTTACAAAGGGTAGTATCATCTAGACACAAAGATAGATGTTTGGCATTGTCAAGAACCCTTATGTGACTCAGTATTCCAACACCCAAAGAAATACCATGCGCTTCAGCCAATTTTTGAACGATTTCTGGACTAATCAGGCCCCGATTTCTATCCCTCACATTGAATGCCACAGCGGCACCTCTTTCGTATTTAATTTTAGGGCCATAAATGTAAACGAGGGGTACATTATCTGTTCCAGTTGAACTAGGCAGCCTTAATTGGAGCAACGAGGTAACAAGCCAATTGATCAAGAACCGCAGACGAGAGGTGGTCTTGTTGAGACCAAGCATGTTAATGTGATCATGGTGCCTGCAGTTTATCTCTGGTTCACCCCTCTCCGAATCTTGTTCATCCCCATATTCTCCATTGCTGATATAATCATCATCCTCTAAATTGATGGAAGATAGTTCTCCTGGCTCCACAGAATGACTAAGATGAGCTTTATTGTTATCTTCAGAGCTAAAGGATACCCTGCCCCCCTTGATTCTTGGCTGATCAGTCTCTTCTAATCCAAAAAATCTGCCACCAGCGATTCTACTCTTTTCTCGCCTTTCTAGTAACCGAAATTCACCTTCTGTCTCTCTTCTTATTGCACTCTCCTTCTCAAGGCACATCTCAGAAACTGACCCATTTTGAATAGTCCGATGATTGGAAACAGAAGGGAAATCATTGATACTTGAGTCCTTCGCAGCAAAACTACTTGATTGATTGGTCTCAAGTTCTTCGATCTCATGAACATGCTGATTATCGGGAGTACTGAATTTTCTTGATTCAGGGCGTCCCTCTGTATATTGTTCTTCTTCAGGAATATCCATGAAACGCGCTGATTCATGAGACACGGATCGAACAGCCGCATCAAATGATAAGACGTGGCTGTTTTCATGATGCCCCACATTAAATTTCTTGTCATACATTGGACTACTTGATAATTTTGATGCTTTTGGAGAGGTTAGCTTATTATTCTTTCGGCCAGAAAACCAAGCTGGTGGCTGTGGTGTTGACAACTTTAATTTGCTTGAATGACCAGCACTATCAGACCCGAGCGGACTCTGACCCAAGTCAATCCACAGCGAGTTATCGGAAGATTCGTCTTCACTAAATACCGGGCTTTTTATAACCTCTCCCACAGAAAAACTTTCAGATTCTTCAAATATGGTGCTCGCCCCATCCCTGTCTGAAACATTATCGTGCTCCATCTCTGTCTCAAACACGTCTCTTACCTGAGCAGAAGTGTATGCTCCAGAAAAGGCCGGTAATTGAGATCCTGGGTTGGTTTCGAAATTAACTTCACCATTCCCATTAGCTTCATTTTCGTAACCAAATCCAGGAATATTATCCATTGAATCGCTCAAGTACAGAGGAAATACGGGAGTGACTTTCACTATGCCAGACCCCGCATGACCAGACTGATTTTGAAGGCTACTCATCACAGATTTCTTCATCAGAAGGCATCCAAATCCGGTTGGGTCGTAACCAAACACCCTATAGAATGATGTGATAATAAAATCTGGCCGAAATAAAGACAATCCAAGAGAATCCATGTCCTTGGGGCCCAATGCCCCAGCATCAAGCAAGACATGCCAATTGTTTTGTTGAGCCAAAGCCATCCACTGATACGAGTACTTGGCTCCGGTGACTCTAGACTGAACAGGGAAAACAAAAAGACCATTCGCCGAATCTTTCTTTCTCCTCTTTTTGTTCGAAATTTGTTTCCTCAAATCAGCCGAACAGAGTTTGAGGGTCGGCCATTTAAACCATGCGCTATGAACCTTTGCACCTTTCTCTCTAGCACACTGAGCCATCCAACTCACAGACTGGCTTTCGTGATCGAACATGGTCAACAACTTCTTGTTGGTGTGAAAAGGGTACGATTCAGAAAGCAATTTAAAGGCCGAGCCACGGCTTACAGTGAAAACAAGTCCATATTCATTTTCCGGTATGTTCAAATATTCCATTATCCTGCTCTTTATATCATGTTCTACAGTTCCTTCTTCAGCTCCCCCATACAAAACATGATTACTTAGATTGGCAGTAATCTCAGACAAACTAAATGCAGTAGATTCCCAATAATGTACAGTTTGCAGCAAAGAAAACAACCCAAATCCACAATAGTCGAGGCATACCTTTGAAGCAGCACCGGAGAGATGTGAGTATTCATCTTCCCTAAGCTGATCAATCCTCTCCGTTGACTGGTACTTAGGGTACATTGTGAGGAACTTGGAGAATGCTGCATTAAGCTGTGGGATTGCATCCCCCAATTCAAACGTGCGTTCAGCAGCAAGAGCAGTGGCTCTGAGGAATTCTTTCTGAGCATTTAACCGTGCCAGAGACCTTGATCTGCCCAAGCCCTCGTCTTGATTACTCAATGCATCGGAATCCATATCTTTGGACTTAACAAGGGACCCATCTTCAGATGCTTCTTCAAGAGCCTCCCTCAGCTTGTGTTCTTGAAGTTTCCTCAGAACTGATGAATTTGACCTAATTTCATCGGCTGAATGCTCCGACCCAACACTTCTTCTGCTCTTTTTGTCCAAGATAAAAGCAGCACAGTGAGATATTGGCTTCCATAGTGAGAGATGCATTAAAACTTTCCTTCTGTCTATCCCCACCGGCAACTAAACAAATTCAATAATCTATATAAATACAGGAGTTCTAGGTTTTACTTTACATAAATATTCATCTGTCCCAGAAAAGTTGGCTCAATTTCAAACCCAAGTGGCGAAAGCTAAAAGGAATCAATC
Source organism: Primulina eburnea (assembly GCF_022965805.1). Lineage (NCBI taxonomy): Eukaryota > Viridiplantae > Streptophyta > Magnoliopsida > Lamiales > Gesneriaceae > Primulina > Primulina eburnea. The sequence continues at coordinate 1,454,702 of NC_133101.1, forward strand.
CCAGAAAAATCTTGCTCCCGACTAGACACTTTTGCTTTCAAAACTCGGAGCACCCTATCTCACGGAAGAAAAGTGCAAGAACATTCGCTGTCTATTACAGAATTCGGTCGAAAAAACCTAGTTTAAAAATCTATCAAAGATGTCGATAGCCCATTAAGAAAGCACGAAATAAGGATTCTTCAAAGGAAGAGAATAAAATTGTACCCAGCCCACGAATTATGGGGAAGTCTGAATTTCAAAGGTTCTGCACTTACAACTCAGGAACGTCAAATAAAATAGAGAAGGAAAATTGCAGAGCAAACCACATATATTCAAGATCCAATATTTCAAAGACTCAACCTTTTAGCATCAAATTCGCAAAACACACAGTAAGGATAATAACAAGAATACAGAAAAAAAGAACTACTCGACTATGCAAAAATGCCTCACAAGATTTTAGCTCGGTAAATCATCAAAAAAACCCTCCTCCCACTTGTCTTGAATCGCCTAAAACACCAACACAAAACTCCGATTTTCACTCAAATTCCGTCAATAAATCCCTCCCAAGATCTCGCCTTTATAAATCACATGAAAAACCCTTCTCCCACTCGTCTTCAGTCGCCTAAAAGACCTACAGAAACCACAATTTCTGCTCAGTTTTTCACGCTCTCTCCTCTCTCTCCTCTTCTCTGCAGGTCACTAAAGAGCAGACCCACTACGACAACTGCACATTTATTACACTATTGAATCCATAACATATCCCTATTGATTACCATCACCCCAAGTTTGCTCTCCCTATTTAAGTATTCGCCTTTCTCCTCTCTTGCTTTGACATTGACCCTAGTGGGAGCTAGCGAAGCTATGGTGGAATTGCTTTTTATGCGGTACGCTAAACCCACCCTCCCCCTTTACGATCCTAGCAAACCAAACAAATCTCATTTGACTTTTACACATCTGTACGTTCATTTACTTTTTTTTTCCTTTATTAATAGTTTTATACACGTCATAATCTTCAAATATAACCAGTCAAGCAACTACTTAAATTATGGATTTTTATAACTAAAAATGGATAATAAATCCATATTCAGAGGCGCACAGAATTTATTTTAATAGAATGCATGGTGAAATCTAATCCAACTATCGATCGCTCGTTGAAAATTTATTCAGTTAACAAGCGTGCTTGCCAATGTAAGAAAGAAACATCGGCTAACTTTGTTTTACCAGTTGCAATGAGACAAATAATCGGTACAGAAACAGTAAATTTGTCAACTAGGATTTGGGAGGATTTCATGAGATTTGGAATTAGATTTGGAATTGGATTTGGAAATTCATGTATTTGAAATTCTATTTGATGTTTGGTTTAAAATTTAAAAATGATAGTTACAAATACATTTCTTGTTTGGATATATTCATTGAAATCCCATAAAATTTTAAACAAATCCGAATTTTTTTTTAATCATCTTGCCAAACAATAAAAATAGGATTTTGAAATCAAAATCTCGTGAAATCCTCTCAAATCCTGACTGTCAAACACACTCGAAATAACATCGGCTAACTTTGTTCTAGTATTTGAAATAAAACAGATAATCTATCCGGCCAAATTATTTGTCTCTATATGTTTTTTAATAAGTATTATTTTGAAAAAAAAAAATAAGTTGTTAGTTTGGATGCAGACGTAGTTAAGTAGTAAGTACCACCAACTCCTAACAAAAGAATGGAACTCGCCCATCAAAAATAATTTGGATGATAAGATATAATGGACTTTTACCATTAAGTAAGAGATTCACTCACTTTCTCTTGATCTTTTCATTTCAGCTTTGAGTATTTCATACAAGATTTGTCAAGTGCAGTTGACTTTATCAACGTAATTTGTAGACCACTGTCTTAATCTTTGAGTTTACTCAGAGTACACCAAAAATATCGCATACATGTTCAAAAAAATAGTGGAACTTTAAAAGGAATATTCCGTGAATTTTAAAATTTAACAAGGGAAGACTTAAATTATAAATTATAATTTATACTTGTAATTTTTCAACATTTCTAAACAATTTGCAAATGGTCAATTAGCCATTACTTTATATGCAACTAGTCCACCAAACCCTAGTATATTTTAGTGAGCTAACTATAAACCTAGCATGCCATATTTCCCATGGAATCATACGTCTTAAAATAAATATTCAACTCAATAAGTATTTTCATCGAATTTCAACGCAAAAAAAATCCATATAATATACAAAAAAAGAAAGAAAACAACATTTAATAATAGGGGTGGTATCAAATCCCTCTTTTTTAAAAAGAAAAAAAATGTTTATTCATGCATATACCTTGTCTCTTTTACCCTACATGCACATATTTTACTGTAAACTGTACTTATAAATTTATAATTTGCATAATAATCAAATTATGGCAGCGTGAAATAATAAATGTAGCTATCTCCAATCAAACATTTAATTACATTGGCCTCTCTTCCTTCTTTAATGTTTGTTTCCAAAAATTGATTATTTTACTATTAGTAAATACACGCATTAATCAACACGTTCAATTGTGGACTTGCTTTAAATAAAGACAAAAATTTGTGTGAGACGGTCTCACATGTCATATTTGTGAGACGGATCTCTTATTTGGGTCACCCATTAAAAATTATTACTTTTTATTCTAAGCGTATTACTTTCTATTGTGAATATGAGTAGGGTTGAGCCGTCTCACAGATTATGATCCGTGAGACGGTCTCACATGAGACCCACTCATAAATAAAATAACGTTTTATAATTTCATTTAGCTTCCTCATTTAGTGTGTTGTCTCTATTATATATAATTCACGAAATATATAGTACTACAAATCAATTTAAATATTTAAATATAATAATTTGCTTTTGAAAGAGTTACGTGCATGTACAAATTATCTTGATGAAGATATTAATCTTAGAGGCAAATTCAATAATTGAATTGTTCCTTAAGTTATGTAAAGCAACGTGTTAACGCATCTTGTTATCTTCGGTCAACTTGAACTAATCTTATCCTATCTGCCTTTGACTCCATCAATATAAATTTGTTGTCGAAAATTGATCTTTCATTTAAAAATTTTAAAAAATTATTTGAGTTTCTATTTTTTCTACGAATCACACACATCGAATTATAAATATCCTAAAATAATTAAATGTTGACACGTGTATGGTCAATGGAGCCTTTTCAAACTTCCAGAAACATCCTCACACCTTTTTTTTTATGTATTAAAGAAAAAATTGAAAAACTTATTTTTTTGGTTATTTATGTTTGTGTATTTACGATTTTGATCTTTTGTATTGTCGAATTTCAGTTTTAGTATGTTATCTTTGTTATTTTGATAATTTTAGTAATTTTTTTTATATGACACAAATGTGATAATCACGAAACACTAACGTGTGTAGTGTTACACCGTCGCAATAAAAAAACTAAAATTTGGATTTTCTTTAGTTCACAAAAAGTTGGGGCAAAAATTGACTTCAAAGCCTCTGCAGAAAGGACAAGAAACCAGTGATAAAAGCAATGATCGAAACACTTGAAGAGTCTCATGGTATTTAACATGCAGATAGTTTTTTTTAATAAAATCGCAAAAACTCGGAAGATGCATTACTAAAATTGAAATTCTGACAGCGAAAAACACAAAGAAAAAAAAAAACAAATTTCCCAAAAAATTAGTATAAGCTTAATCAAACCTTTCACTGCTTCCTATTCAATTTTTCATCCAAATTAAACTATCATATTTCTTTTCAATTTCACAGCCAGGTAAAAATAATCACCACCTCAAATATCAAGGCTTCATATTGATCGTTAATTTTTGTATATGTAAAGTGCGTGCTTTCAACCACTTGTGTGCGCCTGTTCATATAAATGTATTTTATGTGTGAAAAATAATTGTATTGGATTAATTTTCCTTATTAAATTTTATATTTGATTGTTTACTTTTAATATTTTAATTTCTCATAATTATATTGTGATTAATTAATTTTTGTATGACGATAAAATCCACAACCACTATCTTTCGATGTGCATTGGATAAACCTTCGAACTTATGCAATAGCCTATAAACTACGTCAACCAGATAAAACTATATTGGACAAATCATGTGTGTGCGACAAACTCGTCCGAGATTATATTAATATAGAGAATCGAACTCCTAACACTAACTAAATACTCACTTATTCCTCCAGCTTAAACACCTCTTACTAACATGAAATAATTTTTTTGCTACCATGTATTTAAAGACCCAAATTAATTTCAAGTTCAATTGAAAGCTGAACTCCTACTTTGATACCGAATCGAATACATATCAAATCCATAACGAATAGCCCACTAAGGCTTGACCACCTTGAATTGGGCAGCCCATTGTATCTTTAAAAAGCCCAAGAAGATATTTGGAACCAAATATATATCACGTACTTATCCGGCCCATACAAATCAACTCGTCTCATTTTCTCTCATTTTTTCTGTTGTTATTTTTAAGCACTTCTTATAGATAAAATTATATCATTTTTTCTTAACCAGCCCATAAAATAATTGGAAGATTTATTAAACTGTGAAACATTACTCTGACTTATCAAGTTTAAGTTCAATTCATCAAGTTTTCGAAGTTTGGATTTGATATATTAGAAATAAAAAGTATAATATAGTTTTAAAAATTCTAAAACATTTGTGGGTCACCCGCCTCGCCTTGACCCGCGGCCCAAATGGGCTAACCCACCTCCAAACAGGCCGCCAAAATAACAACTCAAGCCGTCCTTTCTACTGATGGAGGGTCGATTCGACATGCCTAATTTGAATGGATAGCTCAAAAAAAAAAAAAAAACACACACACACACACACAAAAATTAACAAGCACAAGCGGAATGAAATAAATATGGAGGAATTAATTACCCTACTCAGCTAACATAAAAGTTAGCTGAAACAACTTTGGAAAAGTTGTTGGAGTGTAATAATTATCTATATTGAGAAAGCAATTGAACTATATGGTGTTTGAACTGTTATACAATTTAAAATATTTGAATTGCACAATTACCACCAATTATAGTTTTTGGTAAGCGACGATCACTCGGTCTTATGATTTGTATTAGAGTCAATGTCACGAGTTCGATTCACATTGATTGCAAGAAGTGCAATTATTCAGAGTAAAATTGTCGAGGTGTGATGATTATCTTTGCTGAGAGAGCGATCGAACCATGACACTTATGCTGTTATACGGTCTAAAATATTTGAGCTGCACTATTACTATCAGTTATATATTTTGGTAAAACGATAAACGCTCGGTACTCCGAAGGTAATGGAACAGATAACACCAAGCCTATAGCTAATGACATTGAAATTAATTTCCCCAATTCATGTAAAATATGATTTGCCAATAGTTGGTAATTACATACTACATTTCTTCGAAAACTGACATATGATGCATCTTTTATATGTTTCATAAATTAGAATACTTAACTCCATATCACAACTTTTTAAAGTAGTTTGTATCATTAATCCTTATCAGACATACCACTGAACCTCTCTCTACTGATCAACAAGCATATATGGTACTAGGGAATTATTTTCTGATTGCACGAAGGTCTTGTGGTTGTAAATCGGATAGAAACACTTGTATTGTACGTTACGTAGTTGGGGTTAGCTGCTAATATATGTGTATGAATGTCTTATGGTTATATAGTTTGACTTGAATTACCGAATTACTTTTCAGTTTACTGAGTAATATATATGTAATAATCTTGCCACAACATAGGGATCTACAAACATTATTCGAAGAAATCAAAACCCACAAGCCTAAAGCACAAACCTGGGGTACTAAATAAGCAAGCCATATCTTTAGAAACTAACTATACTTTTTTACTATCTCCAAGAGACACTGACAAAGTTCTTGAGGAGTGGAGATCATTGGCATGTGATCTGCATTTTCAAGTTCTTTTACTTCATCAACTTCACAGTTTTCAATTTGCCAGCGCTGGAAACTTACTGGAATGGCCATGTCCTGAGTGCACACAACATAAACCCTCCTCACAGATCCAAACCCTTCATCTGAGAATGGGCTCTTGTTCGACAAATCTTCAATAAATAGAGAGCTTGGCCTCATCAACGCATTTGCTAATGCCACATCCTGCCAAACATGGTGTCAACTGATCTGACTGATGATTGTGGTATCTAAATTTGTTTCTTGTCGATGGTCATCTAATGAATGAATGAACATGCATGTAAGAAATATAATTAGATTAGGGAAATTAAAGGAGATAACCTGTGGGGAACATAATTGATAGAGTTTGTCGCTGACATATTTGGGGCCAAAAGACATTGATGTTAGAGGGTCTTCGAGAGTACCAATAGGTAAGAGTTTTGCGTCTAACCATTCTTCCGGCGGAGTCCGCTCCACATACTTCAAATTATATAACAAATTTTCATAAAAAAGTTGTCAATACCAATTAGACATGATTAAACATAAGAAAAACGAACTTATTATTATGTTTTAGGAGCTAATCCATAAATTTCAAATAACTCGTAATTATGGTAATGCAATTTGATGATATTGAGCTAAACAACAACATTTTTTTTAAAAAAAGTTGCATAAAATTTTATGAAATAAAGTATACATTGAATTTTAATCACTACTAAATTTACAAATAACATTTATATCTTTATTAATTTTTTAAAATCACATGTGAAATAATTGTATCGATAAAAAATATATTAAATTCCATTTGAAAATTTCAATTTGTATCTATAAATTTTCCTTGAATTAGAATTGAAATTTCCTGTATCTTTTGAAATTTTCTGACAAAGTGTTGTAGAATATTGAAAGTCTCAACTATCATTGTTGATTTTAGTAAAATTTCCTCTCCATTAAAAAATTAAAACCGAAAAACAGTTGTTGTTTCTTGTCTTCTTGTTTTTTTTTCTCGTTTTTTAATTTTTTTTTTAAAAAAACAATTTTATACGTTCAGCTCTCAACACAAATTATTATTTAGACCAACTTGGGATAGTATAGGATCCTAGTCCGCTGTTTTTTAAATATATACTAAAGAACGATACATGCGTTATGTGCTTGTACAATATTTTTTTATAATTAATTCGATTTATATTCAAATAAGGGTAATATCATAATGATAAAAAATAAATGAGGTCATATCATAACGGTAAAAAGTACTCAAGGACTAAACTGTAATTTTAAATAATAAAATAAAAAGATAGAGGGACTAAATCTAATTTTGAAATAATGAATAAAAAACAAAAGAAAAAAAAGCCAAATAAACCATGACAACAAAATTTGTCACCTGTTATGTTTAAACTTAATAATAGTAATAGATGTATAAATTTATGAACCACACAGTTGGAAAATTTTACTTGGTCCAGCACATAGGATGGTCCATGTTTGGTATCAGGCAGTAAGGCACACACGAAAACAGCCACACTGATCTTCTCAGGATGCTTCTCCATTGCAAGGCTTATGTTCAATCCACCAAGGCTATGTCCGACTAAAACGACCTTCTCGTTCTGTGGGATCGAATCCATGAACTCTAACAACGGTCTTGTGTATTCGGCAAATGTTCGGACATCATCTAGCCTTCTTGGGTTGATGCCAGAGGCCGACATGTCTAGGGCAGTGACATAGTGGCCGGCAGCCTCGAGTCGGGGCTTGAGTTTGTACCAACACCAAGAACCTTGGCATGCGCCGTGGACTAGAACAATATGTGCACTTTTTTGCTTTGAGACATCCATTCGTTTTGAGCGTGGTGTGTATTTTTGTTTGATCAGGGAATATACATATAGCCATGGGCATGAGATTATGCATGCCTTTATATGCTACGCAGAGGGAAGTAAATAAGACATGGCACTTCAATATTTGGTTAGGGCTATTGGCTTCTAGCTTGCAATAGTAATCTTTATGTTTGAATGAAGTTAAAAATAAAATGAAAAATGTCAATAAGTCATTTATGTATTAGTATGTGATATTTTTAGTCCAGCTTATTTGGTTGAATCAATTATAATCCTATAAATATGTATTTTCGATCAATTTTATCCATTAATATCCTCAAAATAATGTAATTAAATGTTCAATTTTATCGTTAAATTTTTGTAAGTGATGAATTTTTTTTCGAAACATGCATAGATGTATGACAACGTACGAAATTATAAGTTTTGATAATGATATTAGCCACTTAATTAAATAATTTTGGCGACAATGACTAAAATTAATCAAAATAACATATTTACAGGACTTTAATTGATTCAACGATAAAACCAAGACTAAAAATGTCAAAAACCAACACGTGTAAGACTAAAATTAACATTTTGCCAAAATAAAGTATTTAAAATTTGAATCTTATTTGAATTAGTTTAGTTCTAGATAAATGATCGAAGCTGGCCTATTATGGCAATATATTTGTTTTAATTTATTACAATTTGGATTGAAACTACAATTGAGGGTGAACTACAATTTTGAAGGATAAATTGTTCGTTTGAAACATGTGGTGTCCTTTCGTATGTCTAGAGAGCTTATTAAAACCTCGCGCTGCACCTGATCACTAGGCAATAGGCATACCGAAAAATTTATTTGTGCCGAAAAATTTGAATTTGAGAAAGTATTTAAACGAAATATTTGAAATGTTTATATGATAAGATATATGTGAAATTCACGACGATGATTTTGAAAATAATTATTATAAATGAATTCATCAATTTAATTTCAGTTTTAAGAAATTTTTTCCTTTGGTGCCTGGAAAAAAGTTGCAAAATTATTACAGATGAATTTGTTTCTAAATATGGATGACACTAGAGCAGTCATCCAGTCAATTATTATACGGATTGAGATATAAATTATCAACCCGTTTGAATGTGGGTCAAAACGGAACAACCTGTAAGTTATGATTTATGGTTTAAGAAAAAACTTGTGTGTGACGATCTTACTTATCGTATTTTGTGAGACAGATCTTTTATTTGGGTCATCCTTAAAAAATATTACTTTTTATGCTAAGTGTATTACTTTTTATTGTGAACATCAATAGAGTTGATCCGTCTCACATATAAAAATTTGTGAAACCGTCTCACAAGAGACCTACTCTATGGCTTGAAACTGATTGACACATGATTTATTTAAAAAATTAAAATTTTATCAAATTATAAACAGTCGATTTTTCTCACCCATCCATAGGTTTTATCGACAATTAAAAAAATTAATTTAATTTGCAAATTATGAAGTTATGTTCTTTACTTAATTGATATACTGATTTTTTGAATTTTAGATTTTTAACTGAATAGAGTCGAGGTTTTTCTAAAACGACACCAAATTATGTGAATAAAACAGTCAACAAGCTGCGATCACGATTCGGTTCTAAAACAGCTGGTTCTTCTGCTTCTACTTGATGAGAACTTGGAACCGAATCATCCGCGGGTGGTTCGGTCTCAGAATCACCAATTCCGATTCTACTTTCTTAGGGAAAATATAACAAATTTTTTAAACGGTTTGATTTTGATTCCAAACGATTTCCCAAAAAATGACTCTCAAAAAGTCTCAAAGTAGGGGCCAATCGGAAACACACAACAAAATGAAACTCTGGGAAGGCAGTTATAATGTTGATACATACATATCCACAATTTCTTCAATCAAATGACTCAAGCTTACAGCTGCAATTCACAGACTTCAGCGCACACTTAATATTCACAGGTGAAGCAATCTACTTGAGTTCCTGGACAAACACTTGTAATAAAAGAAATGGGTCGGCTCGGGGTTGTTGCAAGTCAACTGAGCATTGTAGGATGCCCAGTTTGGAGCATCCTCTTGAACATGTCCATCCCAAATGCAGAATCTGATGAACTAAGAGAAGGCAGTACATAACTAAGCAGCTTTATACTTGGCTTCAGGTACCTCTAGGAAGACAAAAATAACAATAGCAACATTGAAAGAGACGTTGATAGTTTGTTGTAATTGCAAAACCGGAGGATTATCAATGTATCTAAACGTGGATAACTATATTAATCTAAGCGTGGATAACTATATTAATCTAAACGTGGCAAACTATATTAATGCCTTTCTCTTAGTCAGTTGCTATAGAGAACCAGGCAGACGTAAGTGGTACGAAGAACCATCTCTTATGGCTATAAAGTGAACTCTAAAATTCTATAATTTGCTAATCAAGCAGGATTTGAGTAAGATTTGTTTTTCAGAAAGGAAAGAAAAGAAAAGGCCAAATGCCGGTATGTTCAGTAAGAAAATCACCTTTTGTATACCTTTTGCAACAAATTCAAAGCTAGAGCTTTGTTCGCATCTGGATGGAATAACTACTTAAATCTAACGTAGGTTGTTACGCAGTCCTAGTAAAATTTTTACAAACCTAGGTAATGCTAAAAAGACATTCTAGCATATTAAAGAGAAGCTTTACGCAAATTTCATCTAGAAAAATTAAAAAGCACGCAAAATGTAGTGGATTAAACAAAGAGAAGCCATGGAAAATAATCGACTGCACATATGCTGGCTTCAGCTTGGCCAATAAGTTGGACATCAAGTGAATATATTTATGGAGAGATATTTTTCATCTTAAAAAGACAATCCTAACTTTCAATTCATAAATTAACTATACACCACTTAAAAATAATTAAATTACATGGTAAAAGATGTGTCGTGACCTTGGAAAGATTTAAGTGCAAACACGATTCATCCAAATACCAGATTTAAAAGATTTTATTTTGCATAATCTGCGTTGAACTAAATTAGAATCTATCCCCTGGTTATATAAGGATTTAAAACCTCCTCTGTTCCCTATATATGTACATAGAGATTATAGTTGACTCCATTTAAATACAAGAAACCATACGTACCGCAGAAAATATTGAAAAGGTTTCCCTTTTAAAACCACGATATTGAAATAAAACAGTATATAAGGCCGTATAAGAATAATATACCAAAACCCTACAAGCTACCAGCGAAGGCATGATAAAATAATCTAAATGAAGGTATGGACTATGGAGAGTACCTTGAGATGGTAATTTCATACGGAAATGAAACACCTTCAAGGTTTGGTATTGGAGGAACATGATCCTTCTTATCATTGACAAACCTAATTATCTGAAACAGAACATCACGAAGAGAAGCTTCCAATGCAGTGCGCCGAGCACCCCTTGCCTCCGCCACAGTTTCTGTGGGCAATAACAGAAAATTAGTGTGACAGCTACATGCCCGCTAAAAGTAAAGAGTGAAATCTCGTATCTCTAAACCTTCACTCGTATCTCTAAACCATATTAAAAGTTTACCTCCAGGATCAACTACTATTTTTGAATAATGAGACTTGCCAGAATGCCCTTTAGCGTGTTGTGCAACATTCAAATTGATGTACCACTGTTCCCAGTGGAGGCGTTCAACTTTGTTAGTGAACCATGTGGCCTGTTTGTTTTTGACTTCATAGAAGGACAAACATATCTGGGTCCCAGTAATATACAGAACAAACAACATCAAGAGATGTCATAATAAATTCAGAAAGAGATTTTCAAGGCAGAATCGAATTCATTAAAAATAAAGTCTACATTTCCTTCTCACACTACTACACGTATCACTAAAAAATTGCATTCAGCACGACCAGAGTGGATTAGCATTGTCATTTAGATGTATTAAATTAAGAAAATTGACCAGCTCTCAAAACATTTACTACTATGAAGTATTCAAAACACACATGCACCACAGCCTGGATCCTCATAAGCCTTTCCATTGAAAAGAGAATACATGCTACATCATCTATTGCAACAGGAAACTAACCCAAGTACCTAACAAAGAGAATAGCTACATCATCTTGCCCTAGGGTATCAGAAAAAAAATATTAACAGAAAAATATGTCAGCTAGGATGGAATTATTCAACAAGGAGGTAGACCTTTTGTGTCCATATTCTATAAGAAAGTTCTTCAGCATGACAAAAAAAATGATATTAACAAATGGTAAGTTAAAATCAAAGGTTGATGGAGACTAATGGACAATCTTGACACAATTAATGCCTATGAAACCTGTGTTCATTGGTCCTTCCACACGCTTAAAAATAATAAAAATAGATTAACCACAAGTGTATGAACCACAGATTTTGTAGAGTTCAAGATTATTGCAATTCATGGACCTGATTTTTCTTGTTTGGGTGCTTCTCCACCCTATCAATGAACTGGTCGATCTTCTCATCAATTTTTCTCTCAACCTCCATATCACCACATTGCACCTGGATATTAGATAAAAAAAAAGGTGAAGAACTGGTACAAGATGAAAATAAAAAATCACGTCTCAAATTACCCGTGAGCAGGGCATTGAACTTCAGGAAAACTAAGGCTCCATTTGGATTTGAGGTTTCATTTTAACAATAGATTTGAAACAACTCGATAATATTTAGGATTTGAAATACCTTGGTTTTATTAAGAAAAATGCCTTAAAATCAAAGATAATGGATTTGAAAATTAACCAAATAATTTGAGTGGATTTGTAGCAAGGATTTGAAATCCAAATCTATCAAACTCCTTCCATCCAAATCGAACCTAGGAGATTTGTCAGTATATGTTGGCATTCCATCCAAAAAAGAAACATTTTTTTTTATGGTGATACAAGGAATACCTACCCAAAGACCACACAAGAGAGAAAAACAGACATTTAAATAATAATGCATTGTGTCATTATCCAAACATACATCAAGCACCACCTTGGCAACCATATTAAGATTCTATAAATAAATGAGAAGTATACTAGTGTTGTATCTTACAAATTTTGGTAAACTCATAATGGTTAAATTGCTTATGGACGCAGAAGTGCCATGACGCTTTAGTAATTACAAAACTCAGTCAACCTAGAAGCTTGTGCAAATCCACTAATTCAAAGAAAGCTTAAATAAAGAGTAAAGCTTGATTGTTTAAATTATGTAATACATACAACTAAAGCACCACAGATAGAAGTAAATTCATCTATGAGGAGACATATGTCAAATGATACCTTTTTTGTTCAAAGAATTGGTCCAATAATTTTATTAAAAACAGAGACTAAATCTCTTAGATTGTGCTCGGATTTCCTCGACTTGTTTGGATAAAGAAAATCGAAGGGAAATATATTTGAAATACATCTCTCAGATCCTTTCTCAAATCAAATCCCTCCCTCCAAGCACAACTTCTAGGAAATATTATTTTTTTTGTAATGTAACTCGCATGTTTTTCATTTTTTGGTTTCGTTGTCTGTAAATTTACAACCTTAGTATGCTAAATCGCTAATTTTTAATTTTTTCGAAATTATTTATTTTCCATCGGAGTGATGACGTGATGGTGAAAAATGATGGTATGTTATCGGAAAATGTTTACGTAGCCGATTTCATGCCAGCACTCCAGTGAAAAATGGCTAAACTAAAAAAAAATGCAAATTAATGTACTAAATACGTGAATTGATTGATAACAAAATAAAAAATAAACAGTATACAAGTTACATGACCAGATAGGTAATTTCCCCAATCTCTTATTATCCATTAAAAGTCCCAATCAAAATAATCAACACTTTACTCAAAGACAATGCAAAACTTGCACACTATAAAAAAGTTCAGAGCAGGGTTAATGTACTAGCAGCTAGAAACTGAATAATCAATAAAAATGGAATCAATGAAGATCATATAAACCGATCTCTGAGAAAACGGGAATTACTTACATATGTAATCTCAAAAAGCTCCAAATCAACATCTTTAGGCCGCACTAGGCCTAAAGCTCGATGGAACAACACAGTGTGTAGAATGCCTGCACATCAAAATTTCACACCCATCAACGATTGTAAGCACAAATGGCATCGCTTATAAACAACCGAATATCACAAAATCTTGAACTCTTCAACAAAGTAACCACCCATGGTTCCCAATGCAAAAGATTAAGAGCGATCATATAAAATTCATGTTTCTAGATCATACATCAATCTCAATTTCAAATTTTCATCATAAAAATTACTGCAAAAAGAATCAAAATTCAGCTACACAACTACACAAGTAAACTGGAAAAACCTCACCATGAAAGATCAACATAGCTATAAGAAAGTCGAATCATCAGTTCATCACCAAAGAATAAATAACAAACCCATTGTTTTAAAATAAAATTTGGTAAAAAGAAGGCAACTTACAACGTAGAACTTCACATATCTCGAAATGCTCAACTTCCTGATTTATTGTGTGAAAAATCAATCGTTAACCGTAGCGTATAAAAATATGCCATCAAAAGGATTAGGAAAAAAAAAGGATACTTACGAGTTCTTTGAGCTGGCAAACTTCGCAATTCATCGAGATTGTCCACCTGGAAAAGGGAGAGCAATAATATAGATGTTCGAATCTTGAAAAATAGAGAGGAAAACAAGTGGAGAGAACCCCGCCGATGTGCGCTCCGATCCGATTAGTGGTGGCGTAAATAGTTCAAGTTACCAGGTTGGAAGACCCAGAAGCGTGTTTGCTATCCGCACATATAATCTATACATGCGACTTTTGGGCCTGATTGGAACGGCTTGAACGCTTTTAGGACACATATCTGCGAAATTCTTAGGAAAAATGTGTTTAATATAGAAAACTTTTCTCAGTTTTATTGCATGTTGGCGATGTTGTAAAACTTCAGATCATTATTTATGCGTATATATATGATGGGCACATGCTCCATTTAATTATTTAATCCAACTCGATTATTTATTTGTTGGATTAATAAGAATATGTCTAATTTAATAAACTTAATTCAATTAGTTATTTGTTAAGTTTTAACATTAATTAGCACCAAAATTTTGGATTGTGTGTGCGAATGTCCAAGCTCATTAAGCACTCCTAAAAATCTATAAATAGAGGAGTTTCTGCCGAATTCAAGATATGCTCTCATTTTGATAAAAATTCTTTAGTTCTCTGAGTTTTCTTGGAACTGTTTACTGACTTGAGCGTCGGAGTGTCTACGTCGGGAACCCTCCCGACGCCCACTTAACGAGTGTTTGTGACGCAGGTGACGCCCCGCAAATTAACTGTACATTGTCTACGTGGATCCGTTTATCAGCCAGACGAGCCCATTTATGGGCCAAGTGGACCAGTTTACTAACCAGTCGGATCTCACGTACGCATCGACTCATTTATTTTAGCTGCATTAATATATATTTTAAAAAACTAATTGGGTATTCCCTTATGCGAATCCAACGTACCACATGTTCATTTGATGGCAGGTGTGCTATTTTGAAGATAGCGCACCTCCCATTGGAGTTTCTCCCTTGCGCCAAAATGGCGTGAACCTCCAATTGGAGTTTCTCCCTTGCGCCAAAATGGCTTTTCACGCTCAGGGTTGGAGATGCCCTCGTAGATACTATAAATACTAGTTACTCTGCACACATGTTACATGTGTATACAATCTTTTTTATCATTATCGATGGACTAAAGTGAAAATTGAAAAATTAATGGAGGGACTAAATTGATATTTGAATGATTGAAATAAAAATAAAAATGTGTGTTGAAATAAAAAAACAAAAAAACAAAATTGTAATATTACTATAACTGTAAGGGTAAAACTGGAAAAAAAAGTGATGACACTGACATTGAGACTATAATTGCCAGCCCTCAATTCACATTTTGGTGCAGTTCACGCGTTTTCGCGTCATCATTTTTACGTTAATTAATGAATAAAAGAATCCATTTTCATCCACAAACTTACTGATAATCTCCATTATCACTGTCTAGTAGGGGTGATCAAATTTTTTTATTAACCGCCCGAACCGCTCGAACCGAATTGCACCGCACCGTTTTTCATAATATTTTATAAAAACTGCGATTAAAAATATTAATCATAAACCGCACCGCATACGCGGTTCGGTTATTTTTTTTGCCAAGAACCGCACCAAACCGCACCGCCTAAACCGATTGCCATAATATTTGGCCTAAAATTATAATAATTTGTAAACAACATATTCAAATAAAGAAGTCATCATTCATTATACCCTAACTATCTTTAAAATTATTATTCTTACAAATAAAACTTATCTTTTTCTTAATTATTCTTCATATTAGTCTTTTATTAAAGTATTTATTTTTTTTACTACAATATTTTGTTTGTAGTCTGAAAATAAAAAAATGATAAAATAGTGTAAATGTCATTTTTGTTGTGAATGTGTTATGTTGTTAAATTATTAACTTTGTTTTGAATCTTGATTATTGTTTAATCTATTTTGATCTTTATATGCTTTGAACTATATTTTATATTTGAAAATAATATATTGTTGTTGTTTTCAAATAAATTAGAATACATGTTCTAATATTTTTTATTAAAAAAACCGTAAAACCGACCGCAACCGCTTGAAACCGCTCAAAACCGCAAGGCTGAATTTTTACGTAAAACCGCAATTAATTTTTCAAAATACTAACCGACTGCATATGGCAATTCGGTTTGATTTTTTTTTAAAAAAACCGCAAAACCGCACCGTGATCACCCCTACTGCATAGATTTACTCCTTTTCTGCATGGGAAAAAAGAAAAGAAAAAGAGGGTCTCAGTTAGGTCATTTAGTTAAATAATTCTGCACATGATAAGATAAACATGTGATATATAATATAAAGATAAGTTAAAGATAAATAAGATGTAAGATATTATATATAATGTTTGATATAATTTTAATAAGAGTGATTAAATTTATATATTAGATTGTAATGACAAAATTAACATTATCATAATGAATTTTATAATTTCAAAGTTGTTGCTTAAGTTCATATTTTTTATATGTTCATGCACCGAGTGCTTGCATGATTTATTTATTTTTATCTAATTTTATATATTATATAATATGATAATTGAGCTCTTGATTTTGTGAGTCAAGTCAAATATCAATTTTTAAGATTAATCGAGTGATACTAATAATTTTATAGAAATTTATAAAATTATTTATATAATTATCATATTATATAATATATAAAAATAAATAAAAATATTTATTTGATTTTAATTTCTACCTACTAGCATAGATTTATAAAAATCATTTCTAAATTAAGGCTAATTAAGTCATTTATAGTGTATTTTATCATTAAATAAAAATTATCACACCTAATAGAAGAGACATTTTATCCTTCTAAAAAATTATTTATCAAGGGCCCATGATATTATCATGGGTTTTTTAAAAAGATATCAAACATGGGACAAGGGGAATTATTTATCAATCACTCTCTTATTCTATGTACCAAACTATACCTTAATGATTAAATATGTTATGAGATTTACCATTTTGATTTAATGCATGCGTTCAAATCAACTAAATAATGTTGATTTGTTTCGTGAAGCTAAGTTAGAGTTGGGTCGGATTGAAGCTATTGTCTTGTGTCGCCTGTTATTCATTTATAGAACTCAAACTTGAAATTTTGCTTGAATATCTTATGAAATTTACCATTTTTTATTCAATGCATGCATTCAAATCAACTAAATAAAATCGATTTGTTTCACGAAACTAATTTTCGAGTTTGGTTGGATCGTGTCGAAGCCTTGTAAACTCTATTGTCGTCTATTTTTTTTTTTATTTATTTATGAGATTCAAACTCGAGACTTTGCTTTAACGAAATGTATTATTTTGATTTAATGCATGTCTTCAAATCAACAAAATGAGACTGATTCATTCCCATCATTATTTGAGAACTTTAAACATTCTTTTTCATAAATTTGATTAATGTGAGTCGGGACATATCTAAAATTTGAATTGATGGTAGTAAAGATTGAGAGTAAAATATATATTTTTAAAATCTGTTAAAAGTAAAATTGACTCTTGTTGGGACAATTGGATTCACTCGAATATATTATATTAATTTGAACAATTCTGATTATATGGAGTAAGGATGTAAACGAACCAAACCGTTTGTGAGCTATTCGAAGCTCGATTCGATAAAAGCTCGTTTGAGCTCGTTTAATGAGGCTCGTTAAGATAAAAAAAAACCAAACTCAAGCTTTACAGTATTCGGCTCGTTAGCTCGTGAACATGTTCGTTGGTAAGTTCACGAGTAATCTTTTAGATGAAAAAATAATAGTTTTGATATTTGATTTATTGATTTTACATATTATTTATGAAATATATAGAAAAATCTATTAAATTTATTTATTATAATAAATTTACAAATTTTAATAAGAATGATATATTTTTTCTTTAAATATATAATTTACTTTTTAATTAATCTAATGAAAATTTAAATGTAAAATTATATTTATTAAGCTTGTTTAGGCTCGATAAAGGCTTGAATAAGCTCGTGAGCCATGCATATATTCGTTAATCAAGCTCGGCGCGATTATAAACGAACCAAGCTCAAACATTTAAGAGTTCGACTCGGCTCGGCTCGGCTCGATTACGTCCCTATGTGGAGAGCTTTGATTGCCGGGATATCAAATATTATAATTTATCACAATTTATAAAGTAAATTTGATATTAATAAAAAGACGTGTCATAAAATCAATTTTTATGTCTTCCAAGTATAATATATAGTATAAGATATTAATGTAAAATAAATTATTGATATTTTATATATAGTTTAAAAAATATATAATGTATTTAGTTTTATATTCAACGTGCTCATGTCGACAAATAGATACATGTCATCTATAAAATCTCGGAGTCATTGTTACTGAAACTATTCATATGTAGCTCATTTAACGTCGTGTTTGGACGAATGTTTTTGTTTTCTTTGTAAACCTATGATGATGACCCACTTAACCTATCACAAATTGCTATTGATCGGATTGTGTTTTATTTGATATGATCGGATTACAAACATATGATAGCATTGGAATATCTTAACCATGAGCCCAAATCGTGAAATCGACACAAAATACAAACCAAATTAAACATATTATACGGTTGGAATGTTGGATCAACACACAAAATAGCATGCACCACAGGATAATCAATAGTTCAAAATCAAAATAATAATAAATTCACAAAAAATAAAGAAAAGTGAAGGGCTCCAATTGGTTTCTAACCGGTTCAATACCCTAACCCCTTAAAAATCCGGGAGAAAAACATAAGCAAATAAGTATAATTCGGTACATGCACAAGTTTTTCCGTTACGTTTTCCCCAAAAGTCATGTGATCAAGTTTAAGACAACAGACAAAATAGCATGCACCACAGGAGCAATTACACAACACCATAGTTAAACTGTAAAACAGACGATGGTACAATTCGACGCAATATACGGTTACGCCATGAGAAGATACATAACAGGTGCAGAATAATAACCATTACCAATGCCTCTTCTTCTATGTAATCACTCCAAATTGACAGAAGAATAGAGGTACATAGGTGATAGTTTCCATACCATAAGCAAAGTAAGATTTAGTACGACTCCTGGTACGTTTTTGGTTGACATTCTCCTCATAGGCCATAAAAAGTTTCCCATTTTTCAGATTATATAATCGTCATGACCCCGAAACCATTAGAAGCCAATTACATTGCATAAATTATTTCTCCACTGCTGTCAATGTCGAGGTCGGGATCGGAATCCAAGTCTTCCATGTCATCATCCATCATGTCCAGATTATACAAACCAGCAGGAGGTATGGTGGCTTCTGAAACTATCTGCATAATGACTTCCACGTTCTGCATGGGCTGGTCCGGCTCTTCAAACTGGTTACTCATTGTCCTTTCATCCATCAAATCAGCGGGAAGGTTTTTCAGAAACCACGGGTGATTCGCAATTTGGGCCATTGTAATTCGCTGTCCAAATATTTGACAGAAGTTGCATAAAAAATTAAAACAAGATGCTGGACGACTAATACATTGATTGATTAAATTAAAAAATAAAAATAAACAAACAACAAACTATATGGCAACAATAGACTTGGGAACTTAGTCTCAGGTCAGTGCTCCGGTCCAAATAGGTAGGAATTGAAGAATAAAGAGATTCTTTTCTATAGAAGAAGAATAGCTCCTCTTTCATAGACTTTCACGTTGAAATGGGATAATCAATATCAGTCAATAGAGTAGATTTCTGTCACAAAGGAAGAAGCCCCGAAGGAAGAAAACGCTTCTTTAAGAAAGGCCTAGCGAGTCACCTCCGGCTCCGGGGATGGGAAGAGGATTTGGCTTGGGAATTTTTTTTTATATAGGCTTACAAAGTCTTTATGCAAAGAACGCATTCGTGCACGTAGGCACTTTAAACTCCTCGGAGGAACAAATTTGAGAGAGGAAGAAATATGGTTTGAAAAATAAATACTTGTATAGCGACCATTTCTTCTGCTTGTGCAGTATCCAAGTTACCATTTGTCATATGTAAATGGATTTGATTAATAACTACACTTCTCAGGCCTCACATTACAGGTTTACTTACGCCTCTTCAAATTACCTATTTTAACAAGGAAATCGACTAACTAATAACCTATTCATCATGTCTTGCATTATATATACACCAAAAAGAGTTGATCATTGCTCTAACAGTGGTAATCGAGTTCACACAAAAATTCAGGTATAACGTTTGGGAGTATAATTACGACAAGGGGAGCGTGGTTGGAATATAGTACTTGAGCCGTTGTACGGTTTAAATAGGGATGACAAAGATTCAAGGTACGATGGGTAAACCCGACCCATTTGGGGCATGTCTGGATAAGTTAAACGGGTGTGTGCGGATAATGGGTATTGATTTTTCTACCAGACACGTTTGAATTGGCTAATGAATTTTATAGAACCCGATCCATTTAGTAAAGAATGTTCGATGATGAAGAAGATACTGACATAAAGGATGTTGGCTAATCAATTTGATTGTGTTCGTTGGTTATAACAACTTAATTTGAATTTTCCTATTTAATTTTTGTTGTTGATGTATTAGTTAAAAACATCAAATGCAAACGGAATGCATCACTAGTTATAATATTTGACAAAGCATCATACGCTCCATCTCACGATTAATATTATGGGTAAGGTCAATTGAGTTTGGTCCCACAAGTTGGAAGATGTCACGATCTTTAGGGGGATCATTTGAGATAAATAATTGCCCTCCCTCAAAAAGAGTTGATGATGCAGATCAATTGCTAAATCAAATAAAAAGCTGAAATAACTCACTTGTGCAGGGTCTGCAACAAAGATCCTTGATATTAGATGCCGGCAACCCTCGGATATATTGATATTTTCTGGAATCGAGTACTGGACACTTAAGATTCTTTGAATTGTCTTTCGGAAGTCCTTGGGTTCATCAGGATCCTCGAAGGGATAGGCACCAACCAGCATAACATATAGTGTGACTCCACAGGACCACACATCCGCAATCTGAAGCGAAGGCATTGTCAAGATTCATGATGAGTAGTATAAATGAATGACAATACGTCACATCGTTCAACTGGTAAACAACATTTGGTTAAATCGTTATGCAGGGGTTAGTATTAAACATGTGAAGACTTCCTACCAACAAGGACATGAGGCGTCCTCTATAATGACATATCCAAATTATCCAATAAGTGCTTAAAACCACATTTATATTCCTTAATCATAACATGCCAAGGGATATAAAAACAAATTAATAACCAATCTCCCCACTTAATTCACAATTGTTCTCAAGCGGCGTCTGAAAATAGATCATCAATTTACTATAGAGCTATGATTGGAGGGTTAAAACCCAGAATCAACCTCACAAGCACATAGTAGAACTACATTCGGCAGCAAGAACAGCAAAGTCTGGCAATAGGTTTTCCATGAAATTCACCACCAAATTTGATATAGATGACCAGAAGCACCATTTTAACAGTGCTAATACTCGCTTAACAATGCATTACTTATTCCCTAGTTGATGCAAATATAAAATGCAAGATTAAAAAATTAGCCGGGAATGCACAATTTATTGCATCATACATCTTTTGAACAAAGCCCCCAACAATGAACAAATGATAAAAGGACAAATGGGATAGAGAATAATTTGATGAACAAAAAGCAATTGGGTAATAACCAAGCACATTCCATTTCAGCACAATGCCACAGTATAACTAATACAAATAAAATTTGGCACAGCCAGTGTTTAAACAACATCCAAAATGCATGTCAAATGATCTTGGAAGAAAATATACGAAATTCTTCAAATGAAACCACACGCACAGAAAGAAAATAGCATCTTACAGTTTCGTGAGTGAAAATTTTTAAGGCACCAAATTCTTTTACCTTCCCATCATATTCTTTCCTGAGTAGCACTTCAGGAGCAATATATGCAGGGGTTCCCACTGTAGATTTTGGTTGAGAATGGAGCAAAGAAGACTGTAAAAGCACAATTATGATCAAAGATCAAATAATGATTTGAAGATAGATGACGACTATGTTTCAAATTGGCTTTTAAAATATCTCTAAGAAGATATAAATATAGCTGAAACATATCTTCTGTTCGATCCCAGATGGTGTGGGTGTGGGTGTGGGTGTGGGTGTGGGAGGGGTTGGGCGGTGGGGAGATGGGATTTTACTTGTATATCTCAGATTACCTTTGAATAACCAAAATCACATATCTTCAACCGAGGAGCTGGGCTCCCATCCAATAAAGTGTTTTCCAGCTTCAGGTCTCTATGGCATATTTGCTTCATCAACAAAAATGAGAGATCAATCAGATTTCTATTCTGCAGAGGGCAGCGAATAATAAAATCAAGAAACTAGCTTCCCGATAGAAAAGAAGGTTTTGATACCATAGAATGGCAGTAGCTAACACCAGATATAAGCTGTTGGAAAAAGAATCGAGCCTGCATGAGAAACGCCCACAGTAACTCTGATCACAATTTGCACATTGCATAAAACAAACATATATGAGCAAATTAAGAACCTCATCCTCACTGAAGCGTCCCGCATTGGATATCCGCTCAAATAACTCTCCCCCAGATGCATACTCCATCACTATAGCCAGATGAGTTGGTGTTAAAATCACCTGAAAATAGTATAAAATTAAAACTCACTGGTATGACAAGTCAGGCAAATGCAAAAATGATAATGAGAATTCAGAGGCTAACCTCTTTAAATCTAACAATATTAGGATGCCTCAGAGACCTGTGATTGATGATTTCTCTCTGAACATTTTCATCAATCTGGAATAAAACCAACATGTAACCGACATAGCTGGAGCATTATTTTATATAATCCCAACCCAGGTCTCCAGCCCAAAAATATAGATATAATGAAGTTTAGATCTCGACTGATAAAACGTGAGTAACAGTGGGCAAGGCAAAGGACAAACGATAAGAAAATATAAATTGAAGCAGAAATAGAAACTGATGCAAAATTTACATTCCACAGCCACTAAAAAAATCACATAACAATCTATTTGAGATGGAGCACATAGCTTTATTCTCAACGTAAACAGATCTCCAGTCAAGAAACTTATTTTAGTGCAACAATTTCTTTTGATACTTTAAAAATAGAGTTCAAAACACACATCAAAGTACACGATACAGAATAAGCACTGAGATATCTGCATTCCTGGATATTTCAAATTGTTTCATCCCTCAAAAGAAGAGAAGAATAACTATTTCCAGGAAAATAGCAAGACAGTCTTGCCTAAGAAAACAAATAAAATAAATAAATCAACAAATATATAAATGACCCATTACTAAATTAAAAGCAAAAAAATATAAAACCCTCATTGTACTTCAAAATGTCATCATTGAAAGAAAATGCAGTAATTTGCCACCAGTATTATTGCTTGCCAAATTAGCACCCTAACATTTCCTAGAAAAAAATAAGAACGCTAATTGCCAAATTAGCACCCCAACATTTCCTAGAAAAAAATTAGAACGCTAATGTTGTTAAAAAAAATGGTAAAATAAAGAGATCAAATTGACATGTTTTGCAATGAAAATGCAAATCTGACCCGGCTGCCTCGCTCAATATACTTAATAGCAACCAGCTCATCAACCTGTTTATCCCTCATGAGCCGGGCTATCCCAAAATTACCAGATCCGATATTTTTAATCAATTCATATCGATCACTGTCGTGCAAGATTGGCACGTCGCTAGGAGAATAATTTTTGGTTCCAGGCTCCATATAATCAACTGAATTCTTGCTAAGCCCCCTAGAAGTAATGGAAATCAGCACACCCTTATCACTCAAAGGCCATCCATGACAAATGATGAGAAGACAGAGAAAATTAGAGATAAATTTGCCTAGGTTTTCAAATGGACTTTATTAATTGATTCCGTAGTGGCGTTTACTTTTCTATTTTCAATTTTTAGAGAGAATGGGTACTTTTCTCTGCAATTTGATGGAGTATGAAACGGGAGGATGGTGGAGACATAACTGATGCTGACTAATAATACATTGTCGTTTAGTGCCAGTTAAACGGTGGTAGATATGAACATTTTCTCATCTTACAATGAAAAAAGTGTCATTTTCATCATTTTTTTGTGACGTGTTTTTAACGCGTGATTATTAGGGATTAAATTACAACTGTGCCCCATAAATAAACTTCCAAATCGCCAGCGGTCGACAGAAAAGACCATCATTATTTAGGTCAAAATACATGCATTTTCTGGGAAAATTTGTTCATTGAAGTACCAGCATTATTATCATAGAACAGGATTTTTCCAAGCTACTCCTGGAATGTTTCTCACCTACGATGTAGTGAAATTTAGCCCTTAACTTCAACTAAAAACTGAGAGACCCACATGATTTCTCCCTGTGGAGCATAGACTAACCCCATAAAAGATTACAGGATCACAATAGACCGCGTTGTTCCTACAAATTATAAATGTGATATATGGAGACCTGCCTTTCCACATTATCTTCTCTACGTACTTCCCATCAACAAAACTTTCAACATCAGTATGTATACAGTAGGTATTTCCAAGGATTTTTAATTCTGAAAACATGTTCAGTACAATAAAGGTCAATTCATAATTAGGAATTTCTGATATGCATGTCTAGCTCCAGCAACAGATTTCTCACGTCGATAGTATCTGTCATATCAGTCTAAAGTCAGGATCTCAAGATGATCCTGCCAAGACTCTCTAAATCACTCAACAGTAATGAAGAAAATAACCAGTACTTGGAAGATAGGAGATTACAAAGTAAAGAATATAAGGGAAACAATTCAGACATGTCCAGTAGAGCGTCCTCTGTTACAGAATTAGCGGCCAAATCAAGAAATGCTACTCAGAACATGGATGACAAGACCAAGTGAGTAAAGTTCATAATTCCAAGATTTGAAAACTAAAAATGATACTATCTTAAGTAAAAACAAAAATGGAACATCTGAAAAGTAATTCCATTACAGAGGTAGGGGTGTGGAGGAAAACAATTACAGAGGAGTTGTTAGTTAACCAATACAGAAGGGAGATTTTCCCTAGAACAGATGAAACAATGCAAGAACCAACACAAACCTTCCACAAAACTTAAAAAAAAAATTCAATCCCACCACACGCAGTAGAGATAAGATTGCTGAAACTAGAAAACCTTCTACACAACTCCATCCGTAGTCCATCCATGAACATTCATCACAACAACATACAAACCTCAAACTAACAAATTAATGAGATTATACTAGTAGCTGGCTCCGAAGAGCTGATTAACATGCAGAGTAGCAGAATCTCAACTTCCTGATATTAACTAATCATATAACGATAATCTCCAATTTTAGCAGCAAAAAAGGAAAAAAAACATCAATCCGGTCTCGGGAACAGCAGCTTTTTCATCAGTATCCAGTGACAAAATCGATTTTGGAAGCCCTAACTCACGGTACCAACAAAATTTCAAATATAGACATTCCATAATTGCGGCAACAGAAACATCGGACCCGAAATAAAGCGCAGCAGTACTTACCAAAACCAGAACCCCGAGACCCAATAGGAAAACGTATACGAAAAGCACCAAAAAATATCACGAAACTAACCTTATCCCCTCGTTCAATGTATTTAACCGCAACCAACTCCTTCGTCTGCTTATCTCTCATCAACCGGGCCACGCCGAAGTTACCCGACCCGATGTCCCGGACCAGGTCGTACCGATCACTGTCATGCATGATCGGCATGTCCACTGCCCGGCACGACCGTAACCGCCGCCCGATACATCTCCTCCGCGAACTCCCTCAGAACTCAATCTAGGATCCAGTAACTGGATTCACTCGCATTACTCGACCCCACCGAAACGACAGCGTAACCACCACCGGCGATGGTTGCGGGAACAGTTGACCCAATCGTGGTGGAGATAAAATATATTATGCCCCAGGGGAAGTCCACTTATAAGGAGTGGCTGGAGTGGCGTTTCCGTAATTTCACTCTCCTGTGTCCTGTTCCCGTGGTCGGCCAAAGGGATAGGATTAATATCTCTCTCTCTGTTTTTTATATTTATTCCAGCGAAGCGCAGACGAAAGTAGCGAGGCCCGATGAAACGGCGTCGTCTCGCGGGATCCCCGGGGATATTTTTTTTGGGGGGAGGGGTTTCTGAAACAGGATACGACGACGTTTAGAGCAGTGCTGATCGGGAAGAAGATTTTTGCTCTGTGAATGAATATTCTCTCTCCTTTGAGTCTTTGACGTTCATGGGGTTTCGTTCTTATTAGGTGTAGAATTACTGATATGTCCTTGGTTGGATAGAGTCTGGCGTGACTCTCGACGCCATATGTGTGGGGTTGGTTTGTAAAATAAAATAGCATTTACCATTTTCGTGAAGACTCCAAGTATCATGTCAACAGTAATCGATAATGTTTCTCAGTTTTGAACATATACTTATTCAGTTTTCGTGCTGCTGCTGCAATTAACTTTCAGTAGATGAGATAGTATTACGAATTTTTATCTGTAATATGGATCAACTTTTTTGATATTCACAAAAAAAATATAATATTTTTAACATAAATTCAATATTTTTCATATTCGATAATATGAGATATATCTTACAAAATACGTCCCGTGAGACATTAACTTTGAGTGGTTTATTGTAAGACGGTCTCACGAATCTTTATGTGTGAGATATATCAACCCTATCGATATTCACAATAAAAAGTAATACTTTTAGCATAAAAATTAATCTTTTTCATGTATGACTCAAATAAGAGATATGTCTCACAAAATACGACCCGTAAGACCGTCTCACACAAGTATTTGTCCATTAACTTTTTGTTTCGAGTACAATAGAGAAAATTAGTCGGTCCTTAATTTCTTCCTTTATATTTGGTACTGCTGCTGCAATCAATCGTATGGTTACATGAAATTAATTCAGGTTGCATTTGGATTAATTTATGTAATTGAAGTTGAGAATTTCATTTCAAATCTCGATTTGTTACGATAGATCTATTTCACAGTAAATTTTAAATCCTCAAAGCTAGCTATTTTGAAGTTATTTTAGTGGATTTCAAATCATTTTCAATATGAAGTCTTTTTAAGTATTTCTTCGAATCCAAATCCTCCCAATGCAACCTTATAGTTCGCCAGCATATGTATGCTCAGTTGATGTTTGTGGCCATTTTTAACAGACAAGAATTAGTTATCCATTTAGCATAACAGAAGAGGTATATCAATATGATTGGTAAGACTTGGTTTCTGCTTCTTGAAAGCTGGGAAAGATTGTTTATGTTTCTTTTGTCTTAAGGCGACGCTACGGATGGCCAAACCGTCGCTACAACCATCTGATCGAATTAATCTTTGAGCATCGAGATCTACAACTGTACGTAAATTCGAATGGGTTTGCTGTGGGAATTTGTTTGGCATATCAAAAAGTCTTCATCCAAAACTACAATACAATAAGACAATAAGGACGAAGTCTTAAATTGGAAACTCAATAATACAACACATTTATTTTTTCAATGCGGTAAAATGGTGTTACAGTATAAGCCATATGCAATGTTTTGGAGATTATTATCAAATCCGACGAGAGATATATGTAAAGTTTTAAAGGAAATTAGGAATATATTCAAAAATCACCCAGCAAATTGATTTGGAGGAACGAGACTTTTTAAGAATGAATAAATCTTATTCTATCTCTAAAATTTTCCTCAATATCTAATTAATCATCAATCATGAATGAGGATGAAAATGTTGAAATCCAAGAATAAATGCTATAATCCCATTCAATAAAGTGAGGATAAAATGAGCATATATAATCTATATTAAAGTTTTCCTCTTTCAATGGACTGATTGATTAACTTGTGAAATTGATTACATATATATTATAAATTAGTAATTGGTTAGGGGTGAACCTCAAAATTTACAAGGACTCTAATCCTTTTAATCTAAACAAAGGTTATACTAATCCCATGAACCAGGGGCAAAATTGACAAACACCGAATAAAATGCAACGCTTATCCAATCAGATTTTTGAAAACAATTTCAAAATTTTTCATTATAGTATTTTATCTCGCGTGTTATGTACATAAAAGAAAGTCATACATACTATATATATACGTGTGTGTATGAGTCAAATTTAAAGTGAAATACTATTGAGCAGATCTTTTGTAAGAAGTCTCATTAATTTTTATCTGTTATACGGGTCAACTCTACCGATATTCTAAATAAAAAGTAATACTCTTAGTATAAAAAGTAATATTTTTTCATTGATAACCCAAATAAGATATATGTCTCATAAAATATTACATGTGACACCGTCTCACACAAGTTTTTGCTATCATTATTTGGAAATATCAATTCGTATTATTTTTTAAAAGTGTTTCCAAATAATTTTTTTTAACAACTGGTTTGTGTATTATAAATAATTAAAAGAAAATATTGTTAAATAATAAAAAATCTAATTAAGAAAATCCTACCACGGAGACAGCTTATTCGCTGCCACCAGAATGTGATACACAAAACCTAAGGAATCTTTTGATTCTAAGAATCCCAAATTCTTTTTCCTTTCTTGCCCCTAATTTACATTTCACACTTTTCACCCTACTTGCTCCACACATCTATATAAATGGGAGAAACCCCACACTCTCCACGCATATAAATCACCAGAAAATCCATTCGAAAGAGAGAATATACAAAAACATAAAGATTTGTATAAAATATAAATTCTTTTTTTTTTAAAAAAAAAAGATAAAAATGGCTGAGATTTACAAAGAATTTCATGAAGAGTTGGGATGGATTTATGTTCCAAAAACCATAGCACAAATCCTCGTAGACGTTTCAACAATCGATGATGTTTCAAGGAAAGTAAAGATCCTGGAATTTCATGTCCAGGCATTGGAGGAAGAAACAAGGCGTATTAATGACGCCTACAAGCGTCAACTTCCTCATTGTATGCACTTTTTAGAAGATGGTCAGTTTACGAAAAACTAGTCGAGATGATGACTTCGAATACTTTATTTTGTTTTTATTCAAGCGGCGAGTGCCTAGTATCCAGGCTCCTTTTCCTAGGAATTGGGTTTTAAAAAAAGTAAATAATAATTGATTTATTATTAATTTTTCTTTCTTTTTTGTTGGTATTTTTTAAACTTTTGTTTAATGGTTGGTGATTTGCAGCAACTGAGATAATAAAACAGGAGATCCTAAGGTGGAAAAAAAGTAAAAAATGCCCTGTCGTAGAGGAGTTCAAGCCACTAAAAAGTGGCTTGGAAGGGTCTACAGGGTTTGAAGAGTCGAAGGATATTAGCGAGAAGAGGGAATGGATGAGTTCTGCTAAGCTCTGGACCACTCCGGTTCAGTATGACAATAACTTACACATCAAAAACCAAGACAAAATTTTGCACCATATGTCAGTAAGTTTGTTTTAATACTCCCACTAGACATAAATAATTAAGTCCATTAAATTCATAAATTTATAAAATAAGATTTATATTTTTAGATAGAGAAAATTTCCAATGGCCATCTAAATTGACGAGTTTTGGTTTTAGTAATTTAGTTAGTCAAAATTGAGTCTTAATCTATAAGTTTGTTTTCTTTCGTTATTTCCTTTTTTCATCATATTCCACCAAAGTGCTGATATGGCAGCATACACGTCAACAATTTTCGGTATCACATAAGCATTTAGGCGAAATTCATCCTATATGTGTGTGTGCTTTTTATTTTATTTTATTTTTTTTATGTTTCAATCTCTTTGAATTGGGTATCATTACTCCTCAACAATCATCTTCCTAATAATCGCAACAATTTTGTGGCTCGTTATTATAAATGAACACGCGATCTTGATTTGATACTAATTGTAGGATTGAGTCATTGCCACATTATGATACATAAACTATAAACGATGATACATACATAATTCAAATATTTTATATTTACAATATCCCAAGTGATATATTCCAGTCGTTCATGTTAATGACAACTATTTTCTTAACACAAAATTTTTATTTTACCTTTGAAATCTCCTCTATGATCCTATTTTGACATCCGTTTACATTACAGATCCATTTAAAATTTTATATTTAATGAGTTTTACTTTAAATCATTATTGGATCATCTTTTTATGATTTCGAATAATTGTTTCAAGGGTTTCTATCCAGTTATATCTGCATTTGATCCCCTTGTACCAATGAGCAGTTTTTTTTTTTTTTTTTGCAGAGTGGTCAAGGAGATCAAGCCAGTGGCAGTGGAGGGAAATTTAAGCACAAGGGAGGGGCATCTATGCCACTCGAGAAAGCCACCATGAAAAACAAAGGGGTTAATCCAGTTTCTTCCTCAGCTGCTGAGTCTGAGGTGGAACTGATTTATTTGAGTGTAACAGGAGATAATCCACAACCACGTGAACAAAATCCACAGCCGTTGCCGAAGAAGCAGAGACGTTGCTGGTCTCCGGAGTTGCACAAGCAGTTTGTTGATGCACTGCAACAGCTTGGAGGAGTAGAATGTAAGGAGATCAGATTCCTTTATATATACTAATTTATTTATTTTTTTATCATGTCATTTGGTTTGCAGTATGAAATTTAATTTGGACCTTTTCATAATCGTTTCAAGAAAATATTTGTTGGTGATATTGAAGTTAGTTTCATCCTTCGAAGGGTTTTTACCTTGTGGATTTTCTTAGAATATATTTAATTATTGTGGTTACTCTATTAATAATTTCAGAGTTTCACTTCCCCACTTCGTTTTCCTTTTTTAAAAAAATTAGAAAAAAATTAAGTATATAGACTTGAAATAATTTATTTGTTCATTTTTTACAGCTGCAACACCGAAGCAGATTAGGGAAGTGATGAATTTTGAAGGTCTGACCAATGATGAAGTCAAAAGCCATTTGCAGGTAACCCTAAAAAAATATTGTTGGGAGGAGGGTCTTCTATATGCGACTTTGTAAACACCCCCCACTATCATGCCTCGAGCCCGGGCTCGCCTCTGCGTGACTGCACAATGGGTCAATATACAACTACTTCGTATTCGTACTCGTTTTACGAAAATGATTAACTCAAATTGTTATAAAAGTCCATTGTATAGTAAGCCAATTATAAATTCATTTTAAATTTTTTAATTTTTATCATGTGGGACAAGATGTATACATAGCCTCGGTTATATTAACTAATATTGGTCACTGCATGTGTATATATCTGATTCTATGAGATCGATTAATTTGCTGGTCATCTCTGTGACAATGTATTACATTTCTTTATTTTTCAGAAATACAGACTTCACCTTCGAAAGCATCCACCTTCGGCACGACAAATGAGTTCCTCGTGGTTGGCACGAGACAACCAACATGGTGGTGCAGTACTACTCAAGCCGGCGGTTGCATATTCCAACACCTCACAAAACCCTAAGTTGCATGCAGCAGTAGGCTCGATCCCAAGGGGTTCAAACAATTCGGGTTCAAGCGCTTAAAGAGTGGAGGAATAGAAATTCGAGATCCTAGCCGGAAGGTTTGATTTAGAAAGAATCATATATGGAACGTCTATAGGTGATCGCACCTTGGAATTTTGCAGCAACTTTGAGTATTGAAAACAAAATGACGCTTCAAAATAAGACGTCCGTCGGTGGCCACCCCCAAAAGAGATTTTATTTTTTCTTTAAAACTTTTTTTTTTATTATTTCTGATGAGTTTGTTTCAAGAATTGAATAAATTACAGTGCTCGATCAGGATTGTTTTATGATACATTATATTATAACACTCGAAAGAGAGCCCTAACGACACAAAATCGGGTCATCCAGCTAGATCGACGAGTCGTACAGCTACAAACCAAAGACTCGATATAGTTTCAATTCATTCACTTGGTCGGATTTAGTGCAAGAATTAGAAGAAACCACTTATGATAAGTCATATATTAATAAAAGATGCACACACGTTGCATGTGTTATTATTATTTTTAATTTGATCAATATAATACTAAAAAATTAGCATGAAATTATTTTTAATTTAGAAGAGTTCATCGATTTAAAATGGAAGTCTTGTTTAGATTTTTTTCCATGTAAAATATATATGGAGTGACTTGGGTAGGTTTTTAGTATAGTAAGAAGATAATTATGGAATTAAATATTTTGATATCTTCTAAGGTAGTTACTCTAAGAATCTCACAATAATGTAATTGAAGAGGAGACTCAAGGTTGAGGAGAATATTCGAATATGATTATAAGAAAAATGTGATATTTGTGATTTTTAAAATTGGAAATATACATCAAATTTATTATCTGCACCTATTTTAAGATTAAATAAATTCCGCGAGCCATAGTCAAATAAATCGGGTCCAATTGAAGAGGCATAAATAAATTATTTCATTCGAAACTAAAAATGCGAGAGCCGGGTATATTGATTTCTTTTTCTAAAGAAAAAAATTACTTGATAATATATAGGTAATGAAAAATATTTTCAAGAATTTAATTTATGCGTGACACTTCATTTTTTTTCTTTTGAAGGATATATATTTTTATTGAAGCTATGATATCATATAGGAATTATTAATTTATATAAGAGATATAGTCACATCATGAAAAATATATTATTTAATTTGTTTATTGTATATAATATTTTAAAATTTTTAAAATAAAATCTGTTGCTTCGGTTCACAAATAAACTACACGAGAATCTTTTTGTTGACATTTAATTAAGAGTTAGAATATTATAACAATAATTGAACAAAAGAATAAATAACTAATTATCCTTAGTTTAATGGTATCACCGACATATAACGTAACATGTGAAATAAATCACTATTATTGAATAAATCACTTGACATATTACACAATAATAAAATAAAAAGCAACTTAACAAATAGCTTCATATAAATAATTAATAATCCAACAATCACATAAAATTTCCTTATTCTTTTCCAAGCGCAATCCACTTCAATGCAATTGGATAAAATTCAATAAAACTCGTGTTTCGATGGATATCGAAACCCTATTCGAGCATGAATCCGGCGGCATTGTTCAAGAGGTGGTTCACGTCTCCCCAAGTTTTAACGATCCATTCACCCTTATCGGATACGAGAAACACATTAAGAGACGTGTTAATAACCTTCCCGATGGGTTTCCCGTGTGGAAAAACCCTCCTATGAAGTGCTCTTATGGTAACATCATGGGACACCACAACTATCTTTTCACCTATATACAAATGCAATCGTTTTCAATTAATTATCATTTTTCATACCATGCATGTCGATAATTTTAAGATCTCGAGCCAAAGTGAAAGTGGATATAGAACAGAGAAAATTGTAAATTATGTCCCGTAAATTGACCTGTTTTCGTTTTATCCTTTGATTAGTCACGTCTTAGTATCAGTGCGATATCTTTGCTTCTTTTATAATTTTAGTCATTTTTTAAAATCAGATTATACCTTGGTGTTTATTTGCAATTCTTTGCAATGCGGATGTGCTTCGTTCATAGAGTTGATTCAAACTCTCTCCACCACCCTGAAACAAAATTTTATATTTTAATTAATATATATTTATAATTATATATATCAAGAGATAGAGGGTGTGTATGTATGTGTGTGTATATACTGGAATCTCTTGATCCCTGCGGCTAGAGACAAAAGCATTGTGGGCCTCAGGATGAGATATGGCTGTTTCACGAACAATGAAGCCTTGGAGGACCCCAACGTGTCTTTCCCGCAACTTTGGATCTTCATTAACCTTTTTTTATATAAAGCCAAAACAACAGTACTTCCATTAACTAACTCATAATCATTCGATGTATATATAATACATATATTTACATCATGTGTTTGTGCGTGTGTGTTAGGGCATCCGCATCCGTCGGAATTAATTCATGTTAATAACTCTCCATCTCATCAAAAATGATGGGGTCCACGAGCCACATATTCATTACATTAACACTTCCCCATTATTAACACACACTCACATTCATTTAATTTCACTACATTTAATTTATGAAAGAACCGTTGGCGAATAATGTTAGCGACGGTTTTTCAAACACTGTCGCTATTAGCGACGGTTTTTAATAAAACCGTCGCAAATAACGACGGTTTTTACAAAACCGTCGCAAGTTGCGATTTTTTTTAAAAAAAATAAGAAAGTAGTGACGCTTTTGAATTTGCGACGGTTTTTCAAAAACCGTCGCAAATTTCGGATTAACGGCGTTCATTCTGATGAATTTTTCTGCTGACTTGGCACAAAAAATTAATAACACCTCCACCCACATTGGTGCTTTAATGTTAATGGGTGTTAATAACACCCATTAACATACCAATGTGGGTGCCCTTATATACTGGAGTATGTGTGTGTGTGTGTGTGTGTGTGTGTATACCTGATGCACCCCACAGTGTTTGGCTATCAACTGGGCAGTGTAGGAAGCTCGTTTCAAGTCAGAAGAATACACAGCAGAGATGTTCGGCTCCTTTGAAAGCCGCTCAGCCACCTTTAACGATACACATATATACATACATATATATAATAATTACCACAAGAAATATCTGAAAACAATAAAAAAGGTTAGTAATATTCTTATAATTACCAGAAAGGCTTGCTGTCTCCCGGTCTCATTCAATTCGACATCCAATTGCCCCTATATATGTTGCATGCATGAGAACATACACACACACAAAGGCATATATATAAATATATCAACAAGATTATCAAATGATGATAATGAAAACCTGGAGTCTGCCATCAACATTCCATTCGGTTTCGCCATGACGAATCACGACAATCTCAGCATATTTAGAACAATCATTGATGGAATTATAAGCCATTATATTATATAGTAGCTTGCTGCAGCTTCAATATGTATATATTAGATATATCGAAGATGGTTTAGTTAGTTTATGGCGGAAAAGGAGAGCGACGGAGAGGAGATTTTATGCTATTCTGGAAGCCACAGAGACGCAGGAACATGCATGGTGGTGGGGTACTCGACCAACCACCCACCTCTATCTCAATTATTACATCAAAATTATGTGATATTAGGCCCCATCAACACCAATTATTATAGAAATTCACGTGCCTTGCCTAACACATGCTTCTTGTTTAGTCCTTTTTACTATTTTTAAATAGCGCTCAACAATAAATTGGTTAAATATATTAATTAGACAGCTCTTTTGTTTGTGTGTGTGTGTGTGAGAGAGAGATCTACTTTTATGTTTGTGTCTTTTTGATGAGGTTCTTTTTGTGTTACGGAACGAACAATGTAATGATCCATGTATAGTATTCCATTTTAGATGTTTTGAATATGTACGAGTCCTATGTTAAGTTAATGCATGTGAACCTATTTATCGGGAAAATAATGTTTTTGGCCTTCTAATTTGTCAAATTTTGATTTTTTGTCAATTAAATTTATAAAATTTGGTTTTCATAAACTAATTTTTTTTTTAATTTTCGTCTATTTTGGTCCAATTTATAATTGTTATACATCGGTTGGATAAATAACGATTGTAGGTATTGTCTCGTAAAATAGAACTGGAAGCAAAAAATATCAAAGTTAGTTCAAAAATCCAAAATTTTAAAATATGGTAGACCAAAACTTAAAATAAGAAGGTCAATGCACACAAAAAAAAAGAAGTTATTTTGCCTATTTAATATGTGATACCGAAGATATTGTAATCAGTTGGAAAGAGATCAAGTTGTTTTTTTCTTTAGCTCGATTATTTAATCAATCGATTTCGCTCATAAATTTTCTCGGCTATCCTTTTGAACTAAGAATGTTACTTTACACTTAATCTTTACAAAAAATCGCTAAAATTAATAATAGGTAATTTATTTATTTCAAGTCTAATACAATTTTTTTTTTTGTAGCGATAGAATTGTTAAGTCTGACAAGATATATCACAAATTTTAGTTCAATTTTGTGGACCACAGTAGCAAAGAATTATATTGACACGTTCTGAAATAGGAAATTATGTATCAATTTCTTCAGCTATTATTATTATAAGGACACGATTTATTAAACATTCAAGCGCAGGTGTCGAAAGCTTATTGCATGTGAACCGCTTTGAAATTTTATACGTTTTAATTTGATGTCTCGACTCTCGAGTACTTGATTTGGGGCTTGCACAGATCATGAAATGATAAATAAAATAATGTTTCTGTTGGGAGTCCACATCTGTGATGCCGTATCTTCTTCTATCTCCTCGCTGGACAACCTGCAAATCCAACCACAACAAGAACAATACAATATAATATATTAGGATAAAAACCGGGCTCAGACGAACTGATTTTGGCCTCTCCAAATACACAGTAATCCAAGGCGAAGACTACAAAGGTTTCCCAATACTCCCTTCGGTTAATGCTCTCACGGCCAGCGGGTTGCACACACACAGAGAGAATTCGTTCCCTTGCTGTCAAGAGAACAAACGAGAGAGAAAGGAACACAAAACAGAGAGAACACCGAGGACACTCAGTCACCGAGGAAGACGCACACGAAGCAAGGTCTCACGTTCTTTTTTTCTCTCAAGAAGTCGGCTGCTCACTCTCTGTCGGGGGAAGAAAACGTGCGGCTGCTCACATAAGAAATGAAGGAGCGTCTCACTTATTTAAAGCCCTACAGCCCACATTCAAATAAGGGAAGGAACAGTAGGGTAAGGTAATGGGCTTGAGAAGAAATTGGGCCAAAACCCAACATTTCTCCACCTTTTGGCCCAACACCGGTTCACTGGACAGGAGAGTCACCTACAGTCATCATCATTGCCCCACTTGCTGAAAACACAAAGTTAGTACAAGTATCAATATGTAGCAAACACTAAGTAAGCTACACTACAGAACAGAAACAGAACACATCAATCAGAAGTATCAAAGTTTAAAATTTTTAGACAAGATATAAATTTTTCAACAGACAAACACTTAGTTCCCATATCAGCAGGATTAAATTGAGAAGGGATTTTTTCAAGATAAACTATGCATTTAGCAACCACATCACGAATGTAGTGGAATCTAACATCAATATGTTTAGTTCTATCATGAAAAACAGGATTCTTACACAGTTGTATACCAGACTGACTATCAGAAAATACTACAACTTCACCTTCAAGAAAACCAATTTCAGAAATAAGACCTTTCAACCAAATAGCTTCTTTTAAAGCTTCAGTGACAGCAACATACTCAGATTCAGTGGTTGAAAGAGCAACTATGTGTTGTAATTGAGATTTCCAGCTAATACAAGCACCACACAATGTAAACACATAAGAAGTTTTTGATTTTCTATTGTCCCTATCATTTGCATAGTTAGAATCCACATATCTAATCAATTTAACACCAACATCAGATTTTGAAAATTTTAAACCATACTTCACAGAACCATTCAGATATCTCAAAAGCCATTTGACAGCTTGCCAATGGTAAATACCGGGATTAGACATATACCGACTCAAACAACTCACAGAATATGCAATATCAGGCCTCGTGCTAACCATTAAATACATGACAGAACCTATGGCATTTGAATATGGCACATTCTTCATGTTTTTAACATCAAGATCAGTTTTAGGGGATTGCTCTTTACTTAGAACAAAATGACCAGCTAAAGGCACATTGACTGGTTTTGCATTTAACATGGAAAATTTACTCAAAACTTTCTTAACATAAGTATCCTGATTCAACAAAATGACAGACCGTTTTCTATCTCTATAAATGTTCATGCCAAGAATACGTTTAGCATCTCCTAAGAATTTCATATCAAATTTAGCACTTAAGCAATTTTTGACATGATCAATAGTTTTCACACAAGAACTAATCAATAGCATATCATCCACATAGATAAGCAAGAAAACATGAACTTTAGCATTTTGTTTGAAATACAAGCAATGATCATAATTACTTCTAGTAAAATTCATAGAGAGCATGCATTCATCAAACTTTTTGTTCCATTGTCTAGGAGATTGCTTTAATCCATACAAATATTTCTTTAGCAAACAAACATGATCAGGATACTTAGAATCAACAAAACCATCAGGTTGCCTCATACAAATTTTTTCATCAAGTTCACCATGTAAAAAAACAGTTTTAACATCTAATTGTTTCAACTCCCAATCAAACTGAGCAACAAGGGCAAGCATAATTCTCACAGTAGTAAACTTTACAACAGGAGCAAATATTTCAGTATAATCTATCCCTTCCTTTTGAGTAAATCCCTTAGCCACTAACCTAGCTTTAAATCTGACAGATTCACATTCATTCTTGACCTTAAATAACCACTTACAGTCCACAACAGAACAATTTTCAGGTTTAGGTACAAGAATCCAAGTGTTGTTAACATGCAGCGAATTAATTTCTTCATTCATCGCATTTAACCATTGCAGAATTTTCAGATTTTAAAGCTTCTTCATATGACTTAGGTTCAACATTATCAATCGATTCAAACACACTAAATGCATGAGAAGTCATATGAAAATCATCAAATCGTTGTGGCTGCCTAATATTTCTTTTAGATCTATCCCTAGCCAATTGATAATCATTCAAATCACTAAGATCAGTTTCAGGAATATTTTCAGCAATTTCTTCATGCACATCAGCATCAACTTGATTATCAAAAACAGATTCAGACAGATTTTCAGGTAAAATATTCACATCAGGAACATTCTGCACATTTTCAAAATCATGACTTGGACCAAGTAAATGCTCCACCTTGTTTGGAGCAGTGGCAGGTTCAGGAATAGGTAAAGTAGCAGATAAACAGGGGAATTCAAACTCATTGAAAACAACATCCCTACTGATTAACACTTTAAAACCAGGTTGATCCCTTACCCATAATCTATAACCCTTAACCCCATCAGAATAGCCAAGAAAAACACATTTCACAGATCTAGGTTCAAGTTTGTCATTTTTCTGATACACAAAAGCAGAACAACCAAAAACTTTCAAATTTGAAAAATTAATTTGTGTACCAGACCACACAGATTCTGGACACTTACCATTCAAAGGCACAGAAGGAGACCTATTTATCAAATAAGCAGCAGTACAAACAGCTTCACCCCAAAAATTTTTTGAAAGGCCAGAACTAGCAAGCATGCACCTCACCCTTTCAAGTAAAGTTCTATTCATACGCTCAGCTACACCATTTTGCTGAGGCGTATAAGGGACTGTCCTATATCTTTGAATACCAGATTCAGCACACAAATTGTCAAACAATCGATTACAAAATTCAAGACCATTATCAGTTCTTAGAATTTTAATTTTCTTACCTGTTTGATTTTCAATCAAGTTTTTCCAGTTTTTAAACTTCTCAAACACATCAGATTTGTTTTTCATTAAAAACACCCAAACTTTTCTTGAAAAATCATCGATAACAGATAGAAAATATTGATTTCCACCATGTGTTGGCACACTAGCAGGACCCCACACATCAGCATGCAAATACTCAAGTATTTCAGAAGTGACAGAGTGTTTGGGAATAGGGGAATTTGGAAATTTAACTCGTGACTATTTGCCAAGAACACAAGAATCACAAAATGGCATACAAGATAATTTATCACTACCAAAATAACCATCTTTGTGCAAAATTTCAAGACCTTTAGTACTCATGTGACCTAATCTTTTGTGCCACAAATCAGTTTTGTCACTTAAGACAACATTCACAGAATTTTGCACATAAGATTCACATTCAGCATGACAAACATACAAGTTTCTCTTTTTAGCAGCTTTGAAAATCACTAAAGACTCTTTCATAATTTTCATAACCCCATTTCCCCACCTACCCTGTAAACCATCATCTTCTAATGCAGCACAAGAAATCAAATTATGACATAAATCAGGAACATGCCTCACATTCTTCAAAGTTAACACATAACCAGAATCAAATTTCAGTGATACATCACCAAGACCAGCAACTTGACACAATTTTTCATTTGCCATAGAAACAGACCCATGCTTCACTTCTTTATAACTAGAAAACAGATTTTTAAATGGGGACATGTGGAAAGTACACGCAGAATCAACCAACCATTCATTTTCACACAAAGAACTAGAATGCACAGAATTCACCACAGAAACATCACATGCCTCAGTCACCATAAAAATATCACCCAAGTTTTCACTACCAGAAGCCATATTTGCATGGTCATCATGCTGATTTTTAAAGTTTTGATTTTGATTTTGGTTTTGCTTAGGCCTAGAACACTTTTTAATGTAATGACCAGTTTCACCACAATTATAGCATTTTCTATTCTTGGGTCTCGACTTGGATCTTGCCTTACTCTTACCTCTATTTTTAACGAACGCTTGGTTATGGTTGTTTGAAGGTTTTTGATTTTGAAATCTATGTTGAGACCTTCCTCTAACAAGCATAACCTCACCAGAATTATTACCACCCTTATTTGTTTTTAAATCTATCTCTTTGCTTTTCAAGCCGTTCACGACAGTCTCTAAACTTACCTGATCTCTACCATACTTAATAGCAGATTTAACATCACTGTAAGAATCAGGTATTGCATTTAAAAGAACAATAGGGGTGTAATCATCAATATTCTTATCTCCTATTTGCTTAATGTCTTGCACTAATTTGGTAAACACATCAAGGTTCTCATCGATGTCCTTGTTTAAATCAAGTTTGAACCGGAAAAATTTCTCAAGCAAAAACAATTTACTAGGCAACGAAGTTTCAGTATAAAGTTCTTCTAATTTTTCCCAGAGTTCCTTAGCCGATTTCAGTTTACCAACTTTTCTTAGCACAGAGTCAGACAAGTTCAAAATTATAGACGAATAAGCAAACTCATCCATTTCAGCAATTTTTTCAGGAGTTTCAGCAGCAGAATATGACAAGTCTATCGCTTTGAAAACTCTTTGTTGTACCAAAATACCTTTCATTTTCTGCTGCCATATTGAAAAATCCGTTTTTCCGTTAAAAGGTTCGAGATGATATCCAGTCATAGACATTTTCAAAAAACACAACAGTTGATAAAAAAAAAACAACAAATTTTCACACAGAGAAAATTTAAATCACCAATATCAAAGCGAACACAGCGGAAGCAACTTTTCGCCACGAAAATAGAAACACAACAAGCACATAAAACCTAGAGTTCTACCAGCAGCAAATCCCAGCACATAAATCCGCGGCAAGCGGTTACGCTACTAAATGCAGTAAAAGAGGTTCCAGCCAATATACCAGAGCGAAACCCTAAGTAAGAGTTTCAAATTCCAACGAACCGACGTGGACAGCGGCGGCAGCAAGGTGGACAGCGGCGGCAGCAAGGCGGGCAGCAGGTAGCGGACAGCAACCAATGGCTCTGATACCACTGTTGGGAGCCCACACCTGTGATGCCGTATCTTCCTCTATCTCCTCGCTGGACAACCTGCAAATCCAACCACAACAAGAACAATACAATATAATATATTAGGATAAAAACCGGGCTCAGACGAACTGATTT
The DNA here is from genome assembly GCF_022965805.1 of Primulina eburnea. Lineage (NCBI taxonomy): Eukaryota > Viridiplantae > Streptophyta > Magnoliopsida > Lamiales > Gesneriaceae > Primulina > Primulina eburnea. The sequence continues at coordinate 1,496,276 of NC_133101.1, forward strand.
TGGCCTCTCCAAATACACAGTAATCCAAGGCGAAGACCACAAAGATTTCCCAATAGTTTCAATTTAATATTGTGTTAATATCATTTGGATATTAAATTTAAAGAAAAATTGCAACTTTTATGTGTCAGGATCAATAGATATTATTAATTCAAAAGATATACCAGTAATACAATAAGAAACTTTATTTTTTTACAATCGTAGTGGCGCAACATACAATTAAGTAAGTGTTAATGGATCAAAATGTTAGATCCATGTGTTCAGAAAAGGTACGTATCTATCTTCTGATATTATCTCATATATTGTCTCAAATTTCTTAAAGATCAGTAGTACATTTTCTCTACCTTTGACTCTGTCCCCAGTAGCTACAATATTATCTGTTAAAATTTGACGTCACTCTTTTATAGTTCACCTATTAAATCAGATCAAGAGAAGCTACGCCAGAAGTTTGACGCTAGAGAACTTCTTGGGAGGTCACATATTTAGTACTACTCTCACTCATGCACGACTAA